>NC_031495.1:268101-350324 GCF_000237925.1 Schistosoma mansoni
ATAGAATTATAATCAGAAGGGAAGTTTGTGGAGATTTCAGTATTTTTCAAAGTTGAAATCATGAGTCAATTGAAGCTAGACCACTATCGAAAACCTGGAAGCAATGGATGGCCGTTTCGTCCTATTATGGGGCTCCTCGCGAGATTCGAACCCAGGACCTACCAGTCTCGCGCCAGAGCATTTGACCGGTAGACCACTGAGCCGGCATCCAACGGTGTTAATGTCTAACTTCAACCGATCCACGAATTATGAGCGACCATTCACCGATTGCCTTCAGTGAGTTGTTATCTCGCAACAGACGTGGTTGAACTCCACTGGTCACTGCTTCCCACTAGAACTCCAGGATATGTGTCTTGAAGTCAGTCACCAGTGAGCATATGATTATAATCAGAAGGGGATTTGTGGAGATTTCAGTATTTTTCAAAGTTGAAATCATGAGTCAATTGAATTAAATTAAATTAAATTATAAGACAACGAACATCCTTTATGTCAACAATCCCCACAACCCCCTACTGAAAATATCCAAACAACTTGGAGAGGTGCTGTCAAGGAGATTGACATTTGAGTAAAACTCTGACAGCTAATTCCACTTTCAAATTTTGAGCATCGTTAACAGTATAGTATTTATTACCTAACTGAATTGTTTTTCTTCAAATTATTTTCAGTTATGTGTAGATAATTCTAGTCACAAGTTAACACCAGTTAGGGCATCAGTAAAAAACGGAAATTTTACAGTCGATATTTTCATCTTCAGCCTATTCCTACGCAATGACTACCTGGTTTGCGTTCATGGTTAAACTCAATCGATTATGAATTACCACCGAAACTCAAAGAACTTATGTAGGCGGAGATTATTAGATAACACATGATTATAAAAATGGTTACACTAACTAGATAGTCAGTCTGGTCTCCTAAAATAGTAAAAAACTTACCGTAAATGTAGTAAGTAAAGTTTGGTATGTAAATGAACACAGAATATATTCACTAAATTTTGCCAAACTTATGATCTCTTTCGAAGATTATAGCAAAAAGAAGAAACTATTATTTTACTTACCCCTGTTACCCCGCATGGAGCATAGGCTGCCGACCAGCATTCTCCAACCCACTCTGTCCTGATTCTTTCTTTCTAGTTCTATCCAATTTTGGTTCATTATTCTCATGTCTGTTTCCATTTCTCGGTGTAATGTGTTCTTTGGTATTCCTCTTCTCCTTTGGCTTTGAGGATTCCATGTGAGGGTTTGCCTAGTGACGCAGTTGGGTGATTTCCTCAATATGTATCTTATCGAATTCCAGCGCTTCTTCCTGATTTCTTCCTCCACTGAAATCTGGTTTGTTCTCTCCTACACTAGCTTGTTGCTGATAGTGTGTGATCAACGGATCCGAAGTATTTTGCGTAGGCAACTGTTAACAAACACTTGTATCTTCTGGATGATAGCTTTCGTAGTTGTCCAAGTTCCCGCTCCACTCCTCTAAATATAATTCTTTGAAAAATAAATCCTTTCACCGAAAGATTCGCAGGAACAGTAAGCGATGAACTGTTAGATATTGATTTAATAACGAAATATAGTTACAACTGGATGGCACAGTTCCAGCTATGTAGTGAAATAGATTGAAATATAAAGTAAATCACGTGACTGAAACATTTTTTGTATACTATGATTGCTAATTTATCTCAGGAAACATTCGGAAGTGATAGCTGAAACGATTTTAGGTTCTTGAAGATCTTAAATCTACTTTATGTTATAACGATGACATACATGAAATCGATATCAAAATAATTCAAGCTAACAAATTGTCATATCTAGAGCTTAAATTCTTGATATACCGAGTACAACTTGAGCACTCGAACGCTAGAATCCTCCTAAGTTGCAAATAAGAAAACAAAAGACGAGTGAAAACAATGCTATCTCAAACAGCGTCAAATATGATACAAAACTATCAGGTATTTTTAGTTTTCTAGTAAAAACGAAATCATCATTACATAGTCCTCTAATCCGCATACACGGAATTATTAGCAATTGTCCAATAGGGAAGCTACACGTAGAGATTCCAGAATGCTCTTCCAAAATATGATTGGATGGAATATCTTCGGCTCTTTCTGAGCTTTTTATAGCTTCCTTGAGTTCACCTGTGGACCGTCATGTCATCTCTCCTCCCTGAAGTCTCTCGCTTAAGAATTTTTCCGCTGGCCCACCTGAAACTTGCTTACCTCTTGTGGTCCATCACTCTTGAAGGTTGTGCCGCTTTGCTCTTTCGTCTTTTATATCTTCTACATCCGTTCTCCTTAAAGATTTTTAGAGATCAGTCGGCACTGTGTGATCAACTTTAAAAAAACTTTTCACAATATGTTACACTAACAATTTTGACATGAATTTACTTTAAAATGCATTCACTAACAACATTCTATTATAGAAATCGGTTAGATTTACTTAGTATTGTTATCATTGTTATAAATTACCATAGGTCCTCAAGATTCATCCGAACGACAGTGTACAGGACAGCAAATGTCAACTGGAGAATATTTAACAAGTCAATTGTCAGCAAAATATCAAAGTTCAATAATACTTCAAAATCCTCGAACATTTAGTGATAGTGATATCGATTTGGAAAATGAACTTTCGCCAAACGACTATATAAGGTAAGTTAAAAAAAGATTGTTTTATTATTTAGAATGAGAACGACGATTGTTTAATGATTTCTTTTGATTGATTTTATATTAAAATAGAGTTTTGTTATAACTATCTGTACAGTCGGCAGTACGACTTCGCCTTCGAACCTTGGGATTGATGCTTTTAGTCTTACCGCTCTTCAACCTACCTGCCTGGCATGGTAGGACCTTGAGGAACGATTGTTCCAGCCAGTATAGCTCGATTGATTCACCACGATAGGCAAGCCCGACCACCACGTACGTACGAAGTTCTACGTTGTGACTGACTGACTGAACTAAAGAATGATTGAAACATAGATTAAAGTATATATAAATTTTTCATTCTAATACATGACAGTTTGATTTGGAGTATAGGTGATCTCATAAGTGACCATTTTCCATTGTACTGGGGTAGATACCTGTCTCTACCTGACATGGATTAGCTCCACTGGTCACGACTTCTCACTAGAACTCCAGCAATTACTTCATGGAGCCAGTCACTAGTGAGCATATGATTGAAGCTACTGAGGAGTCCCACAATAGGACGAAACTACCGTTCAGTGCTTCCAGGTTTTTGATGGTGGTCTAGCTTCAATTGACTCATGATCTCAACTATATAAAATTACTCAAATTTCCACAAAACCCTCTTGTGATAAATATCAAATATTGTTTTTCGTTTTAAACATCAATGAATTATCTGTAGAACTATTGACTTAAGATAATCACTAATCCTGATGTAGATTTGTTCTCTGAACTTGATGGTTTGGTCGTGGAGCTTTCATCGTCCTTCTGAACACGACGTCGTGAGCACAAACTTCGGGTAGAAGTGAAGTGTTTGCATTTCTCCACATGTGATTCACAGCTTGTCCTGTGCACCTCGATGTTGATTGGTTCTTATTGACCTTAAATCTGTCTTTGTTTTGGTTGTATCTTCTATTGGTTTGATTTTGTTCCTATGTTGCTGAGTAATTTTCTTGATTGGTTGATAAATTGGATTAATTTCAATGTGCTTGTTTATTGCTGATTGACCTGAGTATCAAGCTTCTACCCGAAGTTTGTGCTGATGACGTCGTTCAGAAGGACGATGAAAGCTCCACGACCAAACCATCCAGCTCAGAGAACAAACTTACATCAAAATCACACACCTGAGCTACAAATCTTCTCCACCATCTCATAATCACTAATTTATTCAACAAGTGTGAAAGTAATTGTAAGAAGTGATATTCTTATTTTGTTTAAATTCTTGATAAGTACAGCTTAATTAATCAAATAAATATATGGGTTAGAATCTCGTGAGTGCGGGATCGTGGACGCACACTGCTGAGGTGTCCCATAATAGGACGAAACCGCCATCCAGTGCTTCCAGGTTTTCCATGGTGGTCTAGCTTCAATTGACTCATGATTTCAACTATGAAAATACTGAAATCTCCACAAAACCCCTACTGAAATAAATATATTTTTTTTGTGTAATTCTATTTCTCTAGGGAATTAAAAGCTCAACTTCAATCAGCATTAGATCGTGAAGCATATTTACGTCAAATGTTATCTAATCGAGAAGCTGGTATGCGAGAAATTGATCAAAAAGTGGAGAATATTGAGAATATAGAAATGAAAGATAATTCATCATTTAAACTGTAAGGAATTGTGTTTATTGTCATTACTTGTTCGTTTAATTAGTAGTCTTCTTTTAAATAAACTAAACAGTTGAAGGTGATATATCTCATTACAGTGTTAAGTACCCAGTAAAGTGGATACATCACTTAAAGTGTAGATGAGTAGAATTCTATGAAGAATAAAGAGTAGACAACACGCTGTTAGTTATTACTTGGTAACCAATTAATGTAAACCTATTAATCTTGCAGAATATCAGTTGTTACTCGAAGAATTCGGTGATAGATTCATTTGATGTAAGTTTCAATGCTTAGTGGAACACCGGTACCCTCAATATTGTTGAATATCTATTTGAAGAGTAACATTCAATGATATGCCTAATGCTTTCTGCTGAAATAGAGAGAATAGGATATTATTTTACTACCTAAGGCCATAAAATGACTTAAAGATTACCCAGGGAAAATCCAAGATTACAACAAACCGTTGCTGTATACAAAAAGAGTTTTTCAATTTAAGAATAGCCAAGGCTTCCATAAACCTAAGAATTTCTATACAATGTTTTAAAAAAGTGTACTAAGGTTTTGACAAGCTTGTGTATGATCAGATTGTTCGAAAGGTATGGAATAAATACATCACATGTTTTTTCAGATCAACTCCATCTCATTGTTCTATCAAGATTTATAGAAGGGATGAACTGCTTAAACGTATAATCCTTATAACGTTTTGATAGTTTGTATCTTTGAAGGAAATTTACCGTTACCAACTTTTTTAACGATAATCAGTAACACATGGTTACTTATCATTGTTAATCAACATACACCTGGGGAGATATAGATTTGTTAATCAAAAGAATATGGGTTAACTTTCTGTAAATAAAACATGAATTTTCTTCAAGTTAATATCAAGTCATAAATTGACCCATTGTCGATAAGATCAACGTTATCACTTACTGGTCAGCTGACTTATCATATTCAGTTGAAATAATAGTCGTTTGATCAAATGGTTGCAATCAGACAGCCCTGGGTACAATGATAACAATTAATGAACAATCAGACAATTTACTAGTGGATACGAAAGATCCACCTAGAAGAGTTGGAAAACCCTGATTCCAAACCAATGGTGCACATGAGCTCCAGGATCCTGAGGAGACAAATGGTGTATGAACCAATAGTTGGTCACCGACTACCATGGGACTAGATCTTCTTACGTCACTCCACTGCCTTATGGATTAGACCTTTAGGTCAAATTCTCAGAGTGTAGCCCCCTAAGGAAACCATCCGCATCAGCTTGGGCGTCCCGGCAGTATCCCAGCTCTCACACAAATCAGATAATTTATATTGCGCATATCTGTTCGATGCCTCCTTGTACCAATATTTATGTGTTTAAATAAATAAATAATAATAATATAAAAGTCATTATCCATCAGGTTTACTTTCCCTATAATATTATAGAATAGGATTTTTGATTGGCCATAGTTTGATTTATCTTCTTTAAATTGCCCACATAAAATCTGGAGCTGATCGACTAATTCATCAATCAGAGGAGATAACGCTACTGAAAATAAGACCAATACTTAGGTTTAATCACCCGAAGCATATAAATTCACTTTCACTCCAGTATGGCCTTCAAATGATGGGATTGAACTAAAAATACTCATTTTCCGACTAAGTGACCTGGTATACTAAGACATATCGGTGCACACTAATTTCTTGTCCACAAGTCCCAATCAGAAGACGAGAGTAGAACAGCCAATGTAAGCACTATATTATCTAACTCAAAGCCTATATGGTTTTATAGATTAATTATCCAACTAAAATAATCTAAATCATCCATCTGGGCTACAACTCTTTTTCACCATCTTAAGAACTACAACGTAATATAAATACTAAGTTACAATATATATCTAACTAGGAAACTTGAGATAGAAAATCTGGATAGAATGTTCACAGATCAGAGGGGGTTTTGTGGGGAATTTAGTATTTTCACTGTTGAAATCCTGAGTCAATTGAAGCTAAACCACCATCGAAAACCAGGAAGCGCTGGACGGCCGTGGAGTTCTACCAAGCCTGTTGTAGAGATATCAACTCACTGAAGACAATTGGTGAACGGTCGCTCAAAATCGTGGATTGGTTGAAGTTAGACATTAACACCGTTCGATGCCGGCTCAGTGGTCTATCGGATAAGGGCTCTGGCTCGAGACTGGTAGATTCTAGGTTCGAACCTCGCGAGTGCGGGATCGTGGATGCGCACTGCTGAGGAGTCCCATAATAGGACGAGTTGGCCGTCCAGTGCTTCCAGGTTTTCCTTGGTGGTCTAGTTTCAATTGACTCCGGATTTAAACAGAATGTTCATAGTTAATTTGCAACAATTCGCGGATGAAATAGGATGTAATAACAATTAATAAGTGAAATTAGATCTTTTAATTAGTGAAATATAAAACATCTAAGATCCTAGGTTCGCGTCCTAAGTGAGAGATTGTGAATGCGCATTGCTGAAGAGTTCCATACCAAGATGAAACAGCCATCCAGTGCTTCCACGTTTTCAATGGGGGTCCAACATTGATCGGTTCATGATTTGATTAATAACTCAACAATCTCCACAACTCCATAATGATAAATATAAAAAATCATGGAAATTAAGACTTTAGTAATTGTGGTGTGTGCTACTGATGTCGACGGATAGAAGTAGTACGTATCATCAATAGAAAGTGAAATACCTAGTGGTGAGTGTTATGAATTTAAAAAATAAAGAAGGACGTATAGCAATTTTTTGTGATCTTATGCCCGGCTTTTTATCATGTGATTTATCTACCAATCGGAATACGACTTGTCTAAATTTAGCACTGTTCCAAAATGAATCACATTCGGCCGGTATGAGCAGTCTAGCATCCTTATTGGTCCTTTGTCCTCTTAGCTCTTCCAAATGAGTCCAGAACACCAATTACAGCTTCTGCTATACGAATCATTTATTTCAAACATACTCGGTTTATATACCAGACAGACAGACCGCACATCACACCATAAAATAGAAAATAATATTTGTACAAGATCAAGCCAAATGTGGCTGTGAACATGGGATACAGTAATCAATAAACTGAATATAATTTAGGAACAGTAAATCGTACAGTAATAATGCATAGGTCAAAATGAAGCTTATAATAAGATGAATATAGATATACATGATCTAATTACTGAACAGTGAAACAATAAAACTGTATATATAGAATAATAGCCCATTAATAAATCCCGGAAGTTACACGTATTTACGTCTTCAACAGGATATAACAGCGAGAACAAAGAATTATGAAGGAACAGTGAAGTCTAAGACAATTGATGGATATATTTGCAAATGAAGTATTTACTATATGGTTGTCAGATTTTACTAATATGTTCTCATAGTTGAAAGCGTGAGTCAATTGAAGTTAGACCACCAGGAAAAACCTGGAATCATTGGAAGGCCGTTTCGTCCTGTTGTGGGACTCCTCAGCAGTGCGCATCCACGACCTCGCCTCGTGAGCGAGATTCGAACCCAGGACCTACCAATCTCGTGCCAGAGCACTTAACCTCTAGACCGCTGAGCCGGCGTCCGATAGTGTTTATGTTTAACTCCAACCAATCCACGAAGTAATTTTGTATATAGATAGTTTCTTCTTCTTCTGTTTTTCTTTCTTGGAATTCATTTTAGACCCAAAAATATTTCACCTAATAAACTGAGAGATATGATTGAAGATTATGAACAAAAACAAAGGATATTATATAGAAAGAATCAATTTTTAATAACAGAAATACGTGAATTAGCATCAATTAAATATATGTTTACAGATCATTCAAATAAAATGTCTAAGTAAGTTATAAATATCGAAAGTTTTTTTATTAAATTTTATTCCGCCTGTAGCTCCTCCGGGGGCTACTGCCGGTCCCAAGCCCGGGTAAAGGAGGAGGGTTGGGCATGGGGTTAGCGACCCCATCCCGTAGAAAACCAACTCGCTAAAAAAACGCTAACCAGAAAAAATTATTCATGCTGGTCGGCGGCCTATGCTCCATTGGGAGTAACAGGCATGAGTGAGTGAGTGATCATGAGTCAATTGAAGCTAGACCACCATCGAAAACCTGGAAGCACTGGATGACCGTTTCGTCCTATTTGGGGACTCTCGGCAGTGCACATCCACGATCCCGCCTCGCGAGCGAGATTTGAACTCAGTTATTAATTACTGTTAAAAGTATGACATCTGACTATTGCAGTGTGGAAGTGCTGGGTAACGATCCTGGGCCCTCTCCTATGCCAAATGAAATTAATATTATCTCGAAAATTAATATGGGGGTATTTTTGGAATCTGTTGTAACGAAGACCAATGAAATTCAACTATGTTAGGTGTGAATCAGAATAGAATATGAATTAACTTTCGTTCATCTTTACTAAATACATCTTCATTGAATATTTTTATTTTTTAAAGTTACCATGTTTAGACAATAAACGAGCTATGCCATTGTGGGACTTCTCAGTAGTGCGCATCCACGATCCCGTTGAATACCGGCTCAGTGGTCTAGAGGTTAAGTGCTCACGAGTGAGAATGATAGCTCCTGGTGTTTGAACCTTGTTATGCGGGACCGTGGATGTGCGCTGATGAGAAGTCTCACAATAGGACGAAACGGCCATCCAGTGCTTCCAGGTGTTTGATGGTGTTCTAGCTTCAATTGACTCATAATCTCAACTATTGAAAACTATTGTTATATTTGTAAAGTGAATTTATTAGGAAGGTTAAAGGTAATTTGATAATCATTTTCTTAAATACACCATTACCGGTTGTTTAAGTCTTTGGCAATGACTATCCATAACTAGAACACTAGATTAGAAATAAAATATTCCTGTTTTAGGGATTCTCTTCCTCTTCCTCTTTCTTCTGTTGGTCAGCTGGATTATGAAGTCCTTGACATCTGAGGAAAAACACGGAATACAATGGACAGATCAGAATCAATTAGATGATTTGGACTTCGCAGATGACCTTGCCCACCTATCTCATCCACACGAACAAATGTAGATGAAGACAACTAATGTACCAGTAGCCTCTGCAACGGTAAGCCTCAGTGTACACAAAGAAAAAAGCAAGATCATGAGGCAAGCCACAACTTGGAATCCTGAAGAAAAGTGGAAAGCAGAAAGGTCGAAAAACATACTGCTTCGTGAATTGGAAGCAGATATGAAAATGATGAATGGCAACTGGAAGGAACTAGATAGGATTGCCCATGACAGTGTTGGATAGAGAGTGTCGATGGGTGGCCTATGCTCCTCCACGAGGGGTAACTGGCGTAAGGAAAATCAGTAAGTAATGTTATAGCGATTAGGGATTCTTGGGACTACTAGGTTGAAATCCAATAATCCTACTTCATTTAATTTGACGATATCTGTCTTTAATCTTAATGTGGTTAATCTTCACTAGTCGCAATTAACGGGAAATCATCTATATAGTGCTTAAGAAGAGCTTTCAAATCTCATGAGGAATACGAATACTATAAAAAAGTGTCCGAATCCATCGATTCATATTTCCAACTTCAATAAGACTGGATATCATCTATTCATTATTTTTCATTTTGATTACCATCATTTCCAGTATTCACAATTATCATATTGTAGTGAACAGCAGCCGCTACAGTCAACGCCGCCACGCCAGAACACTCCACTCGACGCCACCTCTCCGCACCAGACTGCCCCAACTAGCACCTCAACTCCAGACCCGCAGCGGCGTCCACAGAACGGCACCCATATACGCAATACACGCCATATACTACTTATATGGATACAAGTAGACCACACCACAATATGTTAAACTTTTACGTGGTTGTATAAAAAAAAACATCTAATTTCATTAAAGATCATATACGCGACATGCAATTCACTCCTGATAACATTATTTACGGACATAACTTTAAATGAGCTAGAAAACATGTGATATAAATATTTAATTGTCATACTGAACTTGGGAGAATTCGAAACTGATCTCCAGAATGTTTCACCAAGCCAGAAAACGTGGATGATTTATTGTGCAAAATCGATAGTCATACTAGTTATTTCTACATGACGAACTGTTATAAGTTTTCAATTGTTGGTATGTTTTGGTCAGGAGAGAGGTTCAGAGTTAATCTATGTATCTCTTAAGCCAAATACTAAACTCTGAGTTCAACTTAAATCAGTCCGTAAACCCTATCCTTAACTTTGGTCGTAGCTCCCAAATGCCCTGGTTTGGCCGGGAGTGGGGAGGGGTCGCCCTCTCTCTCGAAGTGCTCTCACATGGCCACGCGTAAATAGCCTCTGCCACACAAGTCCTACTCACTGCCTTCTAGCACCACGGGTGTTGTCAACGAAATTGAGAGGATGAAAAGCGAATTCCCGGAGCTTTAACCAGGTTGGTAGACACAGAAAAATCACCTAGGTGACTTGGGAAACCCTGATTCCAAACCAATAGTGCACATGGGCTCCATTATCTTGAAGGAACAAATGGCGAATGAATCAATCGTTGATCATCGGCTACTGTGGGACTGCATCTCTTCACGATGCTCCACTACCTTGTGGATCAGACTTTTAGGTTGAAGGCTCCGGGTGTGGCTCCCTAATAAAACCACCTGCTTGAGTTTGGGCACCTGGGCAGTATTACAGCCCTCACACAAATCAAATAAGATTTGTGTGGCGCATATGTATCTGGTGCCCCCTTGTACCAATATTTATGTATTTAAATAAATAAATAAATAAAAAAGATCAATACAGACTTTTATGTCATACTAGTTTGATATGTGCGCCATGACCCCGATGTCACATTCTCGATGGCCACTTTTTCGGTACTTTAGTACCTTTAACAAAACTTTCACCTTACAGCGCAGCTTTTATCAATTTATTTGGGATATTATTTTCTGTGCAACTAAATTTATCTTCTTTATAATCATTTTGTTTACGAACAAACTTATATCATATTCTTTATAATGTTTGATGTTTGTTCAAAGGTACATTCAACGTTTAAATATGGAAGGTTTTAAATGGAGACGTGAATATGTCAAACTATTACAAGCATGTCTTGGTGCTACACAAACAGATCCACATCATCGATTAATGTTTAGTGATTATGGTAAAGATCGAGTGAGTGGTTAATTCTATTTATCATTGAGAAAGATGTCCATCACATTAACATAATTTTTTCTCTTAATTATTTACTTTACTTCCGACCATCAGGGTATGCAAAACTTGAAAATGCAACTGTCAGAATAAATCTATACGGAGTGTTAAAAATCACTCTAAGTGATATAGTGTTTACTTATCATATTCCTGTTTTATGATTTTGGACTTGTTTGATACCATGGATTCATACTACTTAGGATACATTTAAGTAGTGTTAAAGTGATTTCGGTTATTCGCTTCATTTCAATGGTTCTTCAGCTAAACAAAATCTCCATATAAATCATTCATTAGTTTTGAGACTTTTTCTTCAGTCTTCACTTGTACTTTGATTCCCCTATTATTTCTTCTATCGCTGTTGTGTTCTCACTGTTGATCAGACTTTCAATCACAAGAACTGACTAATTGAAGTCCAACTATAATCGGTCACAGCTTTTTGGGAATTGAATGAAACTAGAAATGTGGACTGATATACTATGACCATATGATCCACTTATAACTTGCTCACTATGAGATATGATTGTATTTTATCCTTTTGGATTGACGATTGTAGGTTCCTGATGATGACTCAAGGTAATCCCTCAAAAAAGTCATCTAGAAGCAATCGAAAATGTGAACAATAATTTCATAAGTCAGTGTTTTGTAGAGAATTCCAAGAGAAATCCATTTAGTAATTTATTTTACTTTCCAGACTGAATACCCTTAAAAACTAGCTAAGAAATTTAAATTTTTCCTGTTGAGTCGGCTTCCGGAGAACTTCAACGGAGCCTCCAGAGGCCCAAAAGGAGCCCTAGCCAATCAGAGTATGATAGAACACTCTAGAATTCCAACGTGGCGTGCTACTATTGGTCGATAGAATAATATGTCGTTAACGGATTGGCTGAAAATATGATGTTGATTTAACAGACGCTAACATCTATAAATACCCATGATTTTCTGTACAAAAACGAGCCTTGGAGTAAAGTGTTTCTCTCATACTCGTGTCTTCTCTCTGGTGTTCAAGTCGCTGAGTAGTTCTAGCCTGTGGGTTACGAAACCAGCTTAGGATCCGAATATAGCGTTAAATCGACAAGACTTATCACTTCCGATGTCTTAATATTCTACACAAAATCTTAAATGTATCTACGGCTTCCTTCACAGTCCAACCTCAAAAATAAGGCTTCTCCTGTATTTTCTACTTTCCATTCTCTCGGAATTAAAGTTTAGAATGTTCTTGAGAACTAGGAAGAAGAGAGAATATCAGTGTTGTCAAGAACAGAACGTTTTAGTTCTCCGTGACAGGGAGTTATAAACTGGCCTCAAACATTGATAATAGTTTTAGATGTAGGCTTGTTCTCTGAGCTGGATGGTTCGGTCGTGGAGCTTTCATCGTCGTTCTGAACGACATCATCAGCACAAACTTTTGGTAGAACAAAAGGATCACCCTACCATACATAAAAGGCATATCGGAAACGACAACAAGGCTGCTGAAAACCTTCGGAATAGGTGTAGCCCACAAACCAAAACAATCTCTCCACTCAATCTTATACAAACCAAAGGATGGAATGGCAAAAGAAGACAAAACAAACATCATCTACATGATAAATTGTACCAACCGCGACAAACACTACATCGGACAAAGTGGACGCCCCTTGCATCTTCGCCTACATGAACATCAATTAGCAGTCAAACGCCACGATATTTCTTCACTCATATCAATACACGTGGTCAACTACGGACATACATTTGACTGGAAAAATGTGCAGATTTTGGACAGAGGCAATTCCAAAAACACCAGAGAATTTTTAGAAGCTTGGCACTCAGGTCAATCAGCAATAAACAAGCACATTGAAATTAATCCAATTTATCAACCAATCAAGAAAATTATGCAGCAACATAGGAACAAAATCAAACCAATAGGAGATACAACCAAAACAAAGACAGATTTAAGGTCAATAAGAACCAATCAACATCGAGGTGCACAGGACAAGCTGTGAATCACATGTGGAGAAATGCAAACACTTCACTTCTACCCGAAGTTTGTGCTGATGACATCGTGTTCAGAAGGACGATGAAAGCTCCACGACCAAACCATCCAGCTCAGAGAACAAACCTACATCAAAATCACACACCTGAGCTACAAATCTTCCCCACCATCTCAAAATCGATAATAGTATTTACTTTATTCATTACCATATGTTCGACTACATTCAAGTGTTCTCAGTACGAAATATGAAATACTGCAACTATAGTATATCATTAATGAATAACAATCATTTACATTCATCAGTAAATGCTTCCAAACAGTCTTGGATGCATGACATGACGGTCTATTTGTGTAATGTAGTTGATATGTGAATTTTTCGATAATTTCTTCAAAAAAAAATGGATGAAAATGTACGAATCACTTAGAAAGCTCTTGTTGAATCGAATGTGCAAACGTTCTCAAACATTTTTTTGGAAAGATGTAAACACAAGCAGTTGGCAGACAAGGTATGCGAACTGGAGCGAAGTTAAAACAATTTATGATACTCAAATTATGCCTGGAACAATGGTAGCCCATAAATTTGAATAGGCCACTTATTCAATGGAAATTCACTAGTCCTATCGAATTCACTATGCTTCCATGGTTTATACCAACTTTCAGTTGAATAATCTTTATACAACATCAGTATAATAATAATTATTTTCACCATATTTAAGAAGTACATTTTATCAGAAGAGGTTTTTGTGGAGATTTAGTATTTTCATAGTTAAAGGCGTGAGTCAATTGAAGCTAGACCACCAGGGTAGGTCTGGTAGATCCTGGGTTCGAATCCCGCGAGTGCGGGATCGTGGATGCGCACTACTGTGGAGTCCCATATTAGGACGAAACGGCCATCCAGTGTTTTCAGGTTTTTCTTGGTGGTCTAGCTTCAAGTACATTTTAGTTAGAAAAACAGAGAATAAACCATTTATTATTTTATTGTTGTTTTAGTATAAAAATTTAATCAGTGAACTATTGGATGAAGCAAGACGTAAAGATCCAAGTTTACCATCAATGATTAAGTGAGTGAATACCATAAAGATATTGATTCCTTTTGAAAAATAAAATAAAGTCTTTCTTTAATAAAGGGTCAGGATTATGTATGACTTTCATCTGGTTATGATATCAATGTGCACGATTCCAGTGTTCGAGAATTTGAACGAATATCTCAGTACAAATATATGGTTTGTTTGAATAGACTAAGACTATCAAATATATGATACATCCAACACTGAAACAAACACTTTATCAGTATCGTGTTGTGAATATTGTTGACTTTTATAGGAATCATGAACTAACCCAAGTTAGATAACCATTGAATACCTGTCTAATGCTTCTAAGTTTTTAATGGTTTGTGTTTTTAGTGAAATACACATTGTTTCATCTAAACCCTTAATAAGTGATCCTCAGTGTAGTTGAAAGTGAAGTTGTTTTTTTTCAAGAAGTACAAATCAATGATTTCTTTAGTAATAATATTGATTATGTAAAATTTACTACTTAGAAAAGTAATAACATTAGAACCATAATAGTTACCGAAATGATTAAATTTATAAATATCAAGCTATCAGGACTCAATAGCTGAGTGGATAATGCGATGGCAATCGGAGACTGACCATTTGCTGTCCTAAACATCAATGGGAAGATTCAAACAAACAATACTTAGTTGAATTTAAACTTCACCCCATCGCACAAGCAAGTGGCTATCAGGACTCAGTAGCTGAGTGAATAACGCGATGGCGTTCGAAGCGAATGGTACTGGGTTTGAGTCTAAAAGTGAATATCAACTCTGAGATGCAGGTACATCTAGCTGACGAGTCCCAAAAAAGTAAACTTTCAAAGTTTATTATTTATTTGTAGGTTATATTCATTACAAATTGATCTTACTTGGGTTAAGTCTAAAAAAGCTAGTGAATACCAAACATTTATTCTGTCCTAGTGTTATACTCTCCCGGAATATACACCCATGAACCCATCAAGGATATTATATCGTTGACTAACAGGTTTCATGGCAGCACTTAACCGTTATAACATTAGAGTTAAGTTACAAAGATTCAATCCCCCGATCAAAATCAATTCTCCATTAGACGTGTAATCATTGCATAATATTCACTTTCATGATATCTTGAATCTATTTTTATATAGACCAAAAACTGCCGACTATCATGTGGATTTTTATGGATTCAAGCATAGTTATTTAAATGAAACAAGTATTATACATTATAGTTGTCAACAATTATATGATTTTTATACACGTCAATTATCTGGTGGTGATGAAAATTTCTATCGTTGGACTGAACTTTTAACACAAGCAAATAGAGAATTGACAAGAGTAAGTGATTTACACAATGATAATAATGTTTCATGTGCAATGGTTTACGCTTTTTTGCTGTCCTATTCTGCTACCATGAACTTACAGGAAACTAAGCTTATTATCCAGACCGTACGAATAAAAGTTTGCCTACCAAACCAAATTTTGATGTTCACCAATCAAAGGTTTGTATACCATTCACATTCCAACCAAGTTAAGTCCATATAGGTTGAGACCTTGACTAAATGCATAATCGAATTACCCTAGTAGAGTTCCTACTCACTATTTGATCTTGAAATGCGATGTGAGCATAAGTATTTGATACGTTTAAACTCATCAAGTCTAATACCTTATGATAAGATAGTAGTTTTGACTTCAGTTGATATAAGGAGAGATCATTTTTGAAGTCACTATCCGATTCTGTATAAAATTCAAAGTATGCTCCATTGCCATAGGGAATCTTAAATTACAATAAACTAACTATCCTTTACCTCTAGTTTTTTGACGAACTTCCAATTGATGTTAGTTCATAAAGAAAGGTATGCTTGAACTGTGGAAATCTCTATATGAATTAAATATGTATGGTTTTCAACCAATCAGGATTGAAAAACGAGTTTCAAGGTCACGGAGAACATTTCAAAACAAGATGTTATCTATCAACCATGTTCCGATTAATCTTAATAGGTACTTACAAGAGGTTAAATTATTGCGAATCATAAATTCCTCAAGAATGTTGGAGTGAAAATACAGTATATGAGTTTAAAGAAGTAGTGATGTTTTGCTCCAATGTTTATTATTTTCTAGGAATCGAACCTAATTAACCAAACGCCATATTCAGAGATGTTATCACTCATCTATTCAGTCCAAACACCGGTGACATGAAAGTTACTTCAGAAATATTTCATTTGTAACTAAACATTCTTAGGATTAAACTAGATACTCTTGTTAACCACTGACGAGTTTTCAGTGTCACACGATTATCCATATTATACTGACCAGATCAGAAATTCATTCATTATATAATGTATCTATTGTTCAGGAAAGAAACTTTAATATACCCATTTTAATGATCTTAGACAGCGACATACTTTAAGGAATTGAAAAACCGATTCCTACTCCTTGTTCAAATCATATGTTATCAATAAAATTCACTTTTTTAAGTTACGTCTGTCAATCGATTCGTCTATTTTAGTACACAGAAATCAATCAGAAGGTAAAATCTGAAGTTTTTTAGGTTCAGTGCTTATAGATTTTATAGTGAGTTGTCTGTGATAGAACAAAATCCACACTGACTAATTGCTGAAGGACAACTTATTCCATGATTATGTAGATGGCGTCGGGTCTGATCACCACTACAGTAAGATTACGTGCCCAAAATCGACTTGGTTCCTTTGATAACTTGCAAACCGGAAGACTGTAACTGGTCCAGATGGAGTATATTTATTGGCAATCTCGTGGTATCGAATGAATACCGAGATGCACCAAAGATTACAGACAATAAGAGCAGAGCGTAAGAAAGTTCGAACCAACAAGATGGATAGCAGAACAAGAAGTGACTTTGATACAGTTAAACAACAACGAGTAAGGTAAAACAATCACTGGTACAATTGGCTATAAAAATAATTGTTTCCATTACACCAATCGCGTTCTCGTCGACAAAAGCAGGTCACTACAATTGTCTAGTCCTCATTACTGATCGAATTTCTTCTACTAATTTGTGATTCCGTTGTCCGTTTAAATATTTGAGCATCATGTGAACTGTTTCAGGCTGTTAAAAATTCAGAAGTCCATAGAAAGGCATAAAACTTGGTTTTGTGCTAGTTCCCGAATATCCTAAGCTGATTTCTTTGAAATGATCAATATCATACAATATATTTCATCTATAACAATTGAAGTACCATCATTAAATTTTTTCTTTTCAAGGCTGATTTAGAAGTTCTTTGTCGTTCTGGTGTACCTATTCAATATCGTGAAGGTGTATGGCGTATGTTAATTCATGGTGAATTACATCAATTAATGCAAATTAAAGGACCATTATATTATAATGGACTTTTAGAAGAATTCAGTGAAAATACAGTAAGTAAATGAATTTTATTTCAATAAAACATTCAGTATTATCGATGAATTAGTCTCATAATGGACTTCACTCTGTCAATAGAGACATTTTTTAGTTGAAATTAATCAACTACTTATTATAAATAAGTAAATCATAGATGTAAGCCGCATTTTTTAACCGAATGTATTCACATAATGTAAATATCAGATTCTTCAATAAATCATATATTAGAGCTTCCAAAACAATACAATACACAAATCTATGCAGCATTTATATTATTTCTCTTTTATCCGATCAACGATGATAATGATTTGAAAGACACATATCTATATGTATATACAGTTGTTTAAGTTTCTCTAAACCAAAATAGTCTCTACTATCCCTGTATGGCACTATTATTCTGAACAGATGAAAAAGTAGTTTATATTTATTAACTTATATCGTTGTTACAACTTGCTTCAGAAAGAGTAAACATGACGCATACATATTTGCGGTCGAATGATTTTATTCCTGCATCCTGGTGCCATAGTAAATGTACTTTCTCATCGATATTAAGGATGTTGGTACATTATTGTTATAACTTGTGGCCGACTGGATGCCTTGCTAACGTATGACGTGATAATACCGCCAATCAGAGAGCAGGGAATTATCGATTAGAACAATGATACACGAAAACCGTATGAGCAGTCTAGAGTGCGTATCGGTCCTGCTTCTGCCTAGCCCAGCTAGTTAAGTCCAGAACACCAATAACAGCTTCTGCGGTATGAATCATTATATTTCAAACATACTGAGTTTATATACCAAACAGACTGACCAAATCATACCAATAAAATAGAAAATAACATTTGCAAGATTTGGCCGAATGTGGCGGTGAAGAGAGGGAACAGTAATCAATAGACTGGGGATAACTCAGGAATGGTAAATCGCATAATAATAGCCTAAAGGTCAAAATGAAGCTTATAATAAGAGGAACATGAATATGAATCGTAAAGTTACTTAACAATTATACAATAGGAAATATAGGCATCATATTGGTCCATAAATGGATCCCAAAGTTACCATTCACTATTGTTATCAGGACATAACAACTATAAAGGTATAGTATACTATGGTCGTCATTAAACTACTGTTGGCTAATATATAATAACTTTCATCTAAATTAGAGCGAATAGTTTCACAGTATTTGAGCGCCGAGTTCCTTGAAAAAGCTTGGACCAGATTGCCAGGCGAATAGTTGAATTTACTTCAGATTTATTAGCTGACATTTTACAAATACATATTCTTCCTATTTAATGTATTGTTGACTGACTTTCATTTTTTTTAAAACTTCACTATCCTGAATAAGTAGTTTATTTTAATGTAATCATGTCGTCCAATAAACCAAAACTTAATAATAAGTATACTATTTGTTATATCCTAATGAGTAGAAAAATGGATGTATTTCTGACGATGTTTCGTCACTTAATGTAAGTCACTTCTTCAGAGTAAGTTAACACAAGTTTAAATAGTACAAAAGAAACAATAAAGAACATTTTTTGGTACAATCAAAATCATAATAGGCGAATGTATGTCATTGTCAGATTAATTTTTAGTCAAGGTGAATTTGTATGACCCATCACCATATTAATTTGTGTTTCAGAGTGTGGATATGAAAAATGTATACATTTGTAATATGAAGGAGTGGAGTTGAGGTTGTGTGTATTTATGTATGTAGATTGTGTGAAAAATCAATAAGAAGGAGTTTTGTGGAGATCGTAGATGCGTACTGCTGAGGAGTCCCATAATAGAACGTAAACGGCCGTCCAGTGCTTCCAGGTTTTCGATGGTGGTCTAGCTTCAATTGACTCATGATTTCAACTATGAAAATCAATAAGGTTAAATGTATTTGTTTCAATAAACAATCCAGGTTGGATGAAAATACAGGCCTACTTTCTTATTGAACGCGGAAGGATTTAGAATTATATTATTTATAAAATCTGAAGAAGTGGACTAAAATAAGTCACGAAACATCAGAAATACAATTTTCTACTCATTAAGATATCACAAATGGTATATTTACCACTAACTTCCTACTCAATGCTCAATTTATTTAAAATTATCAAGTCCAATCTTGGCATTGATACTTATACAACTTACTTAGTTATCGTTACTGAATTACAGATGACGTATGCCCAACCACCGACTGCCCCGACGTGCAATGCTTTATGGTGTAGGAGTAGGTTGAAAGAAAACTAGGGGCGGCCAGACCAAAACGTGGCACAAATACATGAAGTCGCTGACAAGTGGACTGAGCCATGTTAGTAGGTGTAGAATACCTGGTTGGGATTCGCGAGATGATAGCAGCCGATGGTTAGAGACCTTGAATGACATGGCTCAAAATCGTTTGCAGTGGCGAAGATGCATTCACTCTTTGTGTACTACCAAATTCTAATTCTCTAAATTCCTCATGTCCCTATCCTTTTTCTCTTTTCAAATTTATCTCTATTATCTGTATCTATTATCTCTATTTATCTGTATTATACTCCTTCAATAACATCTTCAAACCCTAATCTTTCACATAATGCTTATACTCTTACTACTTCTACCACTATAGGATTTGGATCGACAACTTCATCTCTGTACTAATGTGGTATGGCAACTCGAACTGATGTACGTACGTACAAAGTTCTACGTTGTGACTGACTGACAGATGACAGTTGACTGATGAATTCATTAGTTAAAGCAAGTCATTCACATTCATTTTATGCTTATAAATATAATTCCTATTATAATTTTAGCTTGCAGCTCAACATAGACGTCAAATTTCACTTGACTTATTAAGAACTATGCCAAATAATGTACAATTCGATAATATTGATGCACCTGGGGTAAGATAGACATTATGATTGTAATTTACTTTTTCATGGACATTTATTAACTTTTTTATAAATTTATAAAGTTGAGCATTCAAACGTTTCGTTATACAAAGTGTAAACATAAAATGTTAAATATTATTTGTTTGTTTCCTGATGAAGTGGTTTGGGATAAGTTACGAAACGTCAGGAAATCTGCATATTTGCAAAAGTATGTAGGAATAATGAAGCTTATCTGCAACATCCCATTTGGCCTCATAACGAATAATATTTAAGTTAAAATTCAAATAATCTTAAATTTTGACACTATCATAGCCATATCAAATATTTATTCAATCGCGGATGCGCACCGCTGAGGAGTCCCATACTAAGACGAAACGGCCGTCCAGTGCTTCTAGAATGTAAATGGTGGTTTAGCTTTATTTAACTCATGAACTCAATTAATAAATTTCTATAGTCAGCTCAGAAACCCCCTTCTGATACTAGTCATCATGTGCTCACTAGTGACTGACTTCAAGATGTATTTCCTGGAGTTCTTGCGAGAAGATGTGACCAGTGGAGTTCATCCGGGTCTGTTGTGAGATAGTAACTGATTGAAGGCAATGGTGGATGATCTGCGATTTCGTGAATTGGTTGAAGTTAGACATTGACACCGTTGGATGCCGGTTCAGTGGTCTACAGGTTAGGCGCTCGCACGCGAGACTGATAGGTCCTGGGTTCGAATCTTTCAAGGCAGGATCGTGTTTGCGCACTGCTGAGGAGTCCCATACCTGGAAGCACTGGACGGCCGTTTCGTCTTAGTATGGTTCTCCACAATAGTGTGCATACATGAACTCCCACGTGGAACTGGAACTCAAGACTTGCTGTCTAGCGTGTGAACGCTTAACCTTTAGACCGCTGAGCTGGCATCCAATAGTCTTAATGTTTAACTTCGATTTAGCTTAGATCGACTCGTGGAAATACTTTATCTAGAAGAACCGTTAGCTAAATAAAAACACGTAGTAGTAAAAACAACCTCTGATAACTTCTCTATTGATTTTCATCCGTTACCAATTTCAGGTTAATGCTACTACTCTGTCAGGGACTATTTAAGTAAATAATGATTTTCAATCATTTCAACAGGCTTTAACGTCATAACTCCATACTTATTGTTCGTTATAATGAATAAGTCATTATCTAACTCAGTAAGTGAATCAAATCCTGTCAGATGTTAAGATAAACATTTACAGCCTAATTATGCCTAATATATACTTTTGTAATGTTATTTAAGAAAAAGTTAAAAAACATTCACTGTAAAATGTTGTCAGTCAGTCAGCTACAACGTAGAACCAGACACATATATGCATCCGTCCAAGTTGCCACACATCATTAGCACAATAACATGAACACCAAATTCATAGCAGTAGTCACTTCAATGATTGTAATATATAAAAGAACGATTGTGTATAAGGATATAGTACAGGAAGAAAGAATGAGTCCGAAGAAAGAAAGGTATAAAGCAATTTTAATCTCACAGTTTAAGGGAAGACAGAGAGTGTATACACCTACGCGATTGTGATCGATCGATCCTGGTTACGATAGTCACGCGGAGATCAGCCAAGTAGTCTGTATCTACCAACACAGCTCAGGCCAGAAGTTAGTGACTTTATGGACTGATACCACGTTTTGGTTTGGCCTCCCCAAACTCTCTTCCAACTATCTCCAACACTAATCAGCATTGCGTGTTGTGGTAATCGGTGTTCAGGCATACGTAACACGTAGCCCAACCATATCAATCGATGAAGATTGACACCCTCATCAACTGGTTCACCATCATTCCCTAATACCCTGCATCTAACCACAGTATTACTTACCCGGTGATCCCAGCAGATACGTGCAATATTTCTAAGATATCTGTGATCAAATACTAGGACCTTACTAGCATCTTCTACTCCCAATGGCCACGTTTCTCAGCCGTAAAGTAAAATAGAACGAACTGTCGCGCAGTATACTCGTCCCTTAATTATTAGAAGGATATCTCAACTTCGTCATAGGTCACGTAATTTGGCAAAGGCCAAACGCGCTTTTTGAATCTATGCTGAGATTTCGTCAGACACCAAGCTATTAGAGCTAATCAGACTTCGAAGATTAGTGAAGTTGACGACGCGTTCGACTACTTTACTGCCTATTCTTAGTTCAGGTGTTGACGCAGGCCAGTCTAGAGCAACAACTTGCATTTGGGGGGGGGAGAAATCCATCCCAAACATTCTGACATTGTCGCTCAGTGCTACATGTAAAATAATGAATTACAATCACTGGAATAAATTCATTTGAAAAAAAAAATGCATATTGTACTCAATGAATGATTTGAATTATCCAAAAGTCGAATTGACATTGAAGTTGGTGTTGACATCAATTGATGTATTGCTTCCTTCTACCGATGTTTGTTTATGATTCCGACTAATGTTTTCTTCTTTTATTTTTTGACATTCACATTAACTTTATATGGAACGTGACTACGCTATTCTTTTTTGTTTCTTTTTTCTCCTCTGAATTTAGGTACAAAAACTTCAAGAAGTTTTACAAGCTTACAGTATACATAATTCTAAGATTGGTTATTGTCAGGGTATGAATTTTATAGCAGCTGTTGCATTGTTATTCTTAAGAAAAGAAGATGCATTCTGGTAATTTACATTAAATTATTCTTAACTTATAGCAGTACTCGAAGATATTATATATTAAAGTGGATGGTGGTTAGCAGTGGAATCCAAGATGTGCATTTCGTTCTGTTTTTTGGACTTATCAGCTGGATGCACCTGGATGTACCCATTTCACAAGCTAGTGGCTATCATAACTCAGTAGCTAAGTGGATGATGTGATAGCGTTTGAAGAAAACAGTATTGCGTTCAAGTTCCAGAGTGAACATTAACTTTGCGACGCAGGTACATCCAGCTGACCAATTTTAAATAGGACGAAACGAGTGTCAAACTAGGTTCCACTATTAGTCATCATCCATCTTTGCTTATAATGCTTGTGACTTAAGACAATATCGAGGTAATCCGCACTGGATCCATATATACCAATAAGAGACTGATCAATTGCAGTCCTAAACATCAATGGTACTCGAATATCTTGCGAAACATGTAAAATAACCTTGAAACTTTTATACAACCTCTCTTTCTCTTAATAGACAATAAATGAGTAAACATTAACTGTCAAATTCAATAATCTGTCCCTTGATTGTCTATTATATCATTTTCATTGTAAGTTAAAATAGACGACAGTTTAGTAAACAATCTTAGAAGCATTAATTTTAGCTTTTAATCAAGACATTCTCTGCAATACTCTACATGAAATAAACATCAACTGAAAATCGCCGTCTTGATTCTGACTTGCCAGTTAGCTTAATAAGGTTTCCTTATGTCTGTAGTTATTGGTTATCAGCAGGAAATGTATACTTAACTAATTGTTGTTAAGCTTACTAAAAACCAAAAAAAAATTATACTCAGAAAATATAACAAACACTGAGAATAGACTTAGAAATAACTGTACAAGCTTTAGTTCAACTCAATCTTTAACGCATACCTGATTAGTCTCAGAACCATCAGATCCATGTTTATCAGACGCAATAACTTGTAGATATGTAGAATATATCATACAATCGACATCTATGGTGATTTATCACTTCTTTCCTACTCGGTTTGTTCTTAGTGTTATATCGATCGGGTGCGTTCTTGCCCAGTTGATATATGAACGTGCTCTTTTTGATATATGAAAGTGCTGATTCCCGTCAATCAGAGAGGAGTGAATTATCAATCAGAGCAATGATACACGAAAGCCGTATGAACAGTCTTGAGTACTTGTCAGTCCTGCTTTCTGCCTAACTCAGCCAGTTAAGTCCAGAACACCAATAACAGCCTCTGCAATATGAATTATTATTCTCAAACATACTGGGTTTATAAAGCAAACAAACTGACCACATCATACCAATAAAATAGAAAGTAACATTTGTACAATATTTAGCCAAATGTGGCTGTGAAAAGGGGGACATTTATTAGTAGATTGGGGACAACTCAAGAATGGTAAAATGTATAATAATAGTCTATGGGTCAAAATGAAGCTTATGATAAGAGGGACACGAATATGGATACTTTAGTTACTTAACAACTATAGAATAGGAAATATACATATCATATTTGTCTATAAATAGTCCTCAAACTTTACCATTCATAATTCTCCACAGAATATAACACTTAGAAACTCAAGGGATTATATCAATGTTTGTATAACTAATTGACATTCATATTAAAATGTGATTAGAAGTGATAAGTTACTCAAGAATGAGAAAATTTGTTACTGACTAGTAAGAACTAACTCGATACTTAAATCCCCACCATTCTCCTTATCTTATTGAAACACCTAAAATTGTTAGAAGGGGGTTTCGTGGAGATTTTTGTAATTTTATAAAGTTGAGATCATGAGTCAATTGAAGCTAGACCACCATGAAAAACCTGGAAGCACTGAACGGCCGTTTCATCCTATTATGGGATTCCTCAGCAGTGTACATCCACGATAATAATTGATTTCATCTTTGTATTATCATAATTTATAACTTTTTTTATAGGTGTTTAATTGCTATATTGGAAAGATTTTTACCAGAGAATTATTTTAATTCTGGTTTAATTGATGCCCAAGTTGATCAACTTGTATTAAAAGAAATAGTTCATGAAAAATTACCACGTCTTTCATCACATTTAAAACGTTTGGGTATTGATATATCAGCTGTAACATTAAATTGGTTTTTAGCTGTATTCTATGATTCTGTACCATTTGAAGTAAGTATAATCAATGATAATCATTCATGTTTCATATATATAAGACATTTTATTGTTACCAAGTTGGGATATGAAGTTGTAGTGTAGTGTGAATGCTCGGAGGATATCGGATGTAGATGGCTCAGCAGGCCGGTGAAGTACGGGTGTTGAACGTCCCAGATGCCGGATGGATGTCGGATGTTGGTTCCCGGCATGTCGGCGCAACTATCGAGGTCAGGGCGCCACAAACTCAACATTTTGACGGAAAGCTTGGCACAGACTGTAGTACAAGAAAAAGGTGCACACGGCGAGCAGAACCATCGTATGAACGAATGCTTTAAAGGGTGGACGAGTGTAGTGTGGTCTACTTATATCCATATAAGTAGTATATAACTATGGTCAAACATAAAATTTATTTTGGCAGAAGACCGATAAGGAAAGAACTGAAATGAAGCGTAATTGGTAGGAAAATGCATAAACAATGAAATTAGAGAAGATGGATTGATATTTACAGAAGGAACAGTGAAGATTGAGACAACTGATCGTTATTTTGCAAATTAACTGTTCATTGTATGGTTATCAGAATTTAGTGAGATAGTCTGTAATTTGTGCTTAAAAACATTCAGTTGTCCCCAGTCGTGTTCTTGTTCACTACAGTAGCTATAATTACATAATTGAGATGAGTATAATGATCAACTACCTTTTGTAAGGTGTTTAATATAAGCTACTGAAGACCAGAAGTTTTTTTAAAAACTTCAGAAAGACAACCATATGATATATAGTTGCTACTTGTACTTAAATTCAACATGACAACAAGTATATACTGCAACTATAGATAATCTAGGGTAGGGAATGAATAAATGAACGGAATAAGAAATGAAGTGAGATGTGATACATGGTAAAGGAAATAATAATATCAGCTTCAGCGGAAAACTAGAAAATAATAGATATGGTTTGAAAGAGCTAACGCAATCTAAGTTTAAAGATATCTGTCAGTCAGTCAGTCAGCTACAACGTAGGACGAGGCACACATATTCATCGGTCCAAGTTGCCATACCTCGTTAGCACAACAAGATGAACACTGGATTCATAGAAGTAGCTAATTTAGTGGTGGTAAAATATAAAAGAAAGGTTGTATATACGGATACAGTATAGGAAGGAAGACAGATATGAAGCAAGTTTGATCTCAAGGTTTAAGGGAAGATAAAGAGTGTATACACCTACGTCATTGTGATCAATTCTGAGCCATGTCACCTAGAGTCTCCAACCATTGGTTACGATAGTCACGCGGACCCAGAGGACTCAGAGAATAATCGAAATTATGACGTTGTGAGTCACTCCAGCTACTTCACAACTACCGATTATTCCCAGACAGCCTGAATGGAACATTGAAGTAGGTCCCCCGACCCTACCTGAAGTTCAAAAGGCTATCACTAATCTGAAACGAGGAAGAGCAGCTGGTTCAGACGGATTGGCTCCAGAGGTCTTTAAATACGGTGGTCCAATTTTAGCGACTAGGTTGACTAATATTCTGAATAAAATCTGGGAGTTGGACATAATCCCATCTGACTGGTCACAATCTCTGATTGTCCCAATATATAAGAAGGGGCCAAAATCATCCTGTGATAACCATAGAGAGATTAGTCTGACTAACATAGCATCTAAAATACTAGCCTCAATAATTATCGGGCGCCTAACTAAGACTCGTGAACTGCAAACACGAGAAAATCAGGCTGGCTTCAGACCTGGTCGTGACTGCATCGACCACGTATTCACTATTCGTCAGGTTTTAGAGCACAGACATGTTTATCGGCGTCCGACAATGATAGTTTTTCTTGACTTGAAAGCAGCATTTGACTGTGTAGACCGAGAGGTTCTGTGGCAGTGCCTGTCATTGAAAGGTGTACCTGAGAAGTACATAAACCTTGTGAAGGCTCTTTACTCGAAGACTACCAGTCGAGTGAGAGCTTATGGCGAACTGTCATCTGATTTTACAACCTCAAGCGGTGTCCGACAAGGCTGTCGACTATCACTATTTTTGTTTAACTTCATTATAGACCCATTGCTGGAAATAACACTCTGTTCGACTGAATTTTCAGGAATTGATCTCCTACCAGGGGGTCCACAAAGCGACTTAGAATACACAGATGACATAGTCCTGTTTGGTGAAGAGGCTGACAAAATGCAGAGTCTTCTGTTAGAACTGAGTAATAATGCCAGGATGTTTGGGATGCGTTTCTCCCCCTCTAAATGTAAATTGTTACTCCAGGACTGGCCTTCATCAACATCTGAACTAAGAATAAGCAGTAAAGTAGTCGAACGCGTCGTCAACTTCACTAATCTTCGAAGTCTGATTAGCTCTAATAGCTTGGTGTCTGACGAAAACTCAGCATAGATTCAAAAAGCGCGTTTGGCCTTTGCCAAATTACGTGACCTATGACGAAGTTGAGATATCCTTCTAATAATTAAGGGACGAGTATACTGCGCGACAGTTCGTTCTATTTTACTTTACGGCTGAGAAACGTGGCCATTGGGAGTAGAAGATGCTAGTAAGGTCCTAGTATTTGATCACAGATATCTTAGAAATATTGCACGTATCTGCTGGGATCACCGGGTAAGTAATACTGTGGTTAGATGCAGGGTATTAGGGAATGATGGTGAACCAGTTGATGAGGGTGTCAATCTTCATCGATTGATATGGTTGGGCTACGTGTTACGTATGACTGAACACCGATTACCACGACGCGCTATGCTGACTAGTGTAGGGGATGGTTGGAAGAGAGTTAGGGGCGGCCAAACCAAAACGTGGCATCAGTGCTTGAAGTCACTAACTTCTAGTCTGAGCCATGCTGGCAGATGCAGACTACTTGGTTGGGGTCCGCGTGACTATTGTAACCAATGGTTGGAGACTCTAGGTGACATGACTCAGAATCGATCACAATGGCGTAGGTGTATACACTCTTTATTTTCCTTTAAACCTTGAAATTAAACTTGCTTCATAACTCCCTTCCTGTACTATATCCTTATATACAACCTATCTTTTATATTTTACCACCACTAAATTAACTATTTCTATGAATCCGGTGTTCATCTTGTTGTGCTAACGAGGTATGGCAACTTGGACCGATGCATATATGTGCCTGGTCCTACGTTGTAGCTGACTGACTGACTCAAGTCTTAAGTTATAGATTAGAATGATTGTGTGAATTTCAATTTGAAAGCTTTCAATAGCTACTTGATAGTTTCACTGTACGTATATCATATTATATATATGCTGATTATATTCTTTTAAAAGTGAATCATCAAATCTTATACATTTTCCTTACTGTTCATAGACATTAATACGAATTTGGGATGTGTTTCTATTAGAAGGTTCAGAAACATTATTTCGATTTGCCGTGGCAATTCTTAAACGTAATCAAGATATGCTATTGGAACAAAGTGATACAATCAGTTTTTGGAAATGTCTTAAAGCAGCAACTCGATTAACTAATGATGTTGATGGTTTAATTAAAGTAAGTTTGATAACTTTGTTATTCTTGTAACTAACTAGAATGTCCATATCCTTCTAGTACGCAATATTTCTGGATCGAAAGCATATAAATCGTATGATTGAAAAGCATATCACACATAGCATATCAATAAGTAATACATGGTAAGCAAAGATGGATAGTGGCTAGCAGTGGAATCCAGGACGCGCGTTTCATCCTATTTCGGACTCGTCAGCTGGATGTACCTGCCACATCTCAGAGTTGATGTTCACTCTGAGACTCGAACCCAGTACCTTTCGCTGCAAGCCACTATCCATCTTTGCTTACCATGCTTGTGAATTTAGGCTATATCGAGGCAATACGCACAGTATGCCTATATGCCAATTAGAGACTGACCAGTTTCAGTCCTAAAAACATCAATGGGAAGATCCAAACAAACAATACTAAGTAATAAGTAATACAGTTTGTGATAACTAAAAAAAACGTTCCAAGACATTCTTCTATTTATGCAGTGGAATAACTTCATAGGCTACCTAACTGTCTAACTCAGTGGTCTATCGGTTAAGGGCTCTGGTGCGAGACTGGTAGGTCCTGGGTTCGAATCTCGGTCGCAAGGCGCGATCGTGGATGCGTACTGCTGAGGAGTCCCATAATAGGACGAGTTGGCCGTCCAGTGATTCTAGGTTTTCCATGGTGGTCTAACTTCAATTGACTCACGTTTTCAACTATGAAAAATACTAAATCTCCACAAAACCCCTTCTGATAATTAATATAATCTTTACAGCCTGAGGATATGGTTTATGACTAGTTTTCATTAAGTTTCTATTAGCCTTAAAATAGACCAATCATAAACCAAGTCCTTAATACTACTTAGCATCCTGTATCTTATATGGAGAGACAGAATTATATTCAGTGTACTAATGAATAATACAATCAGGATTATACAGTTGTGAACAACTTACAAGCTTCTAAATGGATGAGATATATGTATATAATAAACCTCGTTACTGATCAATATTTAGTATTATACAAATGAACTTGGGTTAATACATCGTCAGGTAAAATTGTACTCTACAAACAACCTTGAACGACTAATCAGCCTGTCAAAAAAGAGCGTTTAGTGATACGATAGATCAGCGTTAGAAATTAGGAATGGAGTAGGCTTAGGGTTAGGAGTGAGAGAATAATTCTTGACAAAATACTAGTAGCTTACGAGTATATTTATTATATCTAGAGCTTAGATTCTTGATATACCGTCTACAACTTGAGCACTTGAACGCTAGAATCCTCCTAAGTTGCAAATGAGAAAACAAGTGACAAGTGAAAGGAATTCTTTCCCAAACAGTGTCAAATATGATACAAAACTATCAGGTATTTTTAGTTTTCTAGTAAAAAACGAAATCATCATTATATAGTCCTCCAATCCACATACAGGGAGTTGTTAGTATTTGTCTAATAGGGAAGCTACACGTAAAGACACTGGAATATTCTTCCATATGATGATTGGATGGGACATCTTCGGCTCTTTCTGAGCCTTTTAGAGCTTCCTTGAGTTCACACGTGTACCATCTTCATAATCTACTTTTAATGGCCACGTTTCGCAACCGTAAGGTAGAATAGAGAGAACTGTTGGACAGTATACTCGTCCCTTAATTGATAAACGGATATCTAGACTTCGCCATAGGTCACGTTATTTGGTAAAGGTCAAACGCGCTTTTTGAATCTATGTAGCGATTTCCTGAGACAACAACCCATGAGGGCTGATCAGACTTCCAAGATAAGTGAAGTTGTCGATGCGTTCGACTACTTCACTCCCTATCCTTATTTCAGGTGTTGATGCAAGCTGTAACTTGAATTTGAGGTGGAGAAAAGTATCCCAAACATTCTGACATCGTTGTTGAATATTACGAAAAGACTCTGTATTTTATCAAAATCTTCACCAAATAGGACTATATCATCTGTGTATTCCAAGTCGATAGGTGGACCTCTTGATCCCTACGTTGTAACTGACTGACTGATAATGATAAGACTTATTCAGATAGTTACTTGAATTCAAATTTTCAAAACTTTGGGTTTACTTTGAAAAATCACTAAATAATGCTAAAGTTTTACTTCTTGGTGATATTGAGAGACTACTCAAACACCCTAGACTGTGCAGACTGTCAGTTGCTGCTTTTTGAATTTCTTACAATAACCTAAAGAGTTACCATTCTGAATACCGTCGGTTCGTCCACATAGTAAAATTGTACACATCATCACTAACTATTATTATTTATTTTTCTAGACAGCTTTTGAAGAACTTCGACCATTTCCTAAACCTCAACTCATTGCAACTCGACGTGCTTATCATTATGAAATATTAAGTAAAAAAATGTCTATCAAAAAAGGATATTGGCAAAACGTTATGAAAGAATCACCTGATGAATTTATTGAGAATCAAGTAAGTTTTCTTTTATTGTTGTCATATTTATTGTTCATATAATCAATCTTCACAACAGTTTATAATGACAATTATTATGTGTTTACTGGTGACTAACATTAAGAGGTAATCCCCATATCTCTTGTAAGAGTTCGTGACCATTGTAGTCCAAACATGTCATCTGTGAGACAAATCTCAACAAAGGAAACAGATAATAGTCAGACCATGACTCAAATAAATCAAAATTACAAGCAAAAAGACGGATGTCAACTCAACGGTTCGAAGGTCAAGAGTTGGCTGTAAAACCCGTAGGTCCTGGGTCCTATGTCTGGCAGAGTGGTGGTTTCGAACTGCTGAAGAGTCCCATTCTAGGAAAGAGCAGCTCTTCAGTGTTCTTCTTAATTTCCAATGGTTGCTTAACAGAGATCACTCCTCGATATGGAACTTTAACAAGATATTTAATGCTATTTACTTGGACAGTCTGTAAAGATTAGTATCTGATTTAATGAGAATGTCGTTTGAATCGTCGAAAACTTTGAGATAGAACATATTAAATTTAAACTTTTTAGATATCGCAACAAACGTGGTGTCCCTAGGGGGTTACGTCAAAATCTTATTGCCTAAATTCCTAACTACATTCAATCTATAATCTCTCAATCCGATCCAATTTCATGAGAAAACTCGTCGGAACTCTACGACAAAGAGATCTAAGATTATTATGTTCTCCACAAGACAAGAAGATTAACAGCCCATTCTCGTGTGGGGTCATAGATTGACGTTCTTGAGGAGTAATCATCGGTGTTCCCTGAATATAAATGATTATCCAGTTGATCTCAATCCATCTGATTGTTATGTTTTTGGTTATAATCAATTCATTGCACTTTCGTTAAAAAGAGTTACCAGTCTAAGTTATTTAACAGTGGGTGAGATGAGATTTCATTATTTCCCTAAATATTGATACGTTCTACATAAAAAATTCTACCGATCAGTCAGGGATACAATCTAAATCAAGTGTGATATTTTAAGATAACGATATTTTATTGATAACTAACGACAAACCGAAGAAGAATAAAGAAAGGTATCTACAAATGCGAAGACATTCATAGGTAACGAGAGTTTTGTGTTATTCACGGGGAGTACAGTTATTAACGTAAATTGTTAAAAAAGAATTTAGTCCTGAAATAGTCCGTTTGGGTGAAGAAATCTAAGGACTATTCTTAATTTCATAGTTGAAAACATGAGTCAATTGAAGCTAGACCACAATCGAAAACCTGAAAACACTGGGCGGCCAACTTGTCCTATTATGGGACTCCTCAGCAGTGCGCATCCACTATCCCACCTCGCGAGCGAGATTCGAACCCAGGACTTATCAGTCTTGAGCCATAGCCCTTAACCGATAGACCACTGAACCGGCCGGCATCCAACGGTGTTAATGTCTAACTTCGACTGATCCACGAAGTTGAGCAACCATTCACCAATTTTCATCAGTGAGTTTCTATCTCACGACAGACGTGGTTTGCACTCCACTGGTCACTGCTTCTCACTAGAGCTCCTGGATGTACTTCCCGAAGTCACTAGTGAGCACATTATTAGGATTCCCATAGTAGGACGAAACGGCCGTCCAGTGCTTCCAGGTTTTCGATGGTGGTCTGGCTTCAATTGACTCATGCTTTCAACTATGAAACATACTAAATCTCCACAAAACCCCTTCGGATAATTAATATTCTTAATTTCATTAGAACAACTTAATCTGATGCAGAAATGTAATAGTTTGAACACTTGAAGTTACATTTATGTTGTAGGAGATCTAGCAGCGTCACATATCTGCTTAAACCAAATTAGACGGAGCCTAGTCCCAAATTTAGTTCTACTGGTTGAAAATCGAGTTCTTTAACTGTTAATTGACATGTAAAATCCCTGTATTGTTTAGCTGGTCATCCACTAAAACAGTTCATTAGTCCCATAGTTTAGAAGATATATCATTTCAACAAACAGGTAATTTCATTTACGTCAAATGGTATTGGTAAGTGACCTTCACGGTTCTCTCTTTTATTTATTTGTATATTCTAAAACAAAGAATATTTGAAAGAACAGCTATTTCCGTCAAGTTCACCAACAGGCCCTGCAGTTGTGAATCCATGATAATAATATTACAGTAGGCAAGTAAGGCTAGTTACATAGACTGTACTCAAAGGATCATATCCTTGCTTGCTCACGATAATGTACCAATGTAACTGGGAAAGACAGTCACCAAATGTATGAATATTGCCATCCCACTTCATCTTTTAGAATAAAAACCCTAAGAACAGGAACAAGATTACGCCTCCCACACATACCTCAAGCAAATGAGATCAACTAGCGATTATCTACCACACATCAAGTATCTAAAAGAGGTATATTTAACTTCTATGATTACGATACATAAGCTACATTTTAAAGTCTTTCCCGTTACTCCTTTATTGATATTTACCTCTTCCTTAGTTTTGATTTCGAATTCATATCTCTCACTCCTTATGAATTTTTCCATCAATATCATCTGAAAAATCCTCTATATTTTACTTCTTATTTATCATACCGATTATAGCTCAACATTTGACAGTGAAATTTTCCACTTCATTCCTAGAACCTTTTACATATTAACAAATTATACATTTTGAATGTATTATAGTCATTGCTAATTTGCTTATTCACTTGGTCAATTATATACATGTCTTGTTTTGTCCATTCTAACATAACCAACTATGGTAAGTAGAGATGGATAGTGGCTAGCAGTAGAATCCAGGACGCGCGTTTCATCCTATTTCGGACTCGTCAGCTGGATGTACTTGCATCTCAGAGTTGATGTTCACTCTGGGACTCGAACCCATCAATGGGAAGATTCAAACAAACAATACTAAGGAATTTAAACTTCACCCCATTGCACAAGCAAGTGGCTATCAGGACTCAGTGTCCGAGTGGATAACGCGATCGTGTTTGAAGCGAATGGTACTGAGTTCGAGTCCCAGAGTGGATATCAACTCTGAGACGCAGGTACATCTAGCTGACGAGTCCCGAAAAGGACGAAACGTGCGTCAAACTGGATTCCACTGCTAGCCACTATCCATCTCTGCTTACCATGCTTGTGAATTAAGGCCATATCGAGGCAATACGCACAGTATGCCTATATGCCAATTAGAGAATGATCAGTTGCATTCCTAAAACATCAATGGGAAGATTCAAATAAACAATACTAAGTGAATTTATAACCAACTATGGATGTGTAATAATAATAAAGCCTGATAAAAATCATTGGAAATAATTGTTCTCTCACACACCATTGATGAACAAGAAGGATCCGATGTAGGCGTCAAGGCGAGGATTAGCAAAACAAGGATACCATTCTTACATTTGAAGAACCTAAAGAACTTAAAACAACTGTCAACCAATATCAAAGTGAAAATCTACAATACGAATATCAGGGCAGTTCTACTGTACGGAGCTGATACTTCGAGAACTAACACAACCATCATCAAGAAGGTACAAGTATCTATAAATAATTATCTACACAAGATACTCAATATCAGTTGGACGGATACTATCAGCAACAGCCTTCTGTGAGAGAAGATGTACCAGCTCCTAGGTGAAGAGGAACTCAGGAAGAAACTTTGGAATTGGATTAGACATACATTGAAGAAATCACCAAACTGCATCATGAGATAAGGACTAACTTGGAATCCTAAAGAGAAGCAGAAAAGAGGAAGGCCAATGAACACACTATGTCAGGAAATAGAAGCAGATATGAAAAGGATGAATTTTAACTGGTAAGAACTGGGAAGTATTGCCCAGGATAGTGTTGGATGGAGAATTTTTTCGGGTGGCCTATGCTCCTCAACGAGGGGTAACAGGGGTAAATAAGTAAGTATATTTTTTGTTTTTGAATGCTTTATGGGAACCTTTAAACCATAACACAAATCTATCATTATTCTTAAATTTTAATCAATAGAATCATGTTCAACACAAGCGATCTACTAAAGAAAATCAAGCAGTAATTCAAGCAATCACATTTTATGATAACGGTAAGATTTCACTTATAAAAATGATACCATTAAACAATACTAATTGAATATAATCAGAAGGGGTTTTGTGGAGATTTCTGTATTTTCATAGTTGAAATCATGAGTCAATTGAAGCTAGACCACCATGGAAAACCTGGGAACACTGGGCGGCCAACTTGTCCTATTATGGGACTCCTCAGCAGTGCGCATCCACTATCCCACCTCGCGAGCGAGATTCGAACCCAGGACTTATCAGTCTTGAGCCATAGCCCTTAACTGATAGACCACTGAGCTGGTCGGCATCCAACGGTGTTAATGTCTAACTTTGACTGATCCACGAAGTTGAGCAACCGTTCACTATTTGTTTTCAGTGAGTTGTTATTTCACAACAGACGTGGTTGAATATTTCAAAGAAAATACTAGAAATATCTGGATGAATAGTTGTGCTTAACAGTTATAATCACACAAGCATTTCATAATAATCGTCAACATATTAACATATAAACAAAAAAAAATTATTCAGTAAGGCTATTGTCAGTAATGAAAAGCGATCTCCAAAATAGATAACAAAATGAATTTAAAAAGAAATTTAGATAAGTTAAACTAACAAGGTAACAATAAGCTGAATACTGTTTGTTGCTGAATAACCAAGACAAACTTTCTACAACTAACCTAGAGAATATTCCCAAATCAATCAGAGACTTTTAAACTCCTTCAAAGTCACTGTTAGTATATTAACCAAGTGTGTCTGACTAACAAAAGGTCTCATTATGATGAACCTAGACAACAAAGGTGCAGTAAATTATCTGAAAACTATTGAAATGTTTAAGAAACATCTATGTTTGGATATGTGTGAGTGGAATGAGGCTGAATGTTTTTCCAGAAATGCAGGATGCATTGATGTTTCATTGTAATTCATGTTGAGTGTTAAATTCAATGTAATTTATGATTCACGCACGACCTACTCACAAGTAGTATAATTTTTAAAGCATAAATTTGTGATATAAGCTGTGATAAATGTTCCCTACGATTAAATAATCATTAATTTCACCATCGTTAAGGATAAAAATAAAATAATAAATGCACGTAAATCCACAGTCATGATCAGATTGACGGAGTGTAAAGAGAGTACATTATTTGAAAGGTGTAATTAAGACATTGTTTTGACAGAATTTCGGTAACAGTGTTGTTGTCAACAATATATATACATACGACGCATACAAATTGTATGATCACTGGTGACTTCATTTTAGAGACCAGTAAGTATGAATACAGTGAACGCTTCAACAGTCATGATTGTTGTTAATCAGTTCCTTAGTTAGTTAGCTACAACGTAGAACCAGACACATATATGCATCCGTCCAAGTTGCCACACATCATTAGCACAATAACATGAACACCAAATTCATAGAATTAGTTACTTCAATGGTAGTAATATATAAAAGAACGATTGTGTATGAGGATATAGTACAGGAAGAAAGAATGAGTCCGGAGAAAGAAAGAAAGGTATAAAGCAATTTTAATCTCACAGTTTAAGGGAAGAACAATAGTGTATACACCTACGCCATCGCTATCGATCGATCCCAGAGTTTCCAACCATTGGTTACGATAGTTACGTGAACCTCGACCAAATAGTCTACATCTACCAAGATGGCTCACACCAGAATTTAGTGACTTCAACAATTGATGTTAATATTTAAATTTCATTAATAACTTTTGTGTGAAAACTAGATTTGCTTAGAGGATGGGGTAATTACAACTCCTTGTTCTTTTAAGAATGGATGATATCACATGGAATAATATAAACAAACATGCAGTCATTTACATATATACAAATACTTTACATGTCTTTAAATTCGTAACTAATCATATGAACAAGTACTGGAAGGCCATCCAGTACTTCCAGGTTTTCAATGTTGATCTAACATCAATCGGTTCATGATCTCAATCAAAAACATAACAATCTCCACAACCCTATACTGATACAAAATCATTGTTGGGATTAAAAGGATATATTGAACTATTACATAATTGTTTACCACTAAACCAATTCATACAAAGCTTGTATCAACCAGGGTATGATGTCAATCTAATCGATTAATAATGCCTAAATATGATCTTTTTTTGCTATAGAGCATTTGTGGATTTGTTATGGCGATAAATTATACAGTCAAATTTCAGAAGTTGTTGTCACATCAAACTGTATGCAAAGTATCGGTTATGAAGTGAGTACATAATTCTTACACGTTATATTACAGATTGATATTATGTATACCTATGAAAGATTATTTCTGGATTAGAAACATGCTTCTTTTTCTATAATAGTTAGTGAAGGTTATATAGTTGGTTTAATTGATTGACCACTGAATAGTAACCAAAATATTGTTTGTTTAGTTGCTGATCAAGTTCCATAGACCAAGTTACAATATGGCTTCCAATCTAAATGACCAACATCACATACACTATTCTGAGATGTTAAGTGGTTAGAGTTAGTAAAGGGTAAACCCAGCTTGACATACGTTTCATGTTACTTGAAATTTATCAGCAAAGCTATCTGTAATCTTGAGAGAGGTAACACTTTTTTTGTGAATTCGATTCTTGTAAAGCAATGCCCATATCGCAAGTTGATACACTGAGAATGACAAATACTAAAAGACTAGATAAACAAGAAACTGGTTACTGCTAATAGATCAATCGATGATAAGCACCTCAGACCAACAGGAGGTCGCTAGGAAGGTGAATAGCCCATCAGTAATATCTGAGGATCTGTAGCTGAATGATGAGGATACGAGTCTCACGGTTACAGGTACGCCTAGCTAGCGAGTTCCAGGTAACGCAAAACCTAGTCCAAATGGTGTTTGTTGTTGCCTATCCAAAACCATCTAACACATCAGTTAGCAGCTTAGTAATAATCAATATCATATTGCCAAATCTTTAGAACTAATCATCGTTTATTATTCAATTTGCAAAGCAGCACTCTTAACAATTAATGAAAAGCATTCAATTAAGTTCAGTAATTTCATGACAGTGGTCTTTGATCATTTCTAAAGCAAGTTAAAGGCCGACTAGACGTCAATAAGAATCTGAGAATGGAATTGAGTTTTTTAGTGTTCCTTTGCTTTCAGCATCTCTTTAGGTTTTCATTTTGACTTCCAGTCTTAAAAATGTGTTATCATTCAGACTTTATATGTACAGGTGTATTGCACCAATATCGATCATAATCCCTGATCAGATCGTTCAGCTTCAATATAAGCTATTACTTACCAAAGCCTATAAAGCAATACGAAGAAGTAAACATAAGTATCATTTCATTAATTAAATGAAAACGTTTAGTTATGCAGCTACCTCTTAGAAAATTTGTAGAGTATATGATGAGTTTAAGATAGGTTGACATATAATATAACATCTGTATAAGGATTTGTGAAGATTATGGTATTTTTACATTTGCAATCACGAGTTTATCAAATCTAGTCCACTAGTGAAAACTTGAGAGCACTGGATGGCTGTTTCGTTCTATTATGGGACTCTTCGATAATGAGTGCGAGACCGAAGGTCTTGGGCTTGACTTCCGTGTGCAGGATCACGGTTGTGCATTTCTGAGTAGTCCGCATACTAGGAAGAAACGATCATCCAGTACTTCCAGGTTTTCAATGGTGGTCTAGCTTCCACGTACTCATGATTTCAATTGTGAAAATATAATATACTTATTTAAATGAAACTGGTTATTAGGTTAGTCAATCATATTCTCTCACGACCCTTATGTCATTGTAATTCAGACTCCAACATTTACTGAAAGCGACAGTAATTTATCAATCAGATCAATAACGCGAAATCTGTACGAGCAGACTAGAATCCTTATCGGTCCTTCTTCCTCTTTAGCCTTGCCTGTTAGAGTCCACATCGTCGATCTCAGCCTCCGCGATATGAATCATATATTTCAAACATATTGAGTTTATACACAAACCGAACAGATCACATTGTACCATAAATTAGAAAATAACATTTGTACAAGATCTAACCAAAAAGTGACTGTGAATGTGGGAGACTGTAATTAGTAAACTGGGCATAACTTGAGAATGGTAAATCGTATAATACTGGTCTATAGGTCAAAATAAAGCTTATAATAAGAGGGATATGAATATACATAGTTTAGTTACTCAATAGTTCAGAAATAGATTCCAACAATTACCATTCATTATTCTTGTTGTGATATAATAAATTTAAACATTGGAACCATTATTTATTTTATAGAGTTGAGATCATGAGTCAATTGAATTTAGACCATCATCGAAAATCTGGAAGCACTGGACGGCCGTTTCATCCTACTATGAGACTTTTCAACAGTGCGCATCCATGATCCTGCCTCGCGAGCGAGATTCCAACTCAGCTTCAGTTGACTCATGATCTCAACTCTATAAAATTACTAAAATCTCTACCAAACTCCTTCTGATCATTATTTATTTATTTCAATTTAGTTAGAATCTCGCGTTAGTTGTATATGCGCATTTAGTAATGAAATTATTCTACTTGGTATGATGTCTAAACAATTGTGTGCTTATTCAGTGATACGAAAGTAAGTTTTCCTTCCGATGGCTTTGTAATTTGACTTATTCCTTTTTTTGTATTTTGTTTTCACATACACTAACACTATAAAGTGTATAGGTTAGTGATTATGATTACAAACCATAATACAATACTATGGTGATATTATTGATGAGGTTATAGATTGAGTAAGCTTCGTTGAGTTCTTTTGTTGGAAGTATAGAGTGTGGAAGGTTCTTCATCGACGTAGTTTGTTACGTTAGGTTCGCCATCAGGTTTACCACATTAGTAACCCTTTTTCTGACTGCAGTTAGATCGTTTGCTGATTGTTATTGAAATATACATCAAGGCTACCCTTGTGTATAATCACCAACTTAACTCGCATTAGTAAATAACAGAAATCAACAAGTGAAATACGAGAATGAATTTTGAATAGGTATATTTCACACAATCATTGATCTGAATAGAGAATTGGGGAAACGAAGCGAAGGAAGACAAGAGGAAAGAGTGAAACTAGACAAGATAACGTACGCTGAAGGCGAGTAAGCCAACTCAATTTCATCAAGCGTTAACTGATATTTGTGGTCAAACAAAAATAAATTACAGACACATGATCGATGGGATAAGTAATTAGCATACAAGCAATCACATAAAAAATGATCAGGATTAATAAGCGAATAAGTGACAGGATAAAAATGCGGCTTGTGAAGAATGAGCAGAATGGTCTGTCTAGAGGATAAAATAACTTATATGGGCTTGACATAATACCAACCTCTACGAGATGACTGAAGTATGGGAGGACACTTAAACGATGTAAATGCACTTCTCTAATGAACAACTATAGAGTTGTCTTTGAAAAAGATCAACATCGAATGCTGAACGGCTTAATGATCATTTCCTTAGTTATCTGGTTAAGTTACGTTCTGGAACTACTGTCTCTTTGGTTATCTACACCAAGTCTTCATTCACTGCAACATTTTTATTGATGAGACTATAATTTATGGAATACCTTTGAGCGAAGCTAAAGTGACCTTGAGAATATCCACCAAACTACTGGAGCCAAAGGAGGGTTATAAAGTAATGTGAAGAATAAGGATTATGATCTACAGTTAATGGTAAGGGTTAGGATTTAGATTTAGAGTTCCCATCGAGAAATGACATCAGCTAAAAGGACAAAATAATACATAACCAAACGGGTGAATGAATTTCGTGTCAAAATCCGAGACGTGTTATCCTAAATCAGATTGGTTCGTCCATAAATTATAGTTTTACCGTTTTATCCTTCAATATTATCAAACTCAAATGTAAGCTACTAAACTGAGTATCATCAAGTTTACAAGGCAAGACTATAATTTATGGATGAGCCAATCAGAAGAGTTTGAGGGATTTCAAGGTCACGGCGCCAGTTTCAGTACCTGATGCTCATATATGATCGGTTCACAGAGGATTTTAGAGAAGACGTGAGAATTAAGCGTCTACAATAGATGGAACTACTAAAATGTTCCTTTATTTGTAATTGTGGTAATTAAATGACTTGTAGACCTTGTCCAGACTACCATGATGATATCTTTCGGTGTAATATAAGTTGGAGGAAGAAATATGATAGAATAGGAACATTTTACACTCGATCCGAATTGAGACTAAGACAAATTATAATAATTGTTGCGAACTGTATAATAAAGGCACAAATAACATTGACTGCATTATTTGCAGATGTTACTGAAGCTTCATCTGTTTAGTGGTATGAGTTTTGTAGAGATATATGAGTAATAAAAATGGTAAGCTTACGCAACCAGTGTACACACAAACAATACTGAAGCTATGTGGTTGATGTTGAAAGAGTATTCACTTCAAAGACCGACTATTATGGAGTCATATGGATAAGTTCCTCTAACTTATGCATTACGATTTTACAACCTTTGAACTTATAACCCTGACAAGTTCTTTGATCATGTAAAAGAAGTTTATCCACTTTAATTCTTTGGTTTTGTATAATACATTTTCACTCTATACTGTTACCTGATTAGCTAATATTTTTCTCAAAGTCACTCAAGTCTCGTTCAAAGATCGTCCATAAAATATAGTCTTGCTGTTAACAAATCATACGGCAGAGTAATGTTTATCAGTATTTTATCAAGAAACAAATAGTAAGATCAAATTGCTTGGTATTGTTTTGCTTCAATTTTCCCATTGATGTTTGAGAACTGGAACTGGTCAGTCTCTAATTGGCATATAGGCATACTGTGCGTATTGCCTCTATATAGCCTAAATTCACAAGCATGGTAAGCAAAGATGGATAGTGGCTAGCAGTAGAATCCAGGACGCGCGTTTCATCCTATTTCGGACTCGTCAGCTGGATGTACCTGCATCTCAGAGTTGATGTTCACTCTGGGACTCGAACACATCAATGGGAAGATTCAAACAAACAATACTAAGGAATTTAAACTTCACCCCATTGCACAAGCAAGTGGCTATCAGGATTCAGTGTCCGAGTGGATAACGCGATCGTGTTTGAAGCGAATGGTACTGGATTCGAGTCCCAGAGTGGATATCAACTCTGAGACGCAGGTACATCTAGCTGACGAGTCCCGAAAAAGACGAAACGTGCGTGATGAATTCTACTGCTTGTCACTATCCATACTTGCTTACCATAAATAGTAAGATCATTATGTTGTTTCATTTGAGTAAACTAATAATGAACAAAATCAAAAACATGATGAATAAACAGTTCTCATTTAATAATGATTGAGTATGTTTTGATTTAAAAAGAAAGTCCTAATATATAACATTGTTTTCTAATGCCTATTTTTAATACAGTTCAAAAATTTGGCAAATTCCAATTCATGACAGTGTCAGTGATATAACATTTGCATACTTTTTACATGATCATACTAATAAAGTATATGCTGGTTTGACAAATGGTGAATTAGTTGTTATTGAAGTATGTGATTTTGATTTTATGATATTTTTTTTTTCAATCAAAATTTATATTATTACTTGAATTCATGAGTTGATCTAAGCTAGATTATCATTGAAAATCTGGAAGCTCTGGACAGCTGTTTTACCCTAACCTCTTGATATTAAACGTTCTTTAAAGAGACTGAAAGTCGTGGACTCGGCTTCCATGTGCAGAATTATAGGAGTACACTCCTGAAGAGTCTCACTCTAGGACGAAATGACCATCCAGTGCCTCCAGGTTTTTCATGGTGTTCTAGCTTAGATTAACTCATGAATTCAACTATTAAATTACTATAATATCCACAACAACCCTTTCTGACTACAATCATTATATACTCATTAGTGACTATCTACAAGAGATATTTTCTGGAGTTCTTGTGAGAAGACGTAACCAATGGAGTTGTTGTGAGATAGTAACTCATAGAAGTCAACGGTGGACGGTGGTGAAACTTCGTGAATTGGTTGAAGTTAGACATTAACACCGTTGGATACCGGCCCAATTGTCTACATGTTAGGTGCTCGAGCGTGAGACTGATAGGTCCTGGGTTCGAATCTCGCGAGGTGGAATCGTAGATGCGCACTGCTGATAAGTCCCATACTAAGACGAAACAACCGTCCAGTGCTTCCAGGTTTTCCATGGTGGTCTTATTATATTCATATAATTTATGTATCCAAAGTTGTTTAGTAAGTTACAGACCTCATGATGCATCGTAGATAAGATGGCTAATAACGTTTCTTTGACTAATTAACATTACTGATAAATTAATCTATAAGTAATTGCGAAATTTTTGAGATCATTTTCTTTTTACTCATTGAAATGATAACAATAATACTGATAAATCCACATATTGTGGTATGGGTTACTTATATCCACATAAGTAGTATATGGTGATCGTCAGGCATAGAATGTATTTCACTAGAAGATTGATAAGGAAAGAATGGAAACGAAATGCAATTGGTATGAAAATGCATGAACAATAAAAATCAGAGAACATGGACTGATATTTGCAGAAGGAACCGTGAAGATTGAGACATATGGTTGGAAGAGAGTTTGGGGCGGCCAAACCAAAACGTGGCATCAGTGTTTGAAGTCACTAACTTCTAGTCTGAGCCATGTTGGCAGATGCAGATTACTTGGTTGGGGTCCACGTGACTATCGTAACCAATGGTTGGAGACTGTAAGTGACATGTCTCAGAATCGATCACAATGGCGTAGGTGTATGCACTCTTTATCTTCTCTTAAACCTTGAGATTAAAATTGCTTTATATCTGTATTTCTTCCTGTACTATATCCTTATATACAACCTTTCTTTTATATATTAACACCACTAAGTTAACTACTTCTATGAATTCGGTGTTCATCTTGTTGTGTTAACGAGGTATGGGAACTTGGACCGATACATATAGATGCCAGGTTCGACGTTATAGCTGACTGACTGACTGTAATAGTTTGCAAATTAACTGTTTACTGTATGATTGTCAGATTTTAGTGAGATAGTCTATGATTTTCGCGTCACATACGTTCAATTGTTCCCCACCTGTGTTCTTGTTCACTACAATATTACTTAAATCCGAAGTATAGCCACATCTATAATGTAATTTGTTAAACATTCTATGAATGACAATACGAATGCATATTACATGACAGATGATTGGTTGAACTTGATTTTAATTTGAAATCCTCAACTCCATTGAATCTCTTCATTGGATGATCTCTATTTTGATCTGTTTTCAAAAAAAATTATGCCAAAATTTAGAATATTGGTTTTGAAGAACCACGTGACTCCATCTATTATATTACTATTAGTTTTATTCCAATATCATCTGTACTACTGGCAAAGAGTCAACTATGGTGTGCAAGTGGAAGTTCTATATTTATTTTTCATGCTAAGTGAGTTTTATGAAATTAACATTTTTAAATAACAAAAGGGTTTTTCTGGATATTATAGTGATTTAATGGTTGAATTCAGGAGTCGATTAGAGCTGGACCACCATGACAAACCTGGAAGCACTTGACTAATGTTGTGAGATAGTAACTCATTGAAGACAATGTTGGACAGTGGCGCAATTTTTTGGATTGATTGAAATCGGACATTATAACCGTTGGATACCAACTTAGTGATCTAGAGGTTAAGCGTTCGCCCGCGAGACCGAGGGTCCCGGGTTAGAGTCTCGTGCGACGGGTCGTAGATGCTTGCTGTTCACCAGCACCATACTAGGATGAAACGGCCGTTCAGTGCTTTCAGGTTTTCCATGGTGGTCTAGCTTTAATTGACCCATTCTTTTTTATCTAAAATTATTCATTAAACTATTTCAATAATGAAATCAATGAACAAAAACCTTTGTCTCGATCAACGGACCATACTAGATCGTTCTGTGGCCTAAAATGTGAGCTTCTTATTGACAATTTACTAGATGAATATATTCAAGCAAGTAAATTTACAAGATCGACTAATTGTGAACTCGACATCGCAGAGCGTTTTTCATAAAATGAGAAGAGCATAGATTAAATACTACATTTGCAAATCATCTATCAATCTTCGTCGTTCCTTCATTGGTTTTACAATTATTATCTGTTCGCGTTCTCTTCTATTCGATCTCATCAGTCTTCTGGTAACAAATGCTCCACTTCTATTTGGAGTTATACGCTACTTATGTCGACAGATATAAGTAGCATGCACCACAGAATCATTAAACTATTGAGTCTAATAATGATGAGTTCGTTTTACTTCAACAATAATAGTGATCTTTGCATGACCAGTATATTCACTAGTTCTTTTGACGATGAATGACCCTCGTAACTCTTTCTGCTCCTAGTCTGCCTATTTAGAATACGAGTAAACGTAGCTGACTAACTTCGAATGTTCTATTCAAACTTCAGCATCAAGTAACACTTATTTGACATGGAAGGATATGTACCATTTATGTAGTATTCAATTGTTTAGTAGGTATCCTTAAATGATTGTACTGAACTGATTACAGTTAATGGTTCTGTATTGTCTTTTTTTATTCGAAACACAATATGATATTTAGAACAATGGATTATTATAAACAAATCAGTATATCTAATAATCCATTAGATGTAATATTAAAAATATGCCTTGGTGATAATGGTGTTTGGATTGCAGTACGTGGTAGTTCAGTGATTGAATTATGGGATCCAGATAGATTGATACGTATACTTTTATTCAATATTGTTAATGAAACTTATTTGAGTCGGAGACCAGTAAGTTGTGTATATATTTATTTTGATATGAAGTTACACACAAGATTTAGTCATGCTCTGATCTAATTCTTTGTGTTAGGGTATGGTTCAATTCATAACTTTGTTATATATTGAGTCGTTTAAATTACTGGCCAGTTCAAAGGTTGATTGATAAGATTCGTTTGCAACCAAATGATAAAAATGATATTAGTCGCTACTAGGTAATCTATTGATGTACATACTTCACTTCAACGGTAGGTCAGCTGCTTCCTTAAATAAATCTACGTAGAGTCATTTGATTGGTCCACCAGGGTGTTTGGTACCTGAGCGGTTGCGCCACAGGATTTGGCTGAGCTGTTCGGATTGTAACGTTGAAGCCTTTATAGTGTCTGGTTCTCCTATAGGGCGGGATTGAGCTGTACTGCTTGGGCTAAGCTTGGGCAGTGTCTGGCTCTCCTGTTAAACGGGATTGAGCTGTACTGTTTGGGTTGCCGCGTGAAAGTCTGGATGGTGTCTGGTTCACCTGAAAACCAGTGCAAGATTACCCTGGCTTATATGAGTCATTTGATGCACTCGTGGATGACACTGACTTGAATCTCATGGAAAAGAAAAGCTGCCTTAAGATTGTAGATATGCTTACCTCTAGAAGTCCCTGTTGATTACACCATTTGTTGTGATATGATACATTCACTTCTAGATTAGTAACTACGAGTCGTCATCTCCAGTTAATTGTTATCATTTTAGGGCAATGGATCAGTAGTTAAAGGACTATTATTTCAATCAGTCGATAAAATATGTCACTGCCAAAACACTTATTCTCCATGTGAAATATCATCACACAGATTATTTTAGCTCAAACCCAATAAAATTTTTCACTATCTTAGAAAATTTTCGGAGTTCTACGGAGAAGCTGTGAGTAATGAAACTCACCTGTATTGCGAGTGAGAACGGTACCCGATTAAGGCAATAGAATATAGTCACGCAATATCGCACATTGGTTGAAGTTAACATTGTTCATCACTGGATTCCAGCTCAATGGTACAGAGGTTTGGCGTTCGCGGGTGATACTGTATGTCCTGGGTATAATACCAAGTGATGGGATCATGGCTGCGTACTACCGAGGAGTCTCATGTTACGATTAGACAGTATTTCAGCGCTTCCAGGTTTACAATGTTTGTCGGATAAGGATCTCGATACAAGGTCTCTATTTTCATTGTCGAGTTCTGCTCAGTATTATTACTTTAGATTACATCTGATGCGATTTATTAGAATAATAAACAAGAGGTTCTATGGTTTACAAATTTTTAACGCATAATTACTGCTGACAAATTGCTTGCTAGATTGTTACTGATTTGATACCGAATCAATAACCAAATTACTAGAGGACCAGTGCATAAACAGCATATTGTATTATGTAATACAACAGAGTGGTTCAAGCTTAACCTACTGAATGATTATTATATATCGTTTACTCACTAGGTTATTAGATTTACCTCTTTTGAAGGAAATGATTGCATTTCATGTTTGATAGAAGCAACTTGTTTTTTGAAAGTTAGAAGGCAAAATTAAGTCATCATGTATTTGTTTCAGACTTACCAGTAGTCAACATATATGATATATTTGTCCTAAAATCAAGGATCTTTGGGATTTGGGACGAAAAAAAGATCAATTAGACTCCTGAATGAAAATTATATGATCCACAAGTTCAATTTCAGTCAACTAAAGGAACACTATGAATATCATTCATTTTCATAACGGAGTATATTCCATACACCCAGGATTCATACTAATCCCACGATCTCAGGGTTTCAGTTTTAAGAACAAGACAAAAATTTACTGAGTTTGTTTTAGTGTTGAACCGTGCATGAACATCGTTGATAAATACGAAATAAGGACAAAACAATTGTCTAGCATTTTTTTCTCAATTGCTCTAAAGCTCATGTTATTCATATCCTAAGTAACTTCAAATGTAAACTATTTATGTGAGGTTAATGCCAAAAATATGCTATGAGAGTCATTATTGTAATATTTCTATGAAATTAACTACACTACTGAAATATTTAAATGCACTTGGTATTGTTTACTTGAATCTTCCCATTGTTGTTTAGAACTGCAGTCGATCAGTCTCTTATTGGTATATATGCATAGTATGCGTATTGCCTTAACCCACTGCTAGCCACCATTCATCTTCGCTTGGAATTTAGTCCTAAACATCAGTGGGAAGATTCAATTAAACAATACCAAGTGAATTTAAACTTCACCCCAATGCAAAAGAAAATGGGCTATCATAACTCAGAAGCTAAGTGGATCACATGATAGCGTTTGAAGAGAATGATACTGAGTTCGAGTCCCGGAGTGGATATCAACTCTGAGATGCAGTTATATTCAGCTGAAGAGTCCAAAATAGGACGAAACATGTGTCCTGGATTCCACTGCTAGCCACTATTTATCATTGCTTATACTAATATATTTGTTGGTAATCAAAATAATAATCATATGAACTTTGATTATAATTATAAGTAATTTTATGATATTCAACTGAAATATTCACACTTTTAATATGAATATTTTTATACAGGAAGAAGAGTATACATTTAATCCTCAACGAGTCACTGTAATACTTCCATATGATAATACATTATGGATCGGTACAGGAATGGGTGAAGTTTTAGTTTATCAAATTCATACTTATCAAAGTAAGTTTGATTTTTAAAGTTAAAACAAAAGAAAATAAGGATATTTAATTCATTAAGCGTTTGCGCGCGAGACCGATAAGTCCCGGGTTCGAATCCCGAGTGAGGGGTCGTAAATACTCTCTGCTGAGGAGACTCGTACTAGAACGAAACGGCCGTCCGGTGCTTGCAGGTTTTTCATAATGGTCTATCTCGAATTGACTCATGAATTCAACTATTAGATTTAGTCAAATTTATTTAGATAAAGGTCCATGAAAAGGAAGTGGGGTTGCAAAATATAGTCATGATTATCAAAAACCCTTCAGGTATTTCAAGTAATAATCCATAAATGAAAGGGTATTATTTCATTGTAATTAATGTTTATCAACACTGAATAAGGAAAAGTTAAGTCATTTAATAAAGCAATCAGCACTTATCACGGGGCTCACGTTGCATAGTAGCTTTGGAAAGTAATAAAAATGACTAATCTATGAAATAAAAGATAGAGGTAACTTCATTCGAAGACCTACTTAGACCACGAGAGAATAAGGAATTGAACATGACTCTTCTGTACACGATGTACGGGCTTGAAATAGTGAATTGCTATAGCCTCAGCTGTGTATAAATTCATGATCGAAACCTTTTTTTAAGCTAATTCAATTTATTTTGTAAAGGATTGTGAACGCGAATTCATGTGGTAATGTGCGACCTGAATTGACTATATGTTCAAGCACTCAGCTATCCATTGATCTGTATACCCCCTTAGATAACCAAGCAGACTAGTGCTTGGATATTTGTTTACTAAGTGCTATAAATAGGACTGTAAAGTTTTAGAAACTGATCTCATGGAAAAAGGAAATTTTCTCCACTAAAATATCTTCCTTTAATTAAATGAACTTGTCAAATCCAATAAATGAAAAGTCGTTCGACTTTCAGCCACAAGGTCCCAGTGCTGAGCCACACTCCCTTTACTTTGATTTGAGCAACTAGATTGTATCATTAGCTCGTACAAACTCATTTCCAAGTACCTACAGAATGAATCGATTTTCAATTCTATATGATTTTGAAAGGCATATTGCAATAGAATTCGAAATATGTACTACAGAAACGTTCATCTCATTATTTAATTGTCGAATACATTGATTTCAAAATCAACCACATCATATTGTTACCTATATAAACATATCAATGGATTGTAAACAAAGATGGATAGTGGCTAGCAGTGGAATCCAGTATGACGCACGTTTCGTCCAATTTGAGACTCGTCAGCTGGATGTAACTATGCTTGTGAATTAAGGCTATATCGAGGCAATACGCACAGTATGCATATATGCCAATTAGAGACTGACCAGTGACAGTCCTAACACATTGATGAGAAGATTCAAACAAACAATACTAAATGAATATGAATGGATGTTTTCTATTGAAGTTTCTAAGTTGAGATTAACAGTAGATCAATACTCAAATGATCTTTTACTCATACTTTTTCCTAGAAACAGAAAAGAAAAAAAGTTTGGAAGGTACTATTCAAATGACCAGACATAAAGTAAGTTTTATCCTTTGAGAATTATGGGTTTTCATTGAATAAACTGATGAGTTTGATGCTGAAGCAAATACAAAATTGAAGAGAATGTATATTTTGAGAATTAAAAGAAGCAAACAATTTAAAACTAAGCAGGGATGGATAGTGGCTAGCGGTTGAATCCAGGACGCGGGTTTCATCCTATTTGGGACTCGTCAGCTGGATGTACCTGCATCTCAGAGTTGATGTTCACTCTGGGACTCGAACCCAGTACCCTCACTTCAAACGCCATCGCGTTATCATCGATGGGAAGATTCAAACAAACAATACTAAATGAATTTAATTTAAAACTAAGATTGCATAAATGTACAAACACTGAACTAATCAATATTTCTTCCAGCCTCAGTTTGTATTCATCACATCATGGAACCAGTTGGAAACTGGAGAACATAGGACAGAGTTTTCATCCTAATTTTAGAATTCTCAGTATAACTCACCGAAGACTCCACTAGGGATCTAATCCAAGACCTATAGGTCTCGTGACCAAATCATAACTGGTGGAGTCCTGACATGCCAGGAGTTAAAAAGACATCACCCATCAATCCACCGTTAAATCGAACCCAAGATCTTAATCAAGTGCCCTATTGATAGACCAAGTAAAGTTGATATTTTCTTTGTTTTTATTTTTCTCTAAATATCAAATCCATTATTCCAATATTGTAGCGTTCAACGTCATTAAAAGATGAATTACAACTGATTGGTGAAACAACACGTAAAACTTTATTGAAATCTACTCGTTGTCCATCAAATCCTGATGTTAGTCATATACCAGATAAAGATCCAGAACCCCTATTTTATCCATTACGTCAGAATTCATTAATTTTAGAACATGCAATTAATTCCAATTATATCTATGAATTACAAAAAATTGTACGTAGCAAAGTAGCTGAAACTCCTATACGATTTTTAGTTATGAAAAAGTAAGATAAATGATATAAGTATTCTTTTACCCTTTCATATAAACATTTGATAATTGATGAGTTTGTCAAATCATTAGATTGAGTAACCGACACATCGTTTCATTACCTTAGTGTTTAGATTGAAATTAACAGCGATTTGTTGCTGAGTATTCACCCCCTGAAAAGTTTGTCAAATGTTTCAATTATCAGAAGGGGTTTTGTGGAGATTTAGTATGTTTCATAGTTGAAATCATGAGTCCATTGAAGCTAGACCACCATGGAAAATCTGGAAGCACTGGACGGCTGTTTCGTTCTATTATGGGACTCCTCAGCAGTGCGCATCCACTATCCCGCACTCGAGAGATTCGGAACCAGGATCTACCAATCTCGCGCCAGAGCACTTAACCGATAGACCACTGAGCTGGCATCCAACGGTGTTAATGTCTAACTTCGACTGATCCACGAAGTTGAGCAACCATCCACCAATTGTCTTCAGTGAGTTCCTATCTCACGACAAACGTGGTTTGCACTCCACTGGTCACTGCTTCTCACTAGAGCTCCTGGATGCCAGCTCATTGGTCTATCGGTTAAGGGCTCTGGTGCGAGACTGGTAGGTCCTGGGTTTGAATCTCGCGGGCGCAGGTTCTTGGATGTGCACTGCTGAGGAGTCCCATAATAGGACGAGTTGGCCGTCCAGTGTTTCCAGGTTTTCCATGGTTGTGTAGCTTCAATTGACTCATGCTTTCAACTATGAAAATCCTGAAATCTCCACAAAACCCATTTCGATAATAATAATAATAATCATAGGCTCACTAGTGACTGACTTCGAGAGGTAAATCCAGGAGTTCTAGTGAGAAGCAGTGACCAGTGGAGTGCAAACCACGTTTGTCGTGAGATAGGACCTCACTGAAGACGATTGGTGGATGGTTGCTCAACTTCGTGGATCAGTCGAAGTTAGACATTAACACCGTTGGATACCGGCTCCGTGATCTATCAGTTAAGTGCTCTGGCGCTAGACTGGTAGGTCCTGGGTTCGAAACTCGCTCGCGAAGCGGGATCGTGGATGCGCACTGCTGAGGAGTCCCATGATAGGACGAAACGGCCGTCCATTACTTCCAGGTTTTCGACTGTGGTCTAGCTTCAATGGACTCATGCTTTCAACTGTGAAAATACTAAATCTACACAAAACTACTTCTGATAAAAATGATAGTACTTGAAAAAACCATTTAGATGATTCTATAAACCTTGTACATTCTCATACAGTTTGTTCAATAAGTTTCTAACTTCATGAACTTACCACTAGCGAGAAATTACACACTGAATAGAAACATTATTTAATTTTACTATTACAGCTACCCATAAACAATATAGTTCTTGGCATGTAAAAATATTGCTTTAAGTTGTCATAGCGACATAGGAAACTTACCTCATAAAATCTAAAACACGAACTGGTGATGTGGTGTTATGTTACTTATGCTGACAGGTATAAGTAAATTATGGTACCAGTTAAAAGTGGGATATTTGGCAGTAGAAGAATGAAACGGAGAGAATAGCGAAGGAAACAGAGAGGAACTGGAATAACAACTGGATGTGAAGAATAAAGCACTATGTACATGATAACTGAAGAAAAATGTGCAAATAATGTATTTAATGTATAGTAAGCAGAGATGGATAGTGGCTAGCAGTGGAATCCAGTTTAGACGCGCGTTTCATCCTATTAGGGATTCGTCAGCTGGATGTACCTGCATCTATCAGGTACGGCTATCAGGACTCAGTGGCCGAGTGGATAACGCTATGGCGTTTGAAGCGAAAGGTACTGGGTTCGAGTCCCAGAGTGAACATCAACTCTCAGATGCAGGTACATCTAGCTGACGAGTCCCGAATACGACGAAACGCGCGTCAAACTGGATTCCACTGCTAGCCACTATCCATCTTTGCTTATCATGCTTGTGAATTTAGGCTATATAGAGGCAATACGCACAGTATGCCTATATGCCAATTAGAGACTGACCAGTTGCAGTCCTAACACATCGATGAGAAAATTCAAACAAACAATACTAAATGAATTTATTTAATGTATAATTTTCATATTTTACGTAAACACTGTATAATTTTGCATAAAGCAATAAATTGGTTTACACCACCTTAACTATCGTCCCCTACAACTATTGTAGTGAAGGAGAATACAAGCGGGGACTATCGAATGTAGTTGAATAGAAAATTACAGAATCTCTTAGTAAAATCTGAGAGCCACACAATAAATACTTCATTTGCAAAATGTCCATCAAACTTTGCTATTCCTTCACTCTCTGTTATCGTTCTCTTTTCTTTGATCTTCCGAACGTTCTACTGCTAAACATTTCACTTTCGATTGGTGATATGTACTACTTATATCTGTTGACATCAGTAGCACATATCACAGTAATGAAAGGTTACATATATTAATGGTTTTAAATCTAACTGGTTTATTGAATAATCGGCTATATGTTTTAATTTACTGATTTAAAGCTAATTGATTTATCTTTTAGGATAGCGTAGTCTCCAATCATCTAACATAAACGAATTATATAATCACAATTGATTGATCACTGAGTGTTGATCAATGTCATACGTGTCAAGTCCTTCTTTAGTGTTGATCGAATGCTATCGATCAAGTGGCAATGTGGCCACTAGTCTAGGTGGCTCGACACTGCGTGCACTATATTGAGATAAGATGGTGGTTGGAGGTAGTCAACAGAAAACCCTGGATCCGGGTTTCGTGCTACTTGGCACTCGTCAGCAAGGTGTACCTGTAATCTTGAGGGAACTGGTGTTCCCTGATGGATTCGATCCCGTATCACTCAGCTTCACAGTCAGAGACGTTACCACTGAGCTATTCGGGCCGCGATCGACCTCCTGTAGGACTGAGATGCAATCACAATTGATTGATCACTGGGTGGTGATCAATGTCATGCGTGTCAAGCCTGTCTTAGTGTTGATCGAATGCTATCGATCAAGTGGCAATGTGGCTACTAGTCTAGGTGGCTCGACACTGTGTGCACTATATATTGAGATAAGATGGTGGTTGGAGGTGAATTATATTTTAATTGAAAGAATCATTGTTAACTTCATTCAAACTTATGATATACAAACTTATTCAGCATTTTATTATCCTTTTTATTGAAAAAAAAATATTCAGAATTACAGATAGTCATATACTGATCATTTCATGTTCAACCTATTTCAATGATGATGATGCTGTACTTAAATGGAAACGTGATAATAATAATGTAAGTTTAAAGGAGTGTCTACTTTATTCAATGAGATTACAATTTATGAACGACCTTTAAGTGGAGCTAGACTGATTTTGAAAGTGTCCATCTAATAACAAGGACCAAATGATGATTAAAAAGTTATTGTGTGAGGAATTATAATTATGATTTAACGTTAGGAATTAGATTTAGGGTTTTTATTAAGAAACTGATATCAGCTATAATCCCAAAATTCTATTCATCCAAATGGGTGAGTGAATCTCGCGCCCAAATTTTTAGGTCGAATACTATAATGTAAATATTCAAATCTTGTTCAAAAAAATCATTACGATACCTGGATTCCTGGTTAGTCTGAAGTAAATTCTATTCATGAGGATTCTTTTGATACGAACGAGAACGAATACAAATTCAACTAGACTGAACATTTGACACAATAACAAGACTTATTAACCAGTATATAAAGTAGATGTATTCTAAAGCTGTATAGATAGTAGCATTGAAGTGTAAACCTTCGATCACTCCTTATCTCATAAACAGTTTTTTGTTTACAAATTACTCCTTTGTCTTTACTTTTCTTGGAGTACAAGAAGTAACAAAATATAATGAATGTAGAATGTAATGACCAATATAAAGTGGTTGAAGTTAGACATTAACACTGTTTGATACTGGCTGACTGGTCTATCGGTTAAGGGCTCCGGCTCGAGACTGGTAGGTCCTGGGTTCGAATCTCACGAGTGCAGGATCGTGGATGCGCACTGCCACTCCCATAATAGGACAAGTTGGCCGTCCAGTGTTTCCAGGTTTTCCATGGTTGTGTAGCTTCAATTGACTCATGCTTTCAACTATGAAACATACTAAATTCTCCACAAAACCCCTTCTGATCAATGTAAAGTGAACAATAAAGCAATCTTTACCATTTTTTGACCGATTAGCATGAATATATGAGTTCAATAATCAATTTATTTACTATCATATTCAATAACATTATTCTTAGCTTATTCAAGATAACCATTGATTCTTGAAGGTTACACTTCAAAATGAAACAACATATGACCAATTCTCTACGTTTCTCAATTGAGTCCTCTCAACCATATCATAACAAATAATATATATATTTGTGAATTATTATGTATCAGAAGGGGGTTTCGTGGAGATTTCAATAATTTAATAGTTGAAATCATGAGTCAATGGAAGCTATACCACCATGGTTAACCTAGAAGTACTGGACGATCGTTTCATCTTAGTGTGTGTCATTATCTTTACACTGACATATTTTTCATTTTATTTTCTAGGGTTCCATTTGGACAAATGAACCAATTTATGTATTTGATCGTGAAAGTCATTCACTTAGATTACCAGCTTATATGCGTAATAGTTTATGTTTACAAATGCATAATAAAAAATCAATTATTATGAATAATTAAAACTTTATTTGTAATTTTATTATTATTAAAAATTATTCACACAAAACTACTACTACTACTAATACTACTATTACTACTACTACTACTACTTCCACTACTACTCCTACTACTCCTACTACTACAACTACAACTACTACTACTGCTACTACTACTACTACTACTACTTCCACTACTACTTCCACTACTCCTACTACTCCTACTACTACAACTACAACTACTACTACTGCTACTACTACTACTACTACTTCCACTACTACTTCCACTACTCCTACTACTCCTACTACTACAACTACAACAACAACTACTACTACTACTATTATCCTTTAAATATTTTTGTTCATCTTCTTATTTGTTATATAATTATGTTTTTTAACAAATCAATCTACTATTGAGACACACACACGCACACGAACACACACATACACACGCACATTAGAAAAATATTTTTTCTATTTTAAATAATAATCACAAACTCACTATGGTTTGTTTTCTTTTTTTTTTATTTTTTGTATCCAGCATGACAACTATTGTACATATTTTTTTTTATAATTTTTTTTATATTATGAAAATGAATTAAAAATCAATATTATTATAAATATATAAATTTCCAAAAAATGTATTTTACCCGGTTGCTTAATTTTTTTCTCTTCTTTTTATTCTTCTTCTTTGTTTTTAAGAAAAAAAATGAGTAAACTACTAATGAGTAGTATCTTATCAATTTCAATGGTTTATTGGGGTTTTGTTGTTTTTTGTTTTTGTTTATTTCATATTCTGTACCTTTATTTATAATAATTTAATTGATTTCTTTTAATTTTCATTACAAGAATATAAATTTTTAGGAAAAAAAATACCTAAAATTCACTTGATGTTGTTTGTTTGAATCTTTTTCATTGATGTTTAGAACTGCAACTGGTCAGTCTCCCTTGTTGGCATATGTGCGGACTTCCTCGATTATAGCCTTTAGTCATAAGGTTTTAAAGCAAAGATTGATAGGGGGCTAACAGTGGAATCCAGTATGACGCACGTTTTTTCCTATTCAGAACTCGTTAGCTGAATGTGCTTTCATCTCAAAGTTGATGTTTACTCTGGGACTTGAACCTTGTACCGTTCACTTCAAAAGTCATTACATTATCTATTTGGCTATTGATTCTTTTTAGTCACTTGCTGCTGCAACTGGGTGAAGTTTAAAATGCACTTTGCTTGCAAAATGAGTAGATAATTAATCAAACAATATAATCAATGGTCATTGAACACGTGCTTAGTGTCAAATAGTCCGATAAACATAGGAGATCATTAATGGAGAAACAATATAATGACACACTTGTCAATTACATTTTACATTGTAAATTTTAAACAAGCTTAGTAACAGATTAACAATAATACTTATTGTTTATTTTTATTAATTGATTAAGTTAATAATCTTTCTTGATTTTATGTCACATGACAAAATTTTAATTCATTAATGATAGTGTAATGATGTTATTGCTTCAAGTGATCAACAGATAGAAATAAGGTGAAAGTAAGAAAACTACACGTAACCCGAATCCAGGGTTTCCTGTTGACCATCTCCAACCACCATCATATCTCAACATAGTGCACACAGTATCGAGCTACCTAGACTAGTGGCCACATTGTAACTTGATCGATAGCATTCGATCAGCACTAAGAAGGACTTGACATGCATGACATTTATCACTACCCAATGATCAATCAATTGTGAACAGAAATAATCTTTGCAAACTATGATCCAAGTCATAACATTGTTAACTAATTGTTAAATCATTTATGAGACGAGAAAACATGGTTCGTATACAAATTCTCTTTCTGATGAGTCCGTTCTTAAAGTTGTACATTATTATTTATTTATTTATTTATTTAAACACATAAATATTGGTACAAAAAAGCACCAGATAAATATACGCCTCACAAATCTCGTTTGATTTGTGTGAGGGCTGGGATACAGCCCACCTGCCCAAACTGAAGCAGGTGGTTTTCTTAGCGGACCACACCCCGAGCCTTTGATCTGAAGGCCTAGTCCACGAGGCAGTGGATCATCGTAAGGAGATGCAGTCCCATAATAGCCGGTGACCTACAATAGGTTCATACACCATTTGTTCTTTCAGGATACTGGAGCCCATGTAAAGCATTGGTTTGGAATCAGGGTTTTCAAACTCCCCTAGGTGGACGAGCCGTGTCCACCAACCCGGTTAAGGGGCCGGACATTCGCTTTTCGTCCTCTCAATTTTGTAAACAACACTAATGCCACGAGAAGGCAGTGAGTAGGACTTCCCTAGCAGAAGCTATATTTTCGCGTGGCCATGTGAGAGCATTTTTCGAGGTAAAGCGGACTCTTCCCACTCTCGACCGTACCAGGGCATTTGGGGGTAAAGGCGACGGGCGAACTGAGAAATAAAGTTGTATAATGGTAAATCTTTATTTTATTTTCCAAATTGATAAATCAATATATTTGTTAGTAAAATTAATAATTCATTGAACATAGAAACAAAGGGGTAAAATGAATGGAAACTGTAAAATGTTATTTATATTAAAAAAAACTGAAATGTAATTAACATGATGAATATCCATTAGGAAGATAGAATAAGAATGCAAAGTTTCAAAAAATGGTTTCATAATATGTGATGAGATAAGATACTGAAGTTGAAATGAATTGTAATTAGAAAGAACATAGAAACAGAAATAGATTGTCTGGAGGTTTATAGTCAATGAATAATGATACACGAAGGAAAATCACTTCGGGAATCTAAAATTTAAAACACATTGGTAGAAGATTTAGATTACGTTTCTTTTGTTAACGTGATAAGAATGCATGAAGAAAGGTTTCTGTAACACTACAAAAACGGAATTTCACTGTCGTTGATATGTATGTATTCATCAAGTAGACGACTATGAAATTGGAGTCCGTTTTTATCGAATGGCTCGTGGATAACTAGTGCATGGTTATCGGAAAACTTATAGATTCATTTTTGCCTCTTTTCCCTCAAGAAGTCAATGTTTTTGGATACTTTACCCACATAGTTCTGTGAGGTTGTTCAAAAGAAGAATAAGGATAGATTATCACTGATTATGTTTTATAATGACTATGTTACACGATCTATTTAATAATGTGAGGAAATTAAGGAATATTATATTTCAGTCTAATTGTTCAAGAAATGTAAACGGACTATGAGATTCGAGGTTCTCAATAAAACATTTGAAACTTTATATAGTTGCGATCATGAGTCAATTGAAGCTAGAGCACCGTGGGAAACCTGGAAGCAATGGAAGTTGGTCGCACAATTTCGTGGATTGGTTGAGGTTAGACATTAACACCGTTGGATGCCCAGTGGTCTATCGGTTAAGCTCTCTGGCGCGAGACTGGTAGGTCCTGGGTTCGAATCCCGCTTGCGTGGTGGGATCGTGGATGCTCACTGCTGAGGAGTCCCACAATAGGACGAAACGGTCGTCCAGTGTTTCCAGGTTTTCGATAGTGGTCTAGCTTCAATTGACTCATGATCTTAATCATATAAAATTACTGAAATCTCCACTCGAAAATTGACCGTTAAAAACTTCAGATATAGTTCATATTTGTTAATAAAACTAAATCTGATTGTAATACCTACCTCAAACTTATATCAAGTACAGAACTTAAAATTGTATTGGAAAGATAGATATCAACTATTTCATACACTTTGTAAACCTGGCCCACTACTAATGTAGTGAACAGCACGTGAGTAGGGGCAATCGAATGTATTTTAGCACAACATTACAGAATATCTCATTAAAATATAAAAAGCATATAGTGAATAGTTGATTTGCAAAATAACAATCAATTGTCTCAATTTGACTGTTTCTTCTGCAAATATACGTCCATAGTCTTCGATTATAATTGTTCATTCATTTTCGTACCGATTGCGTGTCGTTCCCGTTCTCTTCTTATCGATCTTCTACTGAAATACATTCAATGCCCGACCATCACCATATACTACTTATGTGGATATCAGTAACCCACACCACATTATAAGTGAAATAAAACACAGGACTTTTAGAACGTCTTCTAAGCATAATTTCAATAATTTTACACCATTCTCATTCTTTTTAATAGGTAACAAAAAAATATTGCTAAAAAGACAAAATCAATGTTCCAGTAGTACACGTATAAATTAATGGTAATAATAATTAGACCAATAATAATAATAGTAGTATATGATACGAACTAGTGAATCCAGTGATCTAACTAGAACGTTCTCTATTAAAGACGATTGAGTCTGCAGAAATGACACATAACAATACAGACGCTTCAATAAATTCCACCGAATTTAGAATTGATCCATTAAAGTGAATATAAAAATTTTATTATTTTATATCAACATTATGTACTGTGACGGATTCCAGTTAAAGAGCTTATTTAAGATATAACACACACACACATTATTACTAAATATATACCACAAAAAGATTAACACTAAAAACCGAAGTGTCTGGTAATGAGTAAAGCAAAATAGTAACAAATAACACATACAACAAAAATTAAGAGTAGAAGATACTGGCAAGTTACTAGTATTTGACCACAGATGCCTTAGAAATATTGCTCACATCTGCTGGGATCACTGGGTAAGTAATAGTGAGGTTTTTACTTTTACTTTTACTTTCGCCTGTTATTCCCAATGGAGCATGGGCCGCCGACCAGCTTTCTCCAACCCACTCTGTCCTGGGCCTTCTTTTCTAGTTCTATCCAGTTCTTGTTCATTCTTCTCATGTCTGTCTCTATTTCTCGGCGTAATGTGTTCTTTGGTCTTCCTCTTCTCCTTCGACCTTCAGGATTCCATGTGAGGGCTTGTCTTGTGACACAATTGGGTGATTTCCTCAAAGTGTGCCCAATCCACTTCCAGCGCTTCCTCCTGATTTCTTCCTCCGCTGGAATCTGGTTTGTTGTCTCCCACAGTAACTTGTTGCTGATAGTGTCTGGCCATCGGATCCGAAGTATCTTGCGTAGACAACTGTTAATAAACACTTGTGTCTTCTGGATAATGGCTTTCGTAGTTCTTCATATCTCCACCCCATACAGTAGAATTGTCTTCACATTTATATTGAAAATTCTGATCTTGGTGTTGTTTGACAATTGTTTTGAGTTCCAGATGTTCTTCAGTTGTAGATATGCTGCTCTTGCTTTTTCGATCCGCACCTTCACATCTGCATCTGATCCACCATGTTTATCAATGATGCTGTCCAGATATGTAAAGATTTCCACATCCTCCAAAGCTTCTCCGTCAAGTGTAATTGGATTGGTGCATATTGTATTGTATCGGAGAGTCTTGCTTTTCCCTTTGTTTATATTGAGACCTACTGCTGCTGAGGCTGCTGCTACACTGGTCGTTTTCTCCTGCATTTGTTGTTGCGTTTGTGATAGAAGAGCCAGATCATCCGCGAAGTCTAAATCGTCAAGCTGCATCCTGCCTGTCCACTGTATCCCGTGCATTCCTCCAGATGTTGACGTCTTCATGATCCAATCGATCACCAGGAGAAAGAGAAAGGGTGAGAGTAAGCAACCTTGCCTAACACCGGTCTTTACTTCAAACGAGTCGGTGAGTTGTCCTCCGTGGACAATTTGGCAGTTTAGTTCATCATAGGAGTTCCGTATGATATTGACTATCTTCTCAGGCACGCCGTAGTGTCGAAGAAGACTCCATAGTGTCGTCCTGTCCACGCTATCAAATGCCTTCTCGTAGTCGATGAAGTTGATGTAGAGTGATGGATTCCATTCGATTGATTGTTCCACAATGATACGTAGAGTTGCGATTTGATCTGTGCACGATCTATCCTTACGAAATCCAGCTTGTTGATCTCGAAGTTGGGCGACCACGGAATCCTTCATCCTGTTTAACAATACTCTGTTGAAGACTTTTCCTGGTATTGAGAGAAGAGTAATGCCCCTGTAGTTGTCACACTTTCTGAGATCGCCTTTCTTTGGAATCTTGATGAGAAGTCCTTTTTTCCAGTCTGTTGGTACATGTTCTTCGTCCCAAATCTTACTGAAGAGAATGTGGAGTATCTTGGCAGTTGCTGCTACATTTACTTTCAGTGCCTCTGCCGGGATGTTGTCTGCTCCCGCTGCTTTGCCACTCTTGATTTGTCTAATGGTCATGCTGATCTCTTCAATTGTTGGTGGGCCAACATCGATTGGGAGGTCCGTGGGTGCTGCTTCGATGTTGGGTGGGTTCAGTAGAGCTGGTCGACTTAAGAGTTCTTTGAAATGTTCTACTCACCTGTTTCGTTGTTCTTCAATGTCGGTGATTACTTTTCCTCCCTTGCTTTTCACTGATCTTTCTGGCTTACGGTAATTTCCAGCAAGTTTCTTTGTTGTATCATACGGTTGTCTCATGTTTCCCTCTCTTGCAGCCTCTTCCGCTGTCATCGCTAAATCTTCCACATATTTACGTTTGTCGGTTCTGATGCTCCTCTTCACTTGCTTTTCTGTCTCTGTGTATTCGGCTTGTGACTTGGCTTTCTCCGCTCTTGTTCGGCTGATATTGATTGCTGCCTTCTTGTTCCTCCTTTCTTCAATCTTATCCAGTGTACCAACAGTGATCCATTCCTTGTGGTGGTGCTTCTTTTGGCCCAGAACCTCCTGACACGTTGGAACGATTGCCTCCTTGATACCTTTCCAGCTGCTCTCCATGGTAGTTCCCTCTCCATTGAGTAGATCATGAAAGGCCTGGAACCTGTTGCTGAGGACTATGTTGAATTTGTTGAGTTTGTCTGCATCTCGAAGAAAGGCCGTGTTAAACTTTTGTGATATTGTCCGCGCCGTTGTCCAGTGCTTCTTGAGTTTTAGTTTCATCTTGGCGACCAGCAAATGATGATCGGATGCTATATCAGCTCCTCTTCTGGTTCTCACATCCTCCATCGTCCTCCTGAACTTTTTGTTGATGCAGATATGGTCGATTTGATTCTGTGTAGTGTGATCCGGTGAAATCCAAGTGGCTTTGTGTATGTTTTTGTGTGGGAATATGGTGCCACCTATGACCAGTTTATTGAAGGCACATAGGTTTGCAAATCTCTCACCATTTTCTTTCTTTTCTCCCAGTCCATGTTGTCCCATGACGTCTTCGTATCCAGTGTTGTCCTTTCCAACCTTGGCATTGAAATCTCCCACCAGAATGGTCAGGTCCTTGGTTGGGCACTTCTCGAAGATTGACTGCAGCCTATCGTAGAATTGGTCTTTAACGTCTTCATCGTAGTCGTTGGTAGGCGCATAGCATTGGATGACGTTCATTGTAATGCCCTCTCTCTTTGTTTTGAAAGAGGATTTGATGATCCTTGGTCCATGAGATTCCCATCCTATAAGTGCATTTTGTGCTTTTCTGGACAGCATCAATGCAACTTCTTGTGTATGTGGGGCGTTTTCTTCTTCATGACCGGAGTATAACAGAAGTTCTCCTGAAGACAGTCGTTGTTGTCCAACCTGCGTCCAATGTGTTTCACTGATTTCAAGCACCTCCAGCTTGTATTTTCTCATTTCTGCAGCAATTTGGAAGACTCTTCCGGTCTCTCACATTGTCCGGACATTCCATGTACCTATAAAAATTGTCGCTCTGGTTGTAAGAAGGTGCATCGGCCTCATGACTTCCGAAGGAACTCGGCTTTCATCATGAGACGTCATAATTATTCCTTCTACTCCCAGGGCAGAGTTTGAATGGTTTAAATCATTTTTTCTGGTGAGCGTATTTTTAGCGAGTTGATTTTCTACGGGATGGGGTCGCTAACCCCATACCCAACCCTCCTCCTTTACCCGGGCTTGGGACCGGCAGTAACCCCCAGAGGAGCTACAGGCGGAGTTAATAGTGAGGTTAGACACAGGGTATTAGGGAATGATGGTAAATCAGTTGATGAGGTCATGGATCTTCATCGACTGAGATGGTTGAACCACGTGTTACGTATGCCTGAACACTGATTACCATGACGTACAATACTGACTAGTATTGGGGATGGTTGGAAGAAAGTTTGGGGCGGTCAAACCAAAACGTTGCATCAGTGTTTGAAGTCACTAACTTCTAGTCTGAGCCATGTTGGCAGATGCAGATTACTTGGTTGGGGTCCACGTGACTATCGTAACCAATGGTTGGAGACTGTAGGTGACATGTCTCAGAATCGATCACAATGACGTAGGTGTATGCACTCTTTATCTTCTCTTAAACTTTGAGATTAAAATTGCTTTATATCTGTATTTCTTCCTGTGCTATATCCTTATATACAACCTTTCTTTTATATATTAACACCACTAAGTTAACTACTTCTATGAATTCGGTGTTCATCTTGTTGTGTTAACGAGGTATGGCAACTTGGACCGATACATATAGATGCCAGGTTCGACGTTGTAGCTGACTGACTGACTGGCAACAAAGATGATATAGTTAATAACAAAACGCCAGCAAATTTTATGAAATAAATGTTATAACGACAAATGAGTTCACTTGATTGACGAAGGTTCCTTTGCACGTTTTGGCATGTCGAAGTTTATTCAAGGAACCAGGTTGTGAGAAATTGTTGATGACTGCAATTTTTTCGTCTAATCTTTTGATTCTGTGTTTGTCGATCAAGTGGCCTAAAAATATCAAAGCTTTTGACTCCAAAAATACATTTAGTTGGATTAACAACTATATTAAATTTTTTGAAATTTTTCAAATAGTTGATGTTGACAATCAGTACGTTCGTGGAGAGAACTGTTAGCTAATAACATATCATTGATATACACGAAAACAAAATCCACATCTTCAATGACCTCATCCATTAGTCCTTGAAATGTCTGTGCGGCACTCTTTAATCTGGATGGCATTCTCAGGAATTCGAACAAACCAAAATGAGCAATTATGGCTGATTTTGTTATATCCTTGGATGCTATTGGGATATGATGGTATGCTCGTACAAAATCGAAATGGATGTGCCAAAACTGGTTGGCTTTTTGTAATGATTCGATGCACCACTGAATGTTGGATAGTATTTTCACTGTAGTCTGGCTTTGTGTTTTGGAAAATCTGTATGAAAGATTAGTAAAGACATCGTTTACTGAGTTGTTGATTTAAATACTGTGCATATGATGGTTCGAATGAACTGTCAGAACCTGAAGTTTCTTACGGGGATCGATGCGTTTTCGTCTTATAACATCAACTAAAAAGTTGTATCACTATTACTAGCTTTATTCAATATTACATTTTCGGTAAAATATAGAATTCTCAGCACAAGGTATTTCAACAAGCTTATTTCACAAAAAAGAAAAAAGGTGAAGGAAACTAATAGCTGCACACTAATAAAGATAAATTAAGTGGAAAAACTATCTGGAATTAAATGAAATGTCTTTTCGGAGTTAGAAACATGTTTAAGAATACACGTTATTGACTAAATCAACTCTAACAGCCTGTTCGTCACAGAGTATATTTGCTAGGTATGGTATTCTAGAGCTTTTATACTTTTATTTGCATTCATGGATTCTAATGTATTGATAGCTCGTTCTACTAGAAGACATACTAGGAACAAGATATGAATAAAGTGGATAGTTGGTGTCTGATAAGAAAACACCTGAGAAGAGTTTGAAGACTTCAGATGTCTTTCCACAACCATATCAACAATGGTCCTAAAAGCTTCACCACATACCCTAATAACTGCGTTCGGCACTCTCAGCAATAAAGCAAAGCCTTCCTTCCAAAGCCTGTATGAAATAAAGAAGAACAGGAAACGATAATAGGTAATATACAAGAATTGACAAATTGTAGGAATATGCAGTGACCTACTTTTATGATGAGGACGCGATTGATATATTGGAAACATTTATTATTAAAATTGATTGTACCTGTGATTGTTTTACTGTACCTGTTTGTTCAAGTGTACCAAAAACATACATTCTTCCGTTGTCTGTGACCTTGCACGAACTGCAGTGCGCTCGGTAGTTCCGCTTGTAAGCTTTGGCACGATCTCAGTATTCTTTCGATACTACGAGATCGCCAACAAATATATCTTATTACAACCTTCAAATGCCTTCTGATATTTGGATTACGGAGGGATCCAACCTAATCCCCGGCACGTAATCATCCTGTAGTAGTGATCATAGTCAATCGCGACTCGACGCCTACTAAATCAAGTGACCCGAAATTTCAAACAAGTTTCAACGTGTGGAAAACTTTTCAAAGAAGATTGCCACGGTGGGTCTATTATCTAACTATCTACTTTTTTTGCACGTATTCGTATTAATATTTTTCAATATATAATATTCCGGCAACAACACAGTATGGTGGATAACGGTAACAGTGGCATTAATATAGCAGACTCATGGGTACAGCCAATCAATTTTCGGCCTGATTTCTTTATTCCCCACGATCTAGAAGTTTGGTTCGCGGCACTATAATCTCGATTCGAGATCCGCCGCATAACGAACCAACGGCAAGAATATGCCGCTCTGGAACCGCTACTAGGGGATGACATAGCTGCTGTTCCTGAGGTTGTTCTCAATGCAAATGTACCTAACGTTTACGATCGTCTCAAGGAGGCAATCTTTGGACATTTACTCCCTTCAAGGGAAGAACGACCGAGAACTTTATCCGCACGTTGCCCAATGGGTGATGCTGAACTGAGCCATCACCTCACGCACCTGCAATTTCTTGCAGGACCCACGACAGCTGATTTCGAAATCATTTGAGAATTATATCTCGACTCTTTACCAGGAAATATACAAACCAACTACTTCGGCTCTGCTCAAAACAGCTCACTTAACCAGATGGCCCTCATAGTAAATAAGTTATTGGCAACAATACTGGCATAGACTAGCATTCGAGACAACTACATAGTTGCCTCAACATCACGTTCAAACATCGACCTCAATGCTGGTCGACCTACGGCTCATGGAGATAGGGATAAATGTATTCACACCCGTCTCAGTTTCCGAGAGGGATCCAATGTGTCCGAACCCTACTTCCCCTGACCCAGGTCACGCTCTCGTAAAGCCATAACAAGTCTACCTAAGCGGGCATCTTCCAAGCCACACTAATCTGTTGTTGTCGCTGCTGTCCTTTTTTTCCTTTTTCTTATATGCCCCTTACCTTCTTTTTTCTCTTCCCATTCTCATTGTTCTGTGTGGCGCATATATATACACGCTATTTTTACAGGCATGATCTACAAGCTACAACATATACTGGTTCACAGTATGCATCGCGTCCACGTTACATACCAGATCCGATCTCGACAAAAATTGTATTAGGATTTTGGTCGTCCTGAGTATTTATGTAATGCAGCTTTTTAAGTTTGTAGTTGTTATATAGTAGACTTCTGGAGCGCCTGTTGAGAACTATGACCTTTGGAAAGCGCTTACGTCGAGCTTGTTCCAGATATCAGAAGTTGCATAGCTTCCCCCTCTGAGCAAGATTCTGAAGAGAAAAAAAGAAACCGAGGAGCAGCAAGGCATTTGGAAATGAACGATAACCGATGCTTAACATTTAGTAGTGGAACTGACGGAGGCAGGACAAATTATTAGATTAAATTGATACTAGCTCATTTTGCTAGAGTGAAATGTGATCATGGACTCCAGATGAGAGAATGCAGTAGTAAAGAACAATGAGTTGTGATATTTATCAAGGTGGGGTAGGTTCGAATGAAGGAAATGAAGTCGAGATAGGAATGAGGAAGACTGTTTATTAGAACAGAGAGTGCATATATCAAGTCTGACCGCCACTCACCACGAGAGTGCAGACATTTGGACTATATCTCTCAGTTCATGACAGACCTTTATCACGTCCAGGGCGAGCTGAACCATGGTCTGTTTCACTCAGGTATTGCAGCCACACTACGCCTCATCGCTGCATGATACGTCTGGTTGTCCATGAATAAAGATGTCCGTATGTGGGTAAAGCAATGCTTACAATGTCAACGATCAAAAGTGCACAGGCACGCATCCGCACCCATTGGCACTTTCGCAATCCCTGATGCTCACTTCGATCACGTTCATATAGACACTGTAGGATTATTGCCACCATCGCACGGCTATGATCACATTCTCATGTGCATTGATCGTTTCACAAGAAGCCACAAAGCTATTCCCATCACGTCTATTACGGCGGAGACAGTTGTTCACTGTTTCGTAGAACGATGAATAGCTCTGTACGGTTGTCCCTCTACTATCACGACTGATCAAGGACAACAATTTCAGTCCGCATTATTCTCCTCGCCAACACGGCTGCTTGGTACGGAACGCATACGCACTACCGCCTACCACCCAGCATCAAATGGTTTAGTTGAACGGTTTCATCGCCAACTTAAAAGTGCTCTTCGAGCACACGATAACGACAATTGGTACGAAACCTTACCGCTCGTCCTCTTGGGTATCGGAACGAGCTTAAAGGTAGATATTCAATGTTCCGCCGCTGAACTTGTTTACGGCACGACAGTGCGTCTGCCTGGGGAATTTTTCACACAACGGAGCAGCAATAAGTTCGGCGAATCAGACTACGTCCAGCAACTGTCTGCATTTTTGCGAACACTGCCTCGTATACAACATCAACAGGTCGCTCTCCCTTGGGAGTTATCTACCTGTTCAATGTTATCATACTAGTAGGTTAGGCACGCAAACCTTTGAAACAGCCTTACGAAACACCTTTTCGCGTGATTTCCCGTCACGAAAAGACTTTCAAGGTTGATCGACATGGCCGTGTCGAGATAGTCAACATTGATCGTCTCAAGCCAGCACACATGGACGACAGTGCCCTACCCGATAAGCCGAGACTCAATTCTAGACTCATCAAATCTTCCAGCGGGATCTCTGCATCTACTTTGGATCCCACGCTAGATGCATCAGAGACCTCATTCTCACGTACCAGTCAAAAGCACGTGTCATCTGCCCCGTCTACGGACGAGACTTCAGTTTCACGTCCAGATCAGCAGACCACGCCGCCCTTGACTTCGGATGAGATTGCAGGCTCACTAGGTTCGAACGAGACTACCGTCTCACGTTCCGGTCGCCGGGTACGCTTACCCGTACGCTTTCGCAACTAGCCTCACAACCAACTGCGGATACAGTGTAGGACCCTACCCCTATACTACACGCATGCTTCACTTTTTCTCTTTTTTATTTTTTTTTAATCCCGAGCCTACGCCTTCGACCATCGCCCTATTGGTATCGTCGACTTCAGTCAACCTCGGGGAAAGCTAGCCTGATCACCCACGCTCTAGTCAACGCACTCAGTCGATCTTTCTGGCTCCAAATATGTATGGCAATCATTCGGTCCCCACTGTAGCTATTGTGGCCGCACCTGGTTTCTTGGCTCAATATGGTTTCGTCCTACGTCTGCAGCATTCCTGGTCCGGACCCCCACGAGCTCAATTTTCAGATTCTGGATACAAACCATTGTGGTATAGCACGCTAACACAAGTGAAAAATACAGTACATTTCTCCCGGTACCGTTCTATGTAAAAGACTTTCGGTGGCAAGTCGAGGATCAACGATCGCTTCCTGTGCTGCTAACGTCTTCGTCCTGCAATCGCACGTCTGGCGATCAGTCACATGAAGGAGACCGCTACGTATCGAAAGTGTAAACCCTTTCTAGCGGGGGCTCCTGTACTGACCGGTTTGTCTTGACGAGAACACGATTTGAATAGAAGAAACGATTATTATTAATGTAACCATTTGTTCCAGCGATTGTTTTACTGTACTTGTTTAACTGTATCAAACTCACTTCTCGTTCCGCTCTCCATCTTGTTGATTTGAACTCTGTTACGCTCTATCCTTTTTGCCTGTATTCGTTGGCACGTCTCGATATTCTTTCGATACCACGAGATCACCAATAAATATACTCTGTCCGGACCAATCACAGTCTTCTGGTTTGCTAGTTATCAAAGGGACCAAGTCGTTTCTGAACGCGTAATCTCATTGTAATGGGGATCATAGTCCATCAAGACTCGACGTCATTTACAATAGCTAAGCTGTTTAGTTTCGTGGAATAGAAGTGATTTTGGACAACAGCCCCACTGTTCCTGTGAAACGGCAACAAAGTGATGACTTAGCCCCCACACTTAAGTCCCTGTTAGTACTGAGTGATAATGATGGGTTGTTGGAAGAGTGTAATGTCACGAAAACATATTCGGAATAATGAAAACATAAAAACTGTTTAGCTAATACCCACCGCAGTCGGTAGGTGAAAAAATGTCCTGTTACTGCAAATGAGACAAAGTTCGCCTCGGAAACATGGAAACTTTATGGAAGAGGATTTAGTGCTTGTGGCTGACGACTTTACTACTCATATCTCATGGTTAGTGGGACAAGTTGATAGATGTAAGATGGTTGAAGATGTCCTACTAAGAAGAGTGATGGGTACTGGAGGAAATACCGTGTAGAGACATGTCATAAAGCTCAGTCTTCTTGAGGAATTCAATAAACTATAGACTCTAGGTTATATTCCAGGATATCCAGGCGTACGGACATAAGTCTTTGACCTAATATGCAGGTATGTAGTTTCTTGGTTGAACGCATCTCGAAGTGTCGCAACGCAGCTTGAGGGACCTTATTGTTCAGTGTAACAGAAAAATGCCCTGAATATCTTCTCAGAGTGTTTTGGTATAAACCTTGACTGAAGATAATACAAGGAAACTTCCCACACTGCTAGCCACCATCCATTTCCGCTTATAGTTTGTTGTCAGTGTTTTCTTCGTGATGGCACTATCGATAACCTCGGAAGTTTGAATTCACTGGATTCCTTTCGTTAGCCATTCATAACTCCGTTAGGGTTGGTGGTGATCTCTGCCTCAAAGGTCTTGAAGAAAAACGATTGAGAAGCGTCGAATACTTTCGTCATGCGAAAAAATAATAATAATTTACTTGGTGATTATATTGTAACTTAGTGGAACGTTTCGCGTTCCTGCGAATTCTAACGACAGGCCTCACGAGTTTGTTTTAAGCTTACAGGCGGCAAACGGAAAACCGATTGTCACGTTTACTAAAAGGTACGTCTACCTTAACGTGGGTTTACGCAAACCCATCCACTGGATTTTCGTGGTCGCAGATGTTTCTATGCCAATCATTGGTATATACCTGCTACAATACCACAATCAACTCATTTTGGCACACGCAAACGAATTTTAATAGACGGACAGCTACCTCGAAGGGTACAACTGTCTTTTAGAAAATTGACTTGGTTAAAACTTATAACCAATTTCCTATGGCTACTGACGATATTGCGAAAACCGCTATCATCACTCCCTTCGGCCTCTATGAATTTTTGCGAATGCCTTCCGGCCTAAGGAATGCTGCTCGAACCTTCCAAAGGTTCATAGATGACGTTTTCCGAGGTCTCAAATTCATACATGCGTATGTTGATGACTGCTTGATAGCAAGTCCGGACAGAGAATCCCATCTCTAGCATCTGGACCTTGTTTACGAACGACTTCAAAGGCATGGCATTGCCGTAAACATTCAGAAATGCCAAATTGGAACAAACTCCTTAGACCTCCTAGGACATACTATTGATGCTCAAGGCACCCGACCTCCTAGAAGTAAAGTGGCGGCAATTCTGGATTACCCAGAACCGACCACGATTAGGCAGTTGCGCACTCTTAACGGTCTTGTAAGTTTCTACAAACGGTTCATACCGAAATGCGCGTCCCTTATGAAACCGTCAACCGATCAACTCCGTGGAAATGTGAAATCAATTGATCTAGACGACACTGAGCGAAAAGCATTCTCCACAATTAAGGAACTCATCGCCAAGGCAACCCTGCTAGCACATTAGGACACTCAAGCACCCATTAGTATGGCCGTAGACGCATCCGACTCAGCAATCGAAGGAGTCTTACAACAATGGGTTGACCACTATTGGCAACCTTTGACATTTTTCTCGAGACGGTTGCTAGACGCTGAATCTAGATACAGCACGTTCGGTGGGGAACTCCCAGCTATGTATTGTGCTGTACGTTGTTTCCAACATTCCATCGAAGGAAGAGAATTCACACATTTTACCGATCATAATCCTCTTACCTTCTCTTTAAGCTCGTCCTCAGATAAGCACTCACCTCGTGAGTCTCGACACCTGGACTACATTTCGCAGTTTACTTCAGATATACAACACATTTCTGGAGCAAATAATGTAGTTGCAGACGCCTTGTCTCGTATAATTTCCATGAACAGTTTCCAAGGAATTGACCTTCTTAAACTCTCCCAGCTTCAAAAACAAGACACTGATTTTCAGCACGAGTTATCGTAAACAACTCTAAAACTGCGTATTAAATAGGTGGGAACAGGTAAGGAAACCTTACTATGTGACACATATACAGGTAGGGATCGTTCAATCCTACCAAAACATTATCGACGCAACGTCTTCAATTTTTTTCAATCGCTTTCACGCTGTCACAAGCGTATTAGTTTATTTACCTTTTTTTTTCCGCTCACCTTGTGTCCTTACGCAAGTACGAGTGTATTTCGACATGCACTCACATGTACTATTTGTTTTCTTTTCCAGGACGGCTGGAAAAGGACGATGAAGTTCACAAGGAACCGAATTTTTCATTGTAACTTGTTTCCTCATTACTATGTTGTACTTCATGATCAACGACAAACTCGTTGGGTTTAAACTTCTGGCTGGCCAAGTCGTAGGGTCATCACTACCTCACTGGGGGGAGTGCTGTAGCTGTAAATAATTCCCCAAAATCAACAGCTCATTAAGTGTTTGACATTGTATGCTGACCACATTAGTTTTAGTGGACTAGTTTAACTGAAGGCGTTCGGTCATGCATCCGCTCCAGATCACGTTGCAGCTCAACGTGGGAAACATTTCCTACGTTCACTAGCCAGATTAGATCAACCGCCTCTCGATATATCGATAACGCATCAAATATATCTTTCAACCTCTTCGCTTCTGACTTCTGATTTTAACCGAGTGGGGGAAGATTCGATTATAGCAGTTGCTACTGGTAAAGAGTTGTCAAACTACAATACTGGTGGTATCTTAATGTTGTAGTTGGAGTCGAGTCGCGATTGACTATGTTACCACTACAGGAGGATTACGTATCAGGTTTTGAGTTTAATCCCTTCGTAAGCCAAAAACCAGAAGGCAGTTGACGGATGCAATAAGATATATTTGTTGGCGATCTCGTGGGATCAACAGAATAACGAGATCGTGCCAAATTCTACAAGCGGAACTATCGAATATATGCGAGTTCCTCCAATGTCACAAGCAAAGGAAGAAAGTATTTTTTGTACACTTGGACAAACAGGTACAGTTAAACAATCACTGGTACATTTGGTTATAATAAAAAATGTTTCCACCATTATTAATCGCGTTCTCTTCACAAAAGTAGGTCACTACAGTGCTATTAGTGGAGCTATATTGAACAGATTGCCGCAAAACGAAGGACTTCGATGACTTTGTAGATGTTTTGTCAGACTATAGAAATACTCATCTGTCGGTAACCATGAGGTAGGATGGTATTACTGTAGAGATGGTGGCTGGCTTTATCGCAAAGGACTATTTCTGGGGTAAGCAGTACTCTGAGCAAACAAGTGACTTGTCAACCTCACACATGTTAAAAATTTTTAGATTACAGGAGATTTATAAGCCTATTGAACGTAATATCTTCATAGGCCATTAGGTATTTAAGGAAATGTTTGAGAACATTGATGAATTCAATCCATCTAAGGCGATAATGGAATCGATATTAACAGTGCTTATGATCAAAACACTTCAGACATCGTGTCTGAACGTGGAGATTTGAGTACCTCAAGAAAAACGTAATTGACTGGCATTCCTAACCTTGCCTCAATATGATTTTCTAGTAAAATTGTTGGTGAAATCGAGGTGATTTGTTAGAGGGTGATAGTAATGGCGTTAGTTATGGCTAAAATCATAACGTATGCTATTCTGGTGATGTAGAATCCTCAATTTCATATAACTCTGAAAAAATACAAGTCAAACATATACACAGAACTATTCACTTATGGATTGTTCGAAGGATTCACCATTGATTAATCTAACTATAAACTATAGGAGTCAATTGTACTTTTACTACGTCAAATTCTAATCTTTCACCTTGTCCTTTAGAGTAGATATTTTGAAAAAACTGGAGCGTTATATTGTCGTGCTTATATGTGGATTATTACTACGTTCTTGTCCGTTATGTTTCAACGCCGTATGTCACATCACTTTTTAATTCAGAATAATATATATACAAACTGGTTTCATTCAGTAAAACGTTTTCGCTACCGTGATTTTTATTCAGATATTCTGTAAGATGTGATGGTGAGATTATAATTCATGGGCAACGTGAGTGCGACGTCAAAGTGACCTCAGCAACTCACTAGAATCAAAAGAGGATTATTGATGGGTGAGAATTTAGAATTAGGGTTAAAAGGCAAGACATACGACTAGGAGTTTGAGTTAGGGTTTCCATCACGAACTAACATCAACGATGGTGTCAAAACGCTGCTTAACCATTTAAATGAATGAGTTTCTGACAAAAAGCCAGAAATCATTATCTCTAGTTTGATTGGCTTGTCCGTGAACCATAATCTTGTCTATATTTGTTATTTACGATGCTAGATACGAAAGATAAGTTGAAAATATTGAACCATTCATGTAATCCGTTCAGCAAATTGTTTCATGGTTAACCATACACTACCTGTGGATGGTAAATCTTAAATCATTGGATTTTTTTAACGCGTTTGAACTTTAATACCTGTAGGTAGTCAGGATGATTATACGACAGTGGCACATTTTATTCTTGCTCGAGCGTTACATATACCACGTATCTAATAGTAGTATCACAAATTCTGTAGTATCAGAAGTTTGTAGTTTCATCTTTATTATTTCAAACAAATCAGGTTTGAGAGTGGTGCGACTTTAAATTGGTTTTGTATTCAATTACTTTCGATCAACCTGTCCATAATCTTAGGTTTTACAGCTGTCATGTGCTGCCAACCCGCATTCATGTTTCTTATAATTTCCGTTCGTTAACGTTCTCCCAGTTTTATATCTTAGATTGACCTTTATTCGTTCTTTACGTCAGACACTATCTTTTTTACAAGCTGTAGGTTAGTTTAAGGTTAGAAATTTTAATGATCATTATTCACTATTTCATATGCTTGGCTCTAATCTAATACTTTTATATGTTTTCGGGGTTTAGTCCCGTTATCAAAACCAAAGTAGGCAAAAAGGAAATTCGACGTGTTCGTTGAAATCTTTCGTTGTATTTTAATTCATTTGAGGTTATACACTGTCGCTTTCCATTCAAATAAGAGCTTTTTAACGCACCGAAAGACTTGTTTTTATCGATCGAAAACCTAATATAACGATTAAATTATGTTTTATAGTTAAAATCATGAGTCAATTGAAGCTAGACCACCATGAAAAACCTGAAAGCACTGGACGGCCGTTTCGTCTTAGCGTGGGACTCCTCAGCAAAGCGCATCCACGATCCCGCCTCGCGAGATTCAAACCCAGGACCTATCAGTCTAGTAATAATCATATGATCACTAGTGACTGGCTTCAAGAGATATTTCCTGGAGTTCTAGTGAGAAGCAGTGACCAGTGGATTTCAACCAGATCTGTTGTGAGATATTAACTCACTGAAGACAATGGTTGACGGTTGCTCAATTTCGCGAATATCTAAAGCTCGTTCGGCTTCTTACCAACTTATGTCGCCTATGGCGAAGACGAGATATCCGTCTATGAAATAAGGGACGAGTATACTGCATAGCAGTTCGCTGTGTTCCACTTTACGGCTACGAACCGTGGTCATTAATAGTAGAGAATACTCGTAAGTTACTAGTATTTGACCACATATGCCTTAGAAATATTGCTCGCATCTGCTCGGACCATCGGGTTAGTAATAATGAGGTTAGATACAGGGTACTAGGGAATGATAGTAAATCAGTTGATGAGGTGATGAATCTTCATTGATTGAGATGGTTGGGCCATGCGTTACATATGCCTGAACACCGATTACCACGACGCGCTATGCTGACTAGTGTAGGAGATGGTTAGAAGAAAGCTAGGGGCGGCCAAACCAAAACGTGGCATCAGTGTTTGAAGTCACTAACTTCTAGTCTGAGCCATGTTAGCAGATGCAGACTACTTGGTTGCGGTCCACGTGACTACCGTAACCGATGGTTGATGACTCTAGGTGACATGGCTCAGAATCGACCACAATAGCGTCGGTGTATACACTTTTTATCTTCCCTTACACCTTGAGATTAAAATTGCTTCATAACTTTCCTCCTTCCTACACTATATCCTTATATACAATCTTTCTTTTATACATCACCATCAATAATTAACTACTATTAATTTGGTGTTCATCTTGTTGTGCTAACGAGGTATGGCAACTTGGACCGATGCATATATGTGCCTGGTCCTATGTTGTAGCTGTATTGTATTGTATTCCAAACCAATGGTGCACATGGGCTCCACGATCTTGAAGGAACAAATGGCGTATGAACCAATTGTTGGTCATCGGCTACCATTCGACTGCATCTCCTTACGTTGTTCTACTGCCTTGTGAATTAAACCTTTAGGTCAAAGGCTTGGATCGTGACCCCCTAAGAAAACCACCTGTTTCGGTTTGGTCACCCGGTGAGTATCCCAGCCCTCACACAAATCGAATGATTGTGGCGCATATCTACTTGGTGCTACTTTGTACCAGTGTTTGTGTTTGAATGAATAAATTAATAATTCTAAGAGTGGAAGATATTTTTTGGCTCCAGCGAGTGAGTATTAGTGAGATTGGACACAGAGTACTAGCTAAAGTTGACAAATCGGTTGATCTGGTTGTGTATCTTCATCAACTGAGGTGATTAAGATTTACCTTACGTAATTCCAACCACCTACCTCGACGGGCGAAGTTGTTTAGTGTATGAGAAGTCCAGAAGAAATTTATGGGCGACCAAAGCAAGACGTGACACTAGTCCATGAAGTCGTTGGTAATTGGACTTAGCTGTGTTAACAGGTGTAGACTGTAGCTGGGGTCCACGTGATCATCGAGACCAATGGCTACGTACTTTGGACGAGATGACCCAAACTTTTTGTCTTCCCTCATAAAGTTAGTAGTTGAATCTCCTCATGCTTTCGTTTTTCTACGCCTGGTCTACTATTACTGATACTCTTACCACTACCACTACTACTAATCTGGGATTTGTCTCGATGACTGTGCCTATCTGTACTCGTATGTTATGACACCTTGCTCATGATTGATTGACTGGGATAGGATCTGTATATCGCAATCTACTGATTAAAACCCGAGTGTTATAATCGCTATTTACCACTTTCTTTATCTTACTTGATACCTCAGTGAAAGATCAGTGAGTTTATAGACAACTAATTGTGGGTGGGAACGCAGTCACACTTTGAGCATTCGTGGTGATAGCAGTGTTAAATATTTTCTTGAGAATTATCACCGTTCTGAGTTTAATAATCCATTAGACTTCAGGTTTACGTCCCACTTTAACAGAATAGCGTTATTCTGCTAATAACCCCAACATAGAAAATCACTGAAAACTTAGTAAATATACGTACCGAATCGCGCACATAACAATTCTTAGAATTCTGTCTTATTGGATCACTTTTCATCTTCCCCCACTGATCTCAACTGCCAACGGTAAGGAATAACCAAGCCAATTACATTTGCGGTCGATTTCAAAAAGTTATCGTTTAGTCTTTGTGGTCACGCTTTCAGACATATTAGATACTAGTGCAGTTACTTTTTCACACTTCTCAAGAAGAAATATCGTCTTATGGTGTAAGTAGTTGAAAAACAGATTTCGCACATGTTGCTCATCACTACTGTTTTTTTCTCACCAACCCTTTCCTTTGTCCTGTCATAGATTTCCTTCTCATACTTCTAGCAACCCTTCTGCCCTAGTTCCGAATTTTATGTACAGAAATTGTTAACAATCCCAGTATGTAATCTCTGGTTCATAACCTTGTAAAATTATTATCCTGATTACATGTTGAGACCTCTATTCTTCACGTTGGCAGCTGAGATTGTCCTGGTCATAGCTTTTGCAATGATTGTAATTTATGTTTAGGAGCCTTGGGTAACTTAAACTTGAAACCAACATCAACAATGAGGATACATCCATTTTTAGACCTTTTTCTAAATATAAAACCATACCATTCTATATTTAAATAATAAAATTTTATTCTCTACTCACTTTGTACAGTGGAGAGAATACAGTGCAGTATTTCACAGTTCTTTAAACCAAAGATTTGAAAATCGATACACAAGCACAAGATCACCACCTGCTAAATGTTATTTATCTATGGTGAAACCACCTAGTGCTCATACAAAAACACTGCTTACTTTGACGTTGTACAGTAAGTAGTGGAAGAACATATTAGTGAACACTAAAGATGATCAGACTAATCTGTCAAGTCCACTGATCATCAATTTAAACCATACAAAAAAGCACAGGTTTTGTGGTTGCTTTATGCAAAATTGTCAATAGTCAATCGGTTATTATTTAGTTAAGTTATTTGTTAAGGTTTATTCGATTAGAAGATAATAAGTATATGTTCACTATTTGATCCATGTCAAGATTAATCCCAGTTAAAAACTGTTATATGAAGTCAATCGAATTGAGTAATCTAGTTATCATCCGATGTATTGATGGTCAAATCTAAAGTCAGTCAGTCACAACGTAGGACCAGGCTGCTGCTACCTTGACGTGGTGGTCGGGCTTGCCTATCGTGATGAACCAATCGAGCTATACTGACTGGAACAATCGTTCCTCAAGGTCCTACCATGCCAGGCAGGTCGGTTGAAGAGCGGTAAGACTAAAAACAGCAATTCCAAGGTCCGAAGGCGAAGTCGTACTGCCGACTGTACAGAGGTGTGACAGCAGTAAGGTGTTTCCTTCAGACAACCAGCATGACAGCGATGCTGCCTTCCCACAAGGAGGGGTGGGGTTAGAAAAGGTCGACCCTAAAAATGCCTACCTCGCCTTATCCCACGGATTTCCGTCTCCGGCGGTAAGGTCCTTTGAAGAACGGAGCTAACACTCCAAAAATCCCCCACAAAAAGGCCGTGCGTGACCGGCCTCAAGCAGTTGTCCCTTGGGCACTGCGGTCACGCTCTCAGGTCATTAAGAACACTTCTAACCCAATTTCCTTTTCAGGTACCTCTAGAAGAACCCTTCCACGATGTGGGCAACCGGGAAGTGATAACTGCCCTCATACCTCTAACAGCACTCAAGACCACTGTATTCATAATCAATCTCCTTCTTCAAATCTAAAGAGTCTGCACTCGTTTCTGTCAAAAGTCGTAGTTATTCTTTGTTGTGTTCTTACTTACTTACTTACTTACGCCTGTTACCCCTCGTCGAGGAGCATAGGCCGCTCACCAGCATTCTAAACTTAGATAAATTATCTTTCCAGTACTTGAGTGGTTTAAATATATTACACTACTGTTCTATTCACATTAAATAATCATTAATTTTATAGAAATCTATATTCAATTAGTCATCATAGAAAGCATGGAAGTATTTATTTAGCAAATGGTGTAGATTATCATGTTTACCATGTGAACCATTACAATTTTATTCAAATATCTACAACAGCAAAAAACCGATGAAGATAAAATCAATTTTGTATTTGTAACGCATAAAAATCATAAAACTTCATTGATTCAAGTTCCTATTCTTAGTCTTGTATGTATGTTCATGTTAAAGTGTCTTGATTATTTAACCGTTTATGGTTTATCATATAATGAATTCATTAGAGTGGAAAAATAACCTAGTCATTCTTCAATTCAATCGTTTGTGTATGTTGTAAGTAGAAATATTCATCGACTGAGAATATTTTACTTGTCAAAAGACATCTAATTATATGGAATGCAATTACCATAAGATTCGTTAAGCTTTTTATATCAAACAAAAAATAAAACTTCTCCCTCACGCTATTATTACTATTATTGTAATGCTCTTATGGTTATCTTTATTTTATTTTATTTGAACACATAAATATTAGTACAAAGGGGCACCAGTTGTATATATGTGCCGCACAAATCTCATTTGATTTGTGTGGGGGCTGTGATAATGCCCAGATGCCCAAACTGAAGCAGGTGGTTTTTTTTAGAGGACCACACCCGGAGCCTTTGACCTAAAGATCTGATCCACAAAGCAGTGGAGTATCGTGAGGAGATGCAGTCCCATGGTAGCCGGTGACCAACGATTGGTTCACATGCCATTTGTTCGTTCAGGATACTGGAGCCCATGTGCATCATTGGTTTGGAATCAGGGTTTTCCAACTCCCCTAGGTGGACTCTCCATATCCACCAATCCGGTTGAAGCGCCGGAAATTCGCTTTTCGTCCTCTCAATTTCGTAAACAAAACCCTGGTGCGAGAAGGCAGTGAGTAGGACTTCCCTGGCAGAGGTTGTATACGCGTGGCCATATGAGAGCATTTGGAGAGGGAGAGCTGACTCTCCCCACTCTCGACCGTAACAGGGCATTTGGGGGCAACTATGATTGTTATCACTATCGTTTGTAGTAACTTACATAACCCCCATAACTAATCACACATTTTGTTTTTTCCTTATAGAAGTACAATTACTCTTTCATGTGTCATATTTATTAATAATGATAGGATTTCTAATGTCCTATAAATTGAGATATCGTTGGTTATTTGACCATTTAATATACAGATGTTAGGTTTATGCATATTTATGACATGACCCTGGGTTATTTGCTGTTTGAACCAGTAATACTGATATGTTAGTGCTTATTGGTCCACTTAGGATTCTGTCTTCTAGTCCCATTCAGAATCGTAGATCGGTTTTGAAGTCTTGGGCGATTTTTCGGACCAAACACTGGAATGGTAGTTTACGAATCAAGTTCGGTACTCTTCTGGTAACGACGGATTTCTCAGAGGGCAACGGTCCCGGGTCTGTATCTGTGTGGCTTCTTCACGCCCCCGGTGCGCTTTTGCGCGAAGCCTTGATGGCCAGCTGCTTACGAAGTGCTTTACCCCCCGTCGATTTGCGAGTTGTTTGCTTTGTTCGTGCCATACTGAAACACCAAAGAAAGCTCGACGTAACTTCTATATTTTAAATCAAAAACACTGATTGTATAGCCAAAGTTTGCAATAAGGAGAATACAAAAACCTTATAACTGAATGTCTAATTAATCCATGCTAAAAATGTAAATACTGATCTGTTAAAATTAACCTCCAGATTTCGTCATTTGTCTCATCTTAACACATTGTTGCTTACCAGTTAGAAGCTGTCAAATATAAAAACCAACAAACTGAAAATACTTTCTGTATTCATTCTAATAGAGTAGACATGTATCTAATTTTCATGATGTTCTGTTGAAAAAAACTTCCTAATAAGTACTTAACAACTACAATACAATGATTTCGAAAGGTGTATCCTACCTTCTGTGGAAACAAATTTCACTATTTAGTAGTCCAATACTTACTCATATTCTTGGATTTGCTTGTTTCTAATGTTGAGATCCTATGGTTTAATTAACTTTAATTACCTACTCATTATGTTGAAAATTCGAATGCTCTCTCATATTTTTGGCCTAACTAAGTAAATAACATGCGATTAGGGTCTACAAAGCAGATATAACTTACAGTTTTCTTAATGATATCTGATGTTACTTACTTACTTACACCTGTTACTCCCAATGGAGCATAGGCCGCCGACCAGCATTCTCCAACCCACTCTGTCATGGGCCTTCCTTTCTAGTTCTATCCAATTTTCGTTCATTCTTCTCACATCTGTCTCCATTTCTCGGCGTAATGTGTTTTTTTGGTCTTCGATATCTGACATATTGAATTTATAATACTTTCTTCCAATAAAAAGAATCATTTTTTTCTTCTTCAGATTTTACATGTCTCAAAACTTTGTTCAATCATTGAAAAATGTGAGAAATGCTTCAATTTTTATTGTTCCCCCAAAAGAAAGTTTGATATTGTGTGGCTAATCATAATATTCTATTGTGTATTATTTTAATACATATTGGATGTATGTAAGTACATTATTCTCATTGTATGCTAATTTTAAATTTTTCCCCTTTATATATCGAATATTTCTGTAGATTTTTATTCTAATAATGCATTATAATACCAGTAAAGCAGTAGGGTAATATTTGATGAAGTACTATTGTAGTGAACAAAAAGATGAGTGGGGATAATCGAATGTATTTAGGCCCAAAATTACAGGATATCTCATTAAAATATGTGAACCATATTGTCAATAGTTAATTTGCAAACTTGAGTCAATTGAAGCTAGACCACCATGGAAAACCTGGAAGCACTGGACAGCCCTTTCGTCCTATTATGGAACTCC
>NC_031495.1:350524-370667 GCF_000237925.1 Schistosoma mansoni
GCGTTGGACTGCTGAGACATGTGGTTTGCGCGATTCTATAGTGGAGCATCGGGTCCAGGGTTCACTCTGAGGGTCGTGCTTGTTAGGTAGTAGGTTCGACGCCGAGTCGCCATGAGCTATCGTGAATGAGTATTGATATGCATTAACAATAACAGTCGGAAAAGGTGTACAGATATTATCAGAAGAAACAGGTAACATCGATTCAATTGACTCATGATTTCAACTATGAAAATTTGCAAACTGTCAATCAATTGTCTCGATGTTAACTGTTTCTTCTGAAAATATCAGTCCACCTTCTCTGACTGTTATTGTTCATGCATTTTCATACCAATTGCATTTCGTTCCCGTCCTTTAGTTATCGATCTGCTACTGAAATACGTTCAATGCCTGACCATCGTTATATACTACTTGTGTGGATATAAGTAACCCACACCACATTATAATTAAGTTCCAAATTTGAACTCTACTCCTCCAATATACCAATATAAGTGTCCTGATGCATAACATTTTCATGTATATATATATCTAATGAATTCTTATAAGTAACTCATCTACTGTGAGTAGAACAATCAACTCTGAATATCAACTAATTCAATTGTAACATTAAACGTGTCTATTCAAATGAAAAGTAATCGTTGCCATAACTTTTTCACATCATACATTATTTTATTGTATATTCAATGTTCAGGCCACTGCTAGATGGTTTTTGCTTGTTATCAGCATTTATCATTAGTGAGGTGGTGTATTTATAATCTATATATAATTGCTTAATTAAAGAAGCGACATTTTAATGATGCTATCAGTTGATTTTCAACTACTGAGATGCAGGTTCAAACACCCTCTCCTCCTAGCTCAGTTCGGAGAAAATTGCTTAATATTTCTAGATCTCACATAAGACGTTGGTTAATTTCATCAAGTTGCATTCGGTTACAAAGTCACATTACAAATAGCGGCCTAAACTGCTTAGTGGTAACGTTTCAGACAGCTAAGCTAGGTGGCCTGAGTTCGAATCCACCAGAGAACATTGTTTTCCCTAAAGTTAAGGCACACCTTGAAGGACCAATGTCAAATAGCGAAAACTTTTGGTTCAAGACTTTATATTGACTATCTAAACTCACCACAATTTCGTATTGTGTGTGTGTCAACCAACTGGTTAATTTACTGTTATTGTTTGCGTTTCATTTATGCTCTCTTTCCTATAATTTTATAATTCAGACATACAAAATAAATGATGTTCATATCTAATTTTAGTGAGCCATTAATCAATTCGAATAAATCATCATCATCTCCATCATTGTCAAGTCGTGATTTATTCAGAACGAATTTGATAAATAGCCAGTCAAATCTTTCTACTGTCAATGTAAACCCGGTGAATAGATTACTGAAACGTACAACATCAACAACTGTTAATTCATTGTCTTCTGTTGCTTTTCCCACTTCCTCTAAAGACAATCCATATAATTTTGATCTTTTGTGTAATTCTTCTACTTCATCCATAATTTCTGATGAAGCTGATCATCATCATCAGATGATCATCACCTCTACTACTACTACTACTACTACTACTACTACTACTACTACTACTACTACTACTACTACTACTACTACTGGTGCTGTCCTTTCTATTCTTCCATCTTCTAGTTGTAATACTATACAATCATCTATCAGTAATTTAACATTAAATAATGACAATAGTACAATATCATCAAGTGATTTATCATTATTACCAAAATCTGAACAAAAACGATTTTCTGATTTATGTGTTAATAATCTTAATAACGAGAATGATGATAATAATCCCATCATTAGCGCACCTAATTCTCCAATTTCCTCTAATCTTATATGGAATACTACTCATACTATAAGTGGCAAGAATAAGAACCACAACAACGAACGAGCAGCTATATCATCAGTGAAAAAACAACATACAATGAATAATAATAATAATAATGCCTCATCTAATTATTCTGCTATTAAACTTAATTCAAATGAAACTCCAACTAGTTTAGTAAAGCAACCAGTTCATCCAAGAACAACATTAAAATGTCCGTTTTGTGATAAAGTAAGTAAACATTTTTTGTCATCATTGTATCAAATTACATTACGTAATATATATATGTATTAAGTGGTTCCAGGTAGTCGGTAAGAAACCCTTAACCTAGGCTTCCTGCTTGTTGGTACTGATCTGTAGGGTGTATCTACAATGTTGGGAAAACTTTTGTCTCTTTTGGGATTTGGATCCACGTCACCCTGCTTTACAATCTGGAATGTTGTTACTGTAGTTTTCGGGCTACATGGAATCTCGGGGGAAATGTTTTTTCTCACTGTGGACATAGGTCCAGTGTTTCTTGTTGACCACTTTTATCCATTTAATATCTCAGTATAACATGTTTTATGTTCAGTCACTTACATTAGTGGCCACATTGCAACGTGATCGATAATATTCGATCAGAGCTAAAAACACTAGACAAATATGACATTGGTCACTACATAATGTTTAAAAAGTTGTTAGTTATCTGTCAGTTATCACCAACATAGAACCTGAAATCGATGTGTGTTGATCCAAGTTCCTACACAACATTAACACGACGAAGTGAAATTAACAAAATGTATGGAGGTTGGATTAATGTAATATTAATGACAGTGAAAAACTATTTTACACGGCTACGCGTATACAGCCTCTGCCAGGGAAGTCCTACTCACTGCCTTCTCGCGGCATTACTGTTGTTTACCAAATTGAGAGGATGAAAAGCGAATGTCTGGCGATTTAACCGGATTGGTGGACACGGCGCGTCCACCTAGGGGAGTTGGAAAACCGTAATTCCAAACCAATGATGCACATGGTTTCCAGTATCCTGAAGGAACAAATGGCATATGAATCAATCGTTGGTCACTGGCTACCATGGGACTGCATCTCCTTATGATGCTCCACTGCATTGTTGATCAGACCTTTAGGTCAAAGGCTCCGGGTGTGGCCCCCTAAGTAAACCACCTGTCTCGGTCTGGGCACCCGGGTAGTATCATAGCCCTCACACAATTAAATGACAATTTTTTGTGTGGCGCATATATATCTGGTATCGCCTTTGTACCAATATTTATGTGTTCAAATAAAATAAAATAAATTTTTTACAAATATAATTTTCCTCATTAATGTCATTTAGAATACGTTTGGAGAAGCAGACTAGATTGTAAATGTATGTGCATTGCTGCTCTACTTCTGTAGTCTTATATCTTTCGTTTATTGTGTTGTATCTTGCTATTTCATCTGGACGTAAATGAATGGTAAGCATTTTAGACTGTCGACTGTTAAATACATAAGTTCATTTATTTGAAAGGGTTTTATGAAGATCAATTTTACTCGTGGATGGCATTTGTGTTCAAAAAATGACCTAAATAAGACAAATATTACATACAAATTAATTCAGTCACCACAAAACTTTAAATAAACTATAATAGTCAGCTCACTAGTGACTTGCTTCAAGATGTTTCTGAAGTTCTAGTAATAAGTGGTGGCTGATGAAGTTCAAACTAATTGAGAGTGGGACAGTTGTCTTCAATGGCATTGGCTGACTATCGTACTATACCACGAATTTATTAGAGTTGGAACTGAACTATTTGACGCCGGTCCAATAGTTCCAATGGCTAAGCTTCCTCAGCGAGATCTGAAAGTCCTGGGTTTTATCAATAGATAGTTCGTAAATACATATCGCTTAAGAGTTACATGCTAGTGCTAAACAACTGTTCAATGCTCCTTGGTTTTCAATGATATCTTAAATGAATCCGATATATGAAGAATACGACCTACATATAAGTTTACTGTTGTGTGAAACCTCTGAATAGTTACTGAATTAATTATATTTCCTGCTGTTTCTTATCAAGAATAAAAGTGTACTTTTTCAACTTGAACAGAAAGGAAGGATATAAATCTTATTGTTGATGTGATACATGACAACATGCAACAGTATGCATTTATGTCTGTTCTTATGAAGTTTATATCTGTTTATCTGATGGATCTGTATGTTCAATATTCGCGTTGTTTTTTGGAAAATTGTTTACATTCTGTCAGAATACCGTGTTATAAACATTCATGTTTAGCTACAAATGTTTGCATTTAGTAAAAATCATTCATCCAATTGGAGTGGAAGTTGTGATTTTATTACAGTAGTTTTAATTCATCTCTCCTTACAATGCTATGGTAGCTTTCATACCTTAAACCACTTGTTACTATTCAAATTGAGTTGAAGAAGCAGGAGGGTGCTTAGTTATTGATGTGTCATGGTGGAATTAAGTTGTGTTGAGTTAGAATTTGTTGGTTTGTCATGACAACTTTAATATGTTGATCTTATAGAGTGAAACGTAATAATTCTTTTTATACATGCCTTTTCAATTTGTCTTTTCCTACTGTTTTCAATGCTTAATCTTTCTGATTATCATTGGTGATACATTATTTCGACTGCTCTACTATTCATGTTAATTTCATTGCATCCTGTTGATGTGATGCGGCAAGTTGTGATAACTCACATTTGTACGTCTCTGTACTGATTATGTATTGGAATAGCGTTTATCTCACATTAAACAGTGAAATGTACTTTTGGGTACATTAAAATCTCTTTGGATGATTGGTTGTTGAAACTGTGTGTCTAAACCTTAATCCTTTTGTATGGTTTTCTTGCTCCCTCGGGTACGGAGGTAGATTTCATTAGTCAAGTGAATTTTTGACTGTCAAAATGAATTTATCTACTTATTTAAACAAATAAACATTGCTACAAGGAATCACCAAGTAGATATGCGCCACACAAATCATCCGATTTATGTGAGGTCTGGGATACTGCTCGGGTGGTTTTCTTATGGGGCCACACCCCGAGCCTTTGACCTAAAGGTCTGATCCACAAGGCAGGGGAGCATCGTAAGGAGATGCAGTCTCATGGTAGTCGGTGACCAACAATCGGTTTATACTCCATTTATTCCTTCAGGATCGTGTAGCCCATGTACACCATTGGTTTAGAGTCCGGGTTTTCTAACTCCCCTAGGTGAACTCTTCGTGTCAAAATGAAACGAAATGAATGAGCATTCATCGACAATATGTAATGGTACATACGTTCGGAGTGATGCCTCGTCACATCAGTTGATTATTTACTTTTCAGGTCTTTCACTCTACAATCAATTAGAACGTGAATATGTTAAGCCCAATTCTTAATCATCGCATCACTATCTCTCTCGAATTCCTTCAAATCCAATCGTCGATTCACTTTCATAGTTCTATCCTAAATACTAAAAATTTGCAAACCCAATAACTCTACATTAAAGGCTATGACAGTCTGGTCCTTAAACAATTTTTTTTTCTAAAATAAATAATGTATTAGTCAAATACAGACATGAAAAGATATGTGTTAGGTTGGTATTTGAACAAACAGGTTCTATGGTTTATTATCTTTTGTAAGAGTATATAAATCATCGATGTGAAAGAATATTGAAAGAAAACTTTAGCGCCATTTGATAGCCAATAAGTAGATGGATAGTTTAAATTACAAATCCTTCCACTAAAAATAATAATGGACTGACTTCACTTCGAAAGCTACTGAAAACCAGAAAGCACAGGATAATTTTCTCACCCTAATATGGGACTTCTGTTCCTGGGTTTGAAGCTTGATTAGGTAATGTGTGTTCCTTATCTGGGAATTCGACACTGAGACTAAATAACTATTCAATGCTTCCTATTTTTCAGTGGTTATTTAACTAAAGTCTCCGTAATCTGAAACTTAAAGTGGTCTATGACATTAGACTGTCGACCTTATATATGGATATCCTGATCTTTATACCAGAAAAGTATGTGATTCAGTCCACCACTAATAACATGATTTGCATGAGAGGTTTTCTAAAGAAACTAAATGCAACTAGTTCTTATTTTGCGTCAAAAACACTATTTATCCCTAAATAAGGAAATATTCTGGGCGTATTCTCATTTACGCATTGTCATTTCAACTCATTAATGGTATAATACATTTTATTGGTAAACGTTATTGTCTTAAGTGCTGTATGAACATATCATATTAAATAAATAACAGTGATGGAGATTATCTTCAACATTTTCAGTGTCCGATAAGTTTATTGTATCTAACGCTTAGCTATCCTTCTGTTCATTTAATGACTGAATGCTGCATATTGGAATATAATTTTTCACCAAAGATTTCATAGCAAGCGTCTGGGGTTCACCGAAACTTTCTCATATTTTGTTTTATTTTTCTGCCTCTCTAGGTATTCAGTAATTCTAGTGCTATTGCCAAGCATAAGTTAACACATAGTGAAGAACGTAAATATATTTGTATTGTATGCCATAAAGCTTTCAAACGTCAAGATCATTTGTAAGTGAATGTTGTTTTATTGTTTTGTTTGTCTCTAATGAATCGTTATAACGTATTATTAATTACATTTTCCCATTGTTAATCTTCAACAATGTCGCACAATATTAGATGGTGTAGAAGATCACCGGGAGAAAGTTGAGAGTATCTATATCATCATAAGTTATCCATCCCACTGGTATGGGTCGTTTTATGTATTATTTGCATCTAACAGATTTATATTACTTGACTATGGGTCGAACTCTGAATGTAAGAGATAGTGATACTACCTGGTTGCCCAGACTGAAGGAGACAGAGCAGGGTTCGAGCTTACCACTTAGCGTCCGGAATTAAAACTCTTTAACCATTGAGTCGTACCAGAATGTATAAACGTTTTGATTGTAGTACATATGATAATCGTTATCTATGGTTGGAGAGAGTTGGTATTATAGCTGGAGAACAATCGAAGTGACGTGTATATATTCATTATTTGTCTTCCTTTAAATCTACCAATATTCACTTTTTTAATTCCTTAATTTCAATATCTTCACTGTTTCACTTAAGTTATTGTTTCAGTAGCATCAATATCGTTGTTGCTTGGACTCTCTTTTAGTTTTGATAGCATGTTCATTTCTTTTATAGACCACACATTTTTATCAAACTGTACATTATTTATGACCTATAGAATTATAAAAATGGGGATTTGTGTAGATTGTAGCATTTTAACTTTTGAATTCGTGAGTCAATCTAAGCTAGACCACCATTGAAAGCCTGGAGCGTTCCCGCGCGAGGCTGAAGGTCCTGGGTTCGAGTCCTGCACAACGGATTGTGGGCCCGCATCGCTGAAAAGTTCCATACTAGGACGAAACGGTCGTCCAATGTTTCCAGGTTGTTAGTAATGATATTGATTTATCCCAACGAGAATGGTAACTGTTGGGAACCATTTATGGACTAGTACTATACATATATTTTTATTGAGTAACTAAACTATATATATTTAGATTCCTCTTATTTTAAGCTTTATTTTGACCTATAGACTAGTATTATACGATTCCCCAGTCTGTTAATTACAATCTCCCATATTCACAACCAGTTTTTGGCTAGATCTTGTCATTTTCTATTTTATGGTGCGATGTGGTTTGGTTTGTATATAAACCCAGTATGTTTGAAATATATGATTCATATCGCGGAGGCTGAAATTTGTGTTCTGGACTCAACAGGAGGGGCTAAGCAGGAGGAGTACTCATATTTCATCCTGTTGGAGACTTGTTATTTCTCTGGATTCAATAGCTCAGTGCATAAGAGGTTGGGCATTTTGAAGCCAAAGATCTTAAGTTCGAGTCCTGATGCATATATCAACATTGAAATTCAGGCATATCCAACTGACAGATCTCAAAAGAAATAGTCATTCTGGATTCCACTGTTAACCACAAACTATTTGTTCCATAAAACATGGGTCTCAGATGTAATACTTAGTATTCTGAAAGTGGCACACTTGTAGACATCAAGTTGAAATTTTAGTCATTATTTTGGGTATCACTTTGAATTTATTTTGAATTTGTTTCTTTAATAAAACAAAACCAATTTTGCATTTTGTCTGTGTCTGTCAGAGTTGGCTTTAGTTTGGGCTATACTCTGATTGATGGCATAGAGACTGTGCTAAATAAAACTACACTTATTGGGTATCAAGATCATATGTTGGACAGTAGCTTAGTGGTTACAACTCTTGGCTACTCACATAAAACAGTATTTCTCAATGCTAAGTAAATAAATGTACATGTGATAATTAAATCACATTATAAATACCATATTCAAACTAGTCTTTATTAAATTCTATGGGGGTCAAGTTACTATGTGGCTCACTTGTGATCCACTTTCTTCTACGCTTTGTTCAATTTTAGACGATTAGAGAAAAGTGACAAGAAAACCTAAACTTCGGTTTGGTAGGTTCAGAATTAAACAAGATAAACAGCTGAAAGTATTTGCCAAAACAAAACTCACTTACTAATCACCAGTTTATGTACACTTTAGTTGTGCGAGATCTAATGATCGATCTTACGTTACTAGCCAAACCGGAGTTGCTGAAGTGTAATCTGAACTTGCCACCTACTGGTTGAAAAAAAATGATCCAACCACTATATTACCACTTCAGGGCACAATATAAGCTGAGGGCATTCTCTTTATTTCGAGATATTTTATCAAAGGCACAAAATAAAACTGATCTGTTTTTAAGCAGAGATGGATTGTGGCTAGCAGTCGAATCCAGGATGCGCGTTTCATCCTGTTTGGGACTTGTCAGCTGGATGTACCTGCATCTCAGAGTTGTTTTTCACCACGGGACTCGAACCCAGTACCATTCGCTGGATTCCACTGCTAGCTACTATCTATCTCTGCTCATAATGTGTGTCGTTTAAGGCGATATAGAGGCAATCCGCACAGGATACACATATGCTAATAAGAGACTGATCAATTGCAATCGTAAACATCAATGGGAAGATTTAAACAATCTATACAAAATGAATTAATAATGCTTTAATTCATATCGTTCTTGAGTGTTCTAGAAACTGTTGACAAACAAAAAATAACCATTTGCCCTATTCAAGAAACAACATAAAGGTATTTTACTTGTCTATTTTATTGAAAACTTCATAGTTTCACACTGAACCAACCGAAGGACTTTTTTTACTATCTGAGTGATATTAAATTTGCCACTTTAGACTACACATTCTTAGTGGCTTGTTCACAAGGACAGATTTGAAATTCTGTAGGCATATTCATGTATTTTATCTTATACTGATCGGAGCAGCAAATTTTTAAGGGTTAGATTATGAAGTTGTTGCCAAGGCAAGTGAGTGTATACTTATGTTGGGGATGTTTTATGTTAGTTCCCGAATCGCATAACAAAGTCAATAAATAACATTCATTATCTACTGTCATTGATATCTCTGTTCAACAGGTATAATAATAACTATTATTATTATTATTATTATAAACCTAGGCAGGAAATTTTCTTAGTGGACCATCACTCGATCCTTCGATTAAGAAATTTAATCCATAAAGTTGGATTAACGTTGAAAGATGCGTTCCTACTGTACCTGGTAACTCTAACTAGGTTAATGCACCACTTGTTTTCTCACTATTCTGGGTCCCATGTACAACACTGGTTTCAAATTAGGGTTTTCCAACTCCTTTATGTAAACCTTATCCCCCCTAACCTAGTTTAAGCATCGGTTATTCGCTTTTCGTCTTCTCATCTTGTAAAATACACCCATTCCACATAAAGGTAGTGAGTAATACTTCTCTGGTATAAACCTTAGATACATGACTATATGAAAGGATCTCTAGAAGAATGATGAATTTTCACCAATTCTGATCTTACCGGGCCATTTAGATCATGTCATAGTGTAAAGTTATCATGAAAATCTCGTATTTTTAAAGCACTTTAACTGATTCAAAAAATATTTGTTAGTTGGATATTTGATTAGAATATTTATTTGATGAACATCACAATAACAAATAGATATACCTTACATCGTTATATCATCTCTCCTAACCATAATCTGATAAATAGTTTGGTTTAATAGTCAATATAAATAACCAATAGCTTCAATTCGCTATTAACCGGACTATGAACAAGTTATTGAAAAGGTACGGTTTATCGGCTTAAAGATAACACTTAGTACGGGATCGACCCACAAATTTGTATACTTGGAATTTATTTATTTATTGGAACACATAAATATTGATAAAAGGGGGCACCAGATATATATGCGCCACACAAATCTCATTTGATTTGTGTGAGGGCTGTGATACCGTCCGAGTGCCCAGATCGAAACAGGTGGTTTCCTTAGGGGGCCACACCTGGAGCCTTTGACCTAAAGATTCGATCCACAAGGCAGTGGAGTATTTTAAGGAGATGCAGTCCCATGGTCTAGTCGATGGCCAAGAACTAGTTCATACGCCATTTGTTCCATCAGGATACTGGAGCCCATGTGCACCATTGGTTTGGAATCAGGGTTTTCCAACTCTGTCGTAGGATTGTTGTAATTCTTTTTTTGCTGGTGATAATTTTTAGCATTGATACAGGTGGATTAAAGTTCACTTCTACGGTTACTCAATTTCAGATTAGGATTAAGCAACAAATATCAGGTGCCGTTCAAAGCTTCATTCTCTTAGTTTCTTTCCCTCGCTTATAACCAAACATTAATTTTGTATACACAAATGAGACTAGCTTCAAAATGAATTTCCCTAGTTCCAATGGAAATTCATGACTGTTAATGTTTAACAATGTTGGCGGTGTAATACTCAATCCACTCCTCAATAATAACATCGGGTGACGTCACACCCTATTATGAATTAGTATAAAGTGTTTCTGAGCATTGTTGAATTTCATAGTTTATATCACGAACTGATATAAATTAGACAGTCATTTAAAATCTAAAAGTACTAGTTATCTGTTTTGTCCCGGTACGTAACTATTCAGCTGTGGGCATCCACAACTCTACCAGGCATCGAATCCAGGCGATTAATGCCTCCTCGCGAGCATTTAAGCTATGAAACCTGGTTGGATGTCATCACGAGCCAATTGAAGTTAGAAATATAAACCAATGGATACCGACTTATCAATTAAAAAGCAACATACTCGTCACGAGACATGAAAGTCTTGAGTTCAGTGTATAGTAGTCCTCGGTAGTTTTCAAGTGCACATTGTTTAAGATGAAAACTAACTACAAATAACTCTTCCATCCGATTACGATCATGTCGGTCGTTTCACATTCTCATTTTGTTCAATATTATCTCTGTATCATTATTAATTAATGAGTCTTATATCATGAGTATTTTGTTTTAGATTTAAGAGAAGAAACGTAACACAATAAATAAGGAAGAAATTAGTATTGATTGATTGTTTTAAGCTGATTAAATACTATGTAACATGACTTATGTTGGTCACCGGCTACCATTTGAGTGCATCTCCTTACGATGCTCCACTGCCTTGTGGATCAGATCTTCAGGGCAAAGGCTCCGGGAGTGGTCCCGTAAGAAAACCACCTACTTCAGTTTGGGCACCTGGGCAGTATCTCAGCCCTTACACAAATCAAATGAGATTTGTGCGGCGCATATGTATCTGGTGCTTCCTTGTACCAATATTTATGTGTATAAATGGTTTTCATATATATATATATATATATATATATATATATATATATATGAGTGTATGGCACATGCATGTCTGTAGGTCAATTGTTTGTTCTTACAACCTCATAAACACACCAGTCGTTCATTTATGTATGTATTCTGTATGATATGAGTATTGAACTACTGGACTACTACGAGTTCGTGTCACTAGTTTCCAGATTTATAAGTTACCTTATTGTTTGTTTCATTTTTAACAGTTAAACTTCTTTACAGTTGAATAGTATCCTTTGAAATTTATTAAACTTTTCAGGTAATAAGTAAATAATCCTTTGATAATGCTCCACTTATTGATCACTTGATGAAGACAGAAAGCACGTTATATCTGATTCATTGTACTTGAAAACTTTTGAACAGTATGAATTAAAGTCGAAATCCAAGGTTTTGCAGTGGGATTCAACTATTTAGGGAACAAAGCAATTACCAACCAGTCTTGTTCGCTTTACCGCTATTTGATGGAAGTCGGAACTGTGAACCATTACGTTCCAACTCACTCCATGAAAAATTTTAAATTCGATCTATACTGCTGTCATTGTCTCACTTGACTAAAGATCCCCATACTATATTGAAACACCTGTCATGTGCTCAATAGTTCTCTTGTTGATAATAGTCTGTGACAAAAATCAGTATTTGCCATGGTTCAGGCATAGTACATGCATCGCCGAAACCTAACATTTTTGTCATAATGTTGCTGTTGTTGCGATGATGTTTAATCATCTGGCAAAGTTATGTGTGTATCCATAGCTTGAACTTATTTAGATCTATTTCTGTGACTAATTTTGCTATACATAACCGTTGGAGTATGACATTTTAGAACGTTATGGAAGTGATTAGCGCAATATACCTGTTTCGTGATTATGATTGTGATATTTAAGGCCTAAGAACGTTATAAAGATTCATAAGACGATTTTTATTCTTGATGTAGTGAGAGAACCAATGTATTATCGTGAATGTATATCTGACAAATCCGACTATTTTGTCTACTGGAATACTTCTTTCATTCGTCAAAATAGCTGATTTTCAGGTCTAGATCGATTTTTTATGATCTCTTAATTATCTAACATTGTTTCCAGTGCTTTATTTCATTACGTCAGTCGACATCCACTGACCATAAAACACATGACAAATCGATAGGAGTGGTGAAAGTACTTCGCCAGCTGAACTAAATATATAAGTCCACTTGCCTTGCTAGTGGTTCTTTAAGATTGTTAGTAGAATATGACATTATGTGCCTCCAATTATATCAAGAGTACTGGTGAATAAGACTAAATAACAGTTAGCATATATACCCACCGTTGATATACAGCTTGTTCATTCAGATGACTTTATGGACTGGTTCTACTTTTTTTTCATTTTAAGCATATAGAATCCTCTCTATTCTTCTCGTACCAGGTAATGACTAGGTATATGATATATATAGTTATGCTATTAATGGCTTTATTGAGTACTATACACTTTGGTACAGTGAAGAATTCTTAGCTACAACTATTTCCTCATCCATCATATGTAATGTGTTTGACTTCTAATATATTTGCCTCACGTTCCTTCATAGGATAGACAAAAAAGAGAAGTGTTCGACGAAGTAAAGTAGTTAGTTTTGCAATAATCTGCAACCTTTTTTATAGTCTCGTATGAGTGCATACATTTAGCCTTTATAATTCTTCCAGTTCAAGCAAATCTCAAACAGGTTGTTTAATAACAATGCTTGCACACTTGGAAATTAGATAGGTGAAACAGGCAAATTTTGCGTTCATTTACAACCATTTTACATCCATAATAGTAAATGAATGAATTCCTCATAGATACAAATTTTCATCTCTTTACCCTTAAAATGAACAAATTTGTGAAAAAAATCTTTATTTTCATATCTTAATAATAGGGTGGATTCAGGAAAATTAGTTGACTTTTGTCAAGTTATTTCAATTGTATCGTAGGCAAAACACTGCTCTATCAACCAAAAGACATGAATTGATTTATAGCTATGAAATATAGTCTTTAAAAGTAGAATATATGCTTAGCCTGGATGTTTTTGATCATGCGAGTATTCCAAAGACTACCCGCGTTTCATGAAACCGCCGAATTAACAGTGTTGAGGTTGAAAATGCGATAATGATTAGTGAGATACTGAATCTTCATCGAGTAGAATCGTTAGGACATGCGTTACACACGCCTAATCATCGTCTACCTTAACGGGCGATGATGTCTGGTGTAGGGAGGAAATTAAAGGGTTACTTACTTACGCCAGTCATTGCTGGTGGATGAGCATAGGACGCTCACCAAGATTCTCCAAGATAGAAAACAACCTTGCCAAAAAACACTAATCAGAATAAACAATTTAAGTTAAGGGGTGGCCAAATAAAAAATGTGTCAGTCCAGTTTGCTATTGACTGTTGAACTGAACCATGTAGGTAGACAAAGATCACTTGATTGAGTTCCATGCGTTTATTGTAACCAAGTTCTATATTACCTTGAAAAAGCCTTTTTATTTGATTATTCTGTATTTTCTTATAGAATCATATGTTTTATGTCTAATCTTTTCCACCATTACTAATACGGTTATTACTTATACCATTATTTTATCTTACTGTGCTGATGTGGTATGGCTATTTGAACGAATGCAGTAATGCACCACTTTCCAATTCGCATTTAACTAACTGGAATAAATGATATCAACACGTGTTTGGAGTGAAATGTATGCTTAACTCCAATACTTCCATTTGAGTGTATTCGAACGGTCTAACAACACAGTTTCATGCTTTCACTTAACTCAGGATATAGGGAGTGATTGAAACACACAGTGTCTGACCAACAGGTCGTAAGCTGAATTTCTTTCTTTATTTTTCTGTTATTTAATATACTTAAAAACTACTGCAACTGGGCATCAAAAGTAATATGTACCACACAAATAATTAGATAATATTGTGTAGAACTAAAAGTTGGGATAAATAAATGTACAAGAATTGTGTATAGTGATTGATTCAGTTCAGTTTAATGAAGAGTGTAAAAGAAAACTATATCAGACTCTCCACTGACTTCTATTCTGAACTGTCTCTGATAACGTCGCTGAGTTGCGACATCTTCAAGGTCCCAACTAGGAAGTCGTAATGGACTGACAGATTCCGATCCTACACAGTTTTCCTTTATATCATATTGCCATGTCATAACCTAACCACTTTATTATCAGAAGAGGTTTTGTGGAGATTTAGTATTTTCATAGTTGAAAGCGTGAGTCAATTGAAGTAGAACACCATTGGAAACCTGGAAGCACTGGACGGCCGTTTCGTCCTATTATGGGACTCCTCAGCAGTGCGTATCCACGATCACGCACTCGCGAGATTCGAACTATGAAAATAATAAATCTCCACAAAACACCTTCTAATAATAATAATAATCATATGCTCACTAGTGACTGACTTCGAGAGGTAAATCCAAGAGTTCTAGTGAGAAGCGGTGACCAGTGGAGTTCAAACCACGTCTGTTGGGAGATATCAACTCACTGAAGACAATTGGTGAACGGTCGCTCAAAATCGTGGATTGGTTGAAGTTAGACAATAACACCGTTGGATGCCAGCTCAGTGGTCTATCGGTTAAGTGCTCTGACACGAGACTGGTAGATCCTGTGTTCTAATCTCGTGAGAGCGCGATCGTGGATGCGCACTGCTGAGGAGTCGCATAATAGGACGAAATGGCCGTCCAGTGCTTTCAGGTTTTCGATGGTAGTCTAGCTTCAGTTGACTCACGCTTTCAACTATGGAATCAACCACTTTACCTCATTATTCCAACTACTCTGTTTTCCACCTTTTCAATTTATTTTCTGGCTGTACTAATTCAAAGTAATGGCAACTTCATGTGATCTACATCTACTCCAACTTCTACCTTATTTATAATTAATTGTTTATGGGTATATCTAAATGTTGGGGATGTCAAATCCCCAGAACTTACTTGATAAATGGCTTAATTTTTGTAATTTTATTTTGAAAATTTGAATTTCCTTGTTTTCGCGCCAAAAGCGATCTTTTCACCTTCAAGTCGTATTTCCCACTTATAAAATATCCTAAATGCTATTGGTCCGTTGTATCTTTGATTGTTCTATTTTGTAATGCTGCCCAAGGACAATTTATCACTGTATATATACGTTTGAGTTTTTCCCCTTATGATTTGCTTATACTTGGCTGCTTACGGAATATATATTCCCCTACTTTGCCTTGGACTTCTTCCTCTAGTTAGCAGGCCCTGGAACAACGGATTAGATTAGCCTATTGTGTCACTGAGTCATTGGCCTTCGTTCGTTACTGAGAAAATCGACTTAGCCCAGGCATATCACTAAATTTCACCTAACCTAATGCACTTATATCTTTACCAGATTCCACCGTTATTATGCTTGACTGATTGAATGAATAACTGATCATAAATATGTATTTATGTATATCTCTATTATATCAAATACATATTTTGTCTTTTCGTTTATTTGTATAATGAAATATTCATTGATTTTGTCTACATACTCATGTATATTCATGTTGCTAAGTATACCATTTCAAGTTTCGAGATTTTGTCCTAATGTGTCATTGAATTATATAACATGCTTTCTTACAAAATTTTTAGATTAAATGTGTGTGTGTGTATGTGCGTGCGTGTGTGTATGTACGTATCCACTCCATGTATTTGAAGGTAGTGATAGACATGTGAAATAACATTGTTCTTTTAACCACACAAGTACACCCTTACCTTTTTTTTATTCATTATTCAAAAAAAATATTTACTCTGATGAATTTATTGAAACCAATATGACCGGTCGATCATATATTTTATTAGTAATGTAACTAACAAACCTTATTATTTATCAGAAGGGGGTTTGTAGAAATTTTAGTAATTTTATAGAGTTGAGATCATGAGTCAGTTGAAGCTAGACCAGCATGGAAAACCTGGAAGCACTGGACGGCCGTTTCGTCCTATTATGGGACTCCTCAGTGGTGCGCATCCACGATCATCAATGTTTTCGTTGGGTTGACATCTTCCGACAGACCTGGTTGAACTTCACTTGTTACTGCTTCTCACTAGAATGGTTGCTCAAGTTTCGTGGATTAGATAAAGTTAGACATTAACACCGTTGGATACCGGCTCAGTGGTTTATCGGTTAAGTGCTCTGGCGCGAGACTGGTAGATCCTGGGTTCGAATTTCGCGAGTGCGGGATCGTGGATGCGCACTGCTGAGGAGTCGCATAATAGGACGAAACAGCCGTCCAGTGCTTTCAGGTTTTCGATGGTAGTCTAGCTTCAATTAACTCATGATCTCAACTCTATAAAAACCTTATTATTATTACTATTATTGTCATTATTATTATTATTATTATTATTATTATTAATGGCTTTATTCAATATTATAGTTTAGTACAATATAGAATTCTCAGCACGTTTCTTTAATAATTTGAGAGACGAATTTGTTTGTGGTGGTAACTGTATAATAACACTTCCCAAGTACATAAAATTTGTATTTGATTAAGTTTACTAACCAGTTATTCAAACCATTTAGTAGATTTTTTGGAGTTTGAACCTAATACTTTCTAGTTGAAAGCCGAATGCTTTAAGTACTAAGCCACCGTCTTATACTTGTAGTAGTGAAGTTTGCTGTTAATCTCTTAGTCTGAAAAACCAAGACATTTGTTGCCAATTCAGTTATCTACAGTTTTTGGGTCTAGATTCTAAATGAGGGTTTAATTGTGCACTTTTAAAGAGTCCTATGCTTGTGGTAAAATAGCTATCCAGCACTTTTTGTTATCCAGCAGGAGTCATTCTACTCCGTAAACTGCCTTCTAAGGACTGCTTGAAAGATTTATACTTCTGAAATTAATATCAGTCTTAAGCGATATATAATCTGGCACGTATGTATATCAGTCCAAATCCTCACACCATAGAAAGATTAGATTATTCAGATAAATGCCATAGTAACAGTAGAACGCATTAGGGATGTATAATATGATTTGAGAAGAATGAATTGGCTAGGTAAAAAGTACAAGGATTTTAAGACAAAATGTCAAAGCACTATTGTGACCGACTTTAAACCACATTATCCAACGTCTTGAGCCATTGATTATGAAAATTCAAATGACCTAAATCAGGTATTCTGTATCAACCTACATGGTTCAGTTCAACAGTGAATGGCAAAATGGACTCACATCACATTTTGTTTGACCACTCTTTAACTTCCTTCTTACACCAGATATCATCACCTGTTAAGGTAGGTGGTGATTAGGCATATGTAACACATGTCCTAACCAACCTAGTTGATAAAGATTCAGGACCTCACTAATCGGTTTGCGTCATTTGGTGGTTAAGGTACATGACTTTCAGCCACAGTTAGTTGCAATTTCGAAATTCATTTACTTTTACCTACCCAAATGGGTTGTGATTGATAGCCTTCACACAAACATTCTGTATCTAACTGCTTTGTTTATTTATTTACTTTTATTTTCTTTAAACACATAAATATTGGTACAAAGGAGCACCAGATATATATGCGCCACACAAATCTCATTTGATTTGTGTGAGGGCTGTGATACCGTCCGGGCGCCCAGACCGAAACAGGTGGTTTCCTTAGGGGGCCACACCTGGAGCCTTTGACCTAAAGATTCGATCCACAAGGCAGTGGAGTATTTTAAGGAGATGCAGTCCCATGGTCTAGTCGATGGCCAAGAACTAGTTCATACGCCATTTGTTCCATCAGGATACTGGAGCCCATGTACACCATTGGTTTGTAATCAGGGTTTTCCAACTCCCCAAGGTGGACGCGCCGTGTCCACCGAACCGGTTAAAGCGCCGAACATTCGCTTTTCGTCCTCTCAATTTCGTAAACAACAGTAATGTCACGAGAAGGCAGTGAGTAGGACTTCCGTGGTAGAGGCCATATACGCGTGGTCATGTGAGAACATTTCGAGAGGGAGAGCGGACTCTCCCCACTCCCTGTCGTACCAGGGCATTTTGGGGCACTTTGTTTATAGGTTACATGTCTTTTTAAAGTAAATACTGCACCATGAAACTGTGGAAATTAAGGAAAAGATTTTTAGAAATTCGTTTTTAAAAGTTATCCACCAGTATACGGAGTATACGTCCATTACCCAATAAGTTAGTGTTGTTTACTATTCATTGTCATTTTTAAACATCCATTTTTGTTCTATCTAGTATGAGGCTTTTCAATGCTATGTGCATCCAACTTATCACAAGGAACATTGAAATTAATACCTAATAAACAATTCATAGCAATAATAACTGGTTAGATTTCAGTATTGGTCTGTCACTTTTTTACTTCACAGTTTTAATGATTATCGTTGAAATAAATAAAAAAACGAATTATAGAGTGATGAAATGAATCAGTCAGTCAGTCACAACGTGGAACTTCGTACTTACGTACATCAGTTCGAGTTGCTATACCACGTTAGCACAGAGATGCAGTTGTCGATTCAAATCCCATAGTAGTAGAATGAGTAAGAGTATAAGCAATAATGTGAAAGGCTAGGGTTTGAAGATGTTATTGAAGGAGTATAATCCAGTGAAATAAATTTGGAAAGAGAAGAAAGATAGAGACATGAAGAATTCAGAAGATTAGAATTTGGTAGAGCACAAAGAGTAGATGCACCTTCGCCATTGCAAACGATTTTTAGCCATTTCATCCAAAGTCTCTAACCATCGATTGCTATCATCTCGCGAATCCCAACCAGGTATTCTACACCTACCAGCATAGCTCAGTCCAATTGTCGGTGACTTCATGGATTTGTACCACGTTTTGGTCTGGCCGCTCCTAGGGTGAAATGAATACTTAAATATATATAGTTTCTCACTTTGATAATGTGGCATTCATGAAGAATTGAGAAATTGGATTCTTTTTTTGTTTGTTTGTTTAAAAATAAATCATATTGGTCTTCTTTAACATTGTCACAATAATCATAATGATCGGATCACTGACTTTTGATGTGATCGATTTTTCTCTCTATATATTTGGTAATCATATGTATACTAGATTAAAGCACCTATTATATATGTGTGTGTATACACATACAGGTTTATCGGTTATTATTATTATTATAGATTCAAGTAACATACTACTGCACATTGATTCAATTTTTAATGGTACGTTTTAGTGTATTTTGTTTTAATAGATTAAATTATAAGAATATTTTCTTTAATTGGAGAAATCAACAAATGTTGATTTACAATAATAGTAATAATAACGATAATGATAATTCAGTTATGTAATTAGTGTAAGTCATTTAACAAAAACTATTATCTGATGTTCTTTTTTTAAAATGATCCGTTCAATTTGTAAACACAGATGATTCTGGAGTTCTAGAGAAAATTTGTGGCCAGTGGAGTTCAATCATATCGGTTATGAAGCATGTGTCCACGGTAGACAATTGTAGAGGGTTACACAATATGATTGAATAACTGAAGTTAGACATCCAAACCACTGAATTCTGGTTTAGTAGTGTAGAGGTTAAGCACTGGTGGACGAGATTGAAGAGCATGGGTTGGTCCTAGCATAGGATTCTTTAGTAATAAACATTCACGACTCTGCAACCAGGGACCGAACTTAAGACCTTCAGTCTTGTGTGTAGATG
>NC_031495.1:370867-373369 GCF_000237925.1 Schistosoma mansoni
AGGTCAAAGGCTCCAGGTGTGGCCCCCTAAGGAAAACTGCAGTCTAGACTTTCCGCTTCAAACGCCATCGCGTTATCCACTCGGCCACTGAGTCCTGATAGCCACTTGCTTGTGAACATCAACTCTGAGATGCAGGTACATCCAACTGACGAGTCACAAATACGACGTAACGCGCGTCAAACTGGATTCCACTCGCTAACCACTATCCATCTCTGCTTACCATGCTTGTGAATTTAGGCTATATCGAGGCAATAGGCACAATATACACATATGCCAATTAGAGACTGACCAGTTGCGGCCCTAACAAATCGATGGAAAGATTCAAACAAACAATTTTGAATGAGTATATGTCATATATTGGTCTTTTCAACAAATCTATATTATAGTTGAAGTCATGAGTTAATTGAAGTTAAACCACCATGGAAAACCTGGAAACACTAAAAGGCCGTTTCTTCCTATTGTTGAACTCCTCAGCAGTTCCCATCCACGATCTTCACAAACCTACTTCTGATAATAATCATATGCTCACTAGTGACTGGCTTCAAAAGATATTTCCTGCAGTTCTAATGAGAAGCAGTGACCAGTGAGGTTCAACTAGGTATGTTGTGAGATATCAACTCACTGAAGACAATGGTGGATGGTTGCTCAATTTCGTGGATTGGTTGAAGTTAGATATTAAAACCGTTTGATGCCGGCTCAGTGGTCTAGTGGTTAAGCGCTCGCGCACGAGACTGATGGATCCTGTGTTCGAATCTCGCGAGTGCGGGATGGTGGATGCGCACTGCTGAGGAGTCCCACACTAGGACGAAACGGCCGTCCAGTGCTTCCAGGTTTTCGATGGTGGTCTAGCTTCAAGTGACTCATCACTTCAGCTATAAAAATTTATAAAATCGCCACAAACCCCCTTCTGATAAAAATCTATATTAATCAACTCGTTGTAATTTCAAAATGTTCATCAGGTTCTTGTAAGAAGTCATTATTGAGAGAGTTCGTACTTATCAAGATTTAAACAGTTATCAGATATAGCATCAAACGATGATTGTATATCATCTCAAAACGATTGAAGGTGGAGTTGTATCATTGGTTGGATGTTTTTTCTGAGGCACGAAGGTTCATGACTCGATCACTTTTTTGGTCTTGGATGGTCACTTCTGAAGCTACATGCTAGGATAAAACCGCGATCCATATTATCCTGGTTTTCAATGGTACCGTAATTAAAATCAATGTGTGATAAATACTGCCTAAAAATGTGAACATTTGTGGCAATACATCGTTAACTTATTCGAGATCAGTAGTTATTAAAGATTTTAAAGTAGTGAATCAAATAAATTCAGTTGATTATCATTGATTATAGAAATAACTTATATGGTAGTCATTCATCTTCAGACTACTGAAAGATGTGAACCGGTAGCTCAGTGGTCAGGGGGGCTCGCATTCCGGCCACCAGGTTACAGGATCAAACCCCGCTCCACTTCTGTTTGGGCAGCGTGGTAGTATCAGTAGCTCCTTTGTTGTTATTGAAATCTGTCGATGAATTTGTAATTTTTCTGCTGGTCTAGGTGACTTGACATCCCATGTACTATGTTGAGATGTTAATTGTCAATCGTTGGCCACATTGCAATGTGATCGATAGAATTCGATCAGCGTCAAGGGACCAGACCAACATGACATTTGTTACTAATTAATTGCAAATATCTCAATCCCAAAAGTTATCATTTGTGACCCAAATAGCTTAGTGGCAACGTCTCAGATTGTGAAACTATTTGAAACTATTAGGAAGTATCATTTTGCTTTAAGGTTGTAGGCAAACTTTATCATTTATCATGAAACCTAGGTCCCATAAAGTTTATTACTGACCATCTCCAACCACCGAACTATATTGTCAACAAGTAATTCAAACACATCTTTGTAATAAGATGGTGGTTGGAGGTGGTCAACAGGAAACCCTGGACCCGTGTTTCGTGCTACTTAGCACTCATCAGCAAGCTGTACCTGTAATCTTGAGGGAACTGGACTAGTGGCCACATTGCAACTTGATCGATAGCATCCGATCAGCACTAAAACGGACTTGACACGCATGATATTGATCGCCACTCAGTGATCAATCAATTGTGATTACATCTTTGTAATCTTTTATCTTAACCAAATATGTTTATATTCATTTAGTATTGTTTGTTTGAATTTTCCCATCGATGTGTTAGGACTGCAACTGGTCAGTCTCTAATTGGCATATGTGTATATTGTGCCTATTGCCTCGATATAGCCTAAATTCACAAGCATGGTAAGCAGAGATGGATAGTGGTTAGCGAGTGGAATCCAGTTTGACGCGCGTTACGTCGTATTTGTGACTCGTCAGTTGGATGTACCTGCATCTCAGAGTTGATGTTCACAAGCAAGTGGCTATCAGGACTCAGTGGCCGAGTGGATAACGCGATGGCGTTTGAAGCGGAAAGTATTGGGTTCGAGTCCCAGAGTGAACATCAACTCTGAGATGCAGGTACA
>NC_031495.1:373569-489137 GCF_000237925.1 Schistosoma mansoni
TTCGTTTCTCCCTTGTCTTGGTTTTTTGTGTGAAGCATATTAGACTACTTTATTCATAAAAAGTAGTTTGGATTGTGAATCATTTTTTTCGTGATTCCATCTGTCTTAACATTTCACTAATCTGCAAATAATTTCTTTGTTTTCTGTCTTTTTTAATAGATTTGAGTGGAATTCAAAATGTTTATGTAACCCTGAAGTACATCTTCGGCGAATAATTTCACCATTTCTTCAACCTGACAAAATACCCACTAATCACATTTCATTCTCTCAGTCAAACACGCCATCCTTATCTCTTCTCTACCAAGGCTACAGTAGGTCACACTGTGTCCTGAAAGAATCCTTAAATGGCTTTGTTTCTAGAGTTATATGCTTGACTGGTAACTCAATTAAATCTATCTCCTTCACATGTCTGAAAATTAGTAAGGTTACAAATAAGCTCAAGGTTTCGAAAGGTCACGGTGCAGACGGGATTTCATCATTTCTCTACAAATATGGTGGTCCAGATATCCAACTTCTTCTCCTTAAGCTGTTTACTCTCTCTATGGAATCAGGCTCTTATCCTGACCGTTGGAAAACCGCGTACATCATACCACGTTACAAATCCGGAGATAAGACTGACATGAACAACTATCGGCCAATAAATATTACTCCAGTTATCTCTAGGATTATGAAAAAAATTATTAGTGACGAACTACCCCACTATTTATTGACTGAACATGCTAGCCACTGCTTACAAATATGCTTATGTTTAAAAATCAGGACTATTATAATTATGATAAATTTTGTAGATTTACTCAACTTAAACCTTTTATAAAGTTACCACTTGTTTGTTATCATTATCTTTTTTTTCACGCAAATATCTTAATTTTGCATTTTAACCCTTATTCATTGATAACTCAAACGTTGATTTAATACCTTGATACTACTTTCTTTTAATACATGTATTCATTTAAAACGTATAATCCATCATCATGTCTACAATATAAGTAATAGTATTAGTAGTATATGTCTATGTACTTTAGAGTCTTCGTACTTTGTTGCACATACATTCATATGCAAACAAACAAGCTTACATAGATATGTTACTGTCATAATTTTTGGACATCGTCTAGTTGATTCTTTTTATGAATAGAATGAGTGAGTGAGAGAGATGCGTTTGTTTGTATAGGAAAAGAATGTTAAACTAATGTGAACAATTGTTATTTGTCTGTACATTTATTTTTATATATGTATATATATATTGTCTAAATGTAGACTAGTGCCTAATCTCTTCGATCATTTTCACTTTCTCTACGATATGAGATTCATTCAGATAAGTTAGAATCATCTTTCAAAAAAGATTACTAAAATCCATGTAATTCCATGAACTGATTTAGTGGATTTGAGTATAATAATGTAAAAGTCTTGGAATTTATCACTTTTCATGGTGTCTAGCTGGTTTAAATTCATTCATCGACAATCGCATATCATCGGCAAAGTTGAAAGCAATTCCCAAAGTTGGTTTATCGGTTAAGTGCTCTGGCGCGAGACTGTTCGGTCCTGGGTTCGAATCTCGCAAGTGTAGGATCGTGGATGCGCACTGCTGAGGAGTCCTATAATAGGAAGAAACGGCTGTCCAGTGCTTCCAGGTTTCGCCCCCAAATGCCCTGGTACGGCCAAAAGGGCAAAATGTCCGCTCTCCCTCTCGAAATGCTCTCACATGACCACGCGTATATAGCCTCTGTCAGGGAAGTCCTACTCATTGCCTTCTCGTGGCATTACTGTTGTTGAAAAGCGAATGTCCGGCGATTTAACCGGTTTGGTGGACATGGCGAGTCCACCTAGGGGAGTTGGAAAACCCTGATTTCAAACCAACGGTGCACATGGGTTTCAGTATCCTGAGGGAACAAATGGCGTATGAATCAACAGTTAGTGACCGGCTACCATTGGACTGCATCTCCTTATGATGCTCGACTGCATTTTGGATCGAATCTTTAGGTCAAAGGCTCGGGGTGTGCCCTCCTGAGAAAACCACCTGCTTCAATTTGGGCACCGACATTGTATTATCAATTTAAATATACTCGTTTACTAGGTTTGGTATTATACTAAGGATTAATAACCTCTTCCTTCCACTTTGGTTGCAAGTTCTACCTAGTCTGGTTCTGGAGCTGGGTAGTATCTTATTAGACCTCACACTTAAACTGTGACTGAAAGCCAAGTACGTAACTATATAGTTGATAAATGATTTGCAAGTAAACCAACAAAGTTAGCCAGCCCCTTTTAATGGATTACCGAATTCAATATTATCTAACTCTGAAAAGTTTGAAAAATACAATAATTTCCTTCTCATACATAAGGTTAAATAATTTTTAGTATTCTTATCAATAATTAATTCAGTTATTTTTAGAGTTTCCGATTTAACTCTACTGAGATGACAGCTACACAGTAGAATCCCAGCCTTTAGATTGAATTGTGACAAAGGGTTAGTGTGACCATTGAAGTCAGTCAAACGTAGTGACTCTAAACGATTTATTCATGTAACCGCATTTGATTACAACAGGGATGTTTGTTCTCAATTCACTGAAGTCTGAATCTTTGTTAGCTTTAATTTATCTCATTGTTGATACTACTTTGTTTGACTATGCACTCCGTTTTTGTGATAAATTTTGCACTCTGGATTTAAACCAAGGATATTTTTGCTTAACACATTTCTTCCCCCGTTGTTGTTGTCGTCGTCCCATTGACTCACACGAATTGATATTTATGTAATATATTTCTCACACCTTCACAAATAGCTTGGTCACTTACTCATAATTACCTATGGTAATTTGTATGAATATATACACAGCTATTGTGATTTGAAGAGTGTCTATGTGTATTAGCAGTAAGTGTCCTTGTCTGTTTAAGTCTGTCTCACTATCTGTTATATACATTTCTGCAGTTTCTTTTCACTTCACGCAGGCACCTTGTTGATTCCTGTATGGCTTTAATTAGACATATACCAATGCATATCACATATATTACTGTTTTATCGTATAACATTCGCACACTGGTCTTGTACACAGGATGATCTTCTTGTTCATGTGATTGATTATGTTAGTTATAGACAAGTGTCATAAACATATATATATATATACAAGAGTAAAGTTAATGGAGAAACAGATTACTGGATTGAATTCGAACGGTAAACTGTAGTTCGTTCTTATATCATATTTTATCTGTTTACCTTCATAAGAAACATACAGATCTTGTCATTTGATTCATTATAAAGCCACAATATATATCAGGTGCTAGTGATCTCACTTGGTAGGTCAAATCAAAATATTTGGATCGTAGAGTCCAAACCTCAGACACATGATATTTGATGTTATTCAAGTTCTTTCAGGACACTTAGCTTGATAAATGTTTGCAGAGTTTTTGGCTCATTGCTTCTCTCTGTGTGTGTGTGTCTGTCCGTTTCACATATACATATCTACATCATTCGCATGTTCAAACAATCACTTACTGTTTGTTTATTTTTGTCTTCAAATATTTACACTTCTTAATCAATGATAGAAATGTTCTTTGCTTTTTTTTCTATACAGACCGTTTATATCTAATCTTTCTTACCATTATCGCTAATAATACTGTTACTATGTTAGATACATTTTACTAATCTAACAAGTTTATTCAAAAGCAACTAGCAGAAATTCATTATTCTTTAAATATTTAAGGAATGTAGAACCTTTTTGTATATCAGTAGTGTAAAGATAATAGTCCATATATTGACTTGCTTTTCTTTCTCTGTTTTACGTTGTTGTGTTAAAAAAAGAGAAGCCATTTGTATTGCATTTAGAATAAATTACTAACGTTTAGTTTGATCATAGAAAGTACAGATATATATGAGTGCTTGTATTGGTTGTACCATTAGGATAAACTGATCCCTAGAAGTATGAACTCCCGAATGCTCTGGTACGGCCGAGAGTGGGAAAAGTCCGCTCTCCCTCTCGAAATGCTCTCACATGGCCACGCGAATATATAGCCTCTGTCAGGGAAGTCCTACTCACTGCCTTCTCGTGGCATTACTGTTGTTTACGAAATTGAGAGGATGAAAAGCGAATGTCCGGCGCTTTAACCGGTTTGGTGGATACGGCGAGTCCACCTTGGGGAGTTGAAAAACCCTGATTCCAAACCAATGGTGCACATGGACTGGTTCCAGTATCCTGAAGGAACAAATGGCGTATAAATCAATTGTTGGTCATCGGCTACCATGGAACTGTATCTCCTCACGATGCTTCACTGCCTTGTGGATCAAATCTTTAGGTCAAAGGCTCAGGGTGTGGCCCCCTAAGGCAACCTCCTGTTTCGGTTTGGGCACTTGGGCAGTACTACAGCCTTCACATAAATCAAATGAGATTTGTATGGCGCATATATATCTGGTGCCCCTTAGTACTAATATTTATGTGTTTAAATAAATAAGTAAATAATAAAAAGGTCCTTCAACTCTATCTTCGTTGAGATTGTGTTTTCTACTCACTTCTGTTCATGTTTCCATTCTTAATGATTTTCTAAATAAAGTCTATTCGTCACATAAGCGGTAAGGACTAACCACAACATTTATCACTGTTCTATAAGTGTATGATACTCAGTATTTTTGTTCATTTATTGATTAAGTGCTGCCTAAAATGCCAAGAAATAAGTTTTCCTATATTTGTATTTTTTATCTAGTAGATTAGATTAGTGCTACACTGACATCATGGAATAACCTTAGTCATATTAAAAAAAGATGATTCTTTCATCTTCCCTCATAAACTTACACTAGTTCTATTATGTACTCGTATTATGACTACCATTTTATGTGTGATTTTGATTGTTTACTAATTGGTGATTCATGTCTTATTGTTGTTGTTATCCTCTTCAACTATACAACAATGTACTTTTATTATTTTTGACCTTATTCAGTCTTTTTATTGACTTTCTTTGTCTTCTCTCGGATTTTTTCTTCTGGTTTTTAACCATCATCCGGTTGTTCAACTACAGTATATGTTAAAATGTATTAGATGTGTGTGTGTGTGAAGGGGGATGATAGATTATGATTTGATTGTGATAAATGATATTGAACATACCATTGTAATGGTTTAATGATTGAATTAACATTAAGGTTTCATTTAATATACTACTAATTAAGTGAAATGTTAAACTAGACATCATTTATTATCTATCCGAACTCAACTCTTTTTATATACAACCTAAGAGAATGGTAAAGCTAAAAAAATTCGCCAGAAATAAATAGGCGATTGAGGTTGACGAGGTAGGATCTGAAAAAATGTTATATCTGCAAAATCTATGCTGACCAAAATTCTTTTCAATCATTGCACATGTCATCATTTAAGATTGTAAACATCTGAATTACACCAGTTGATGTGGTAAATATTTAAAAAGCTCGTCTAACTTTTCCAAACTTGTAATGTCCGTTTACTAACGACGAGAGAGTTATGGTGGGTAGTAGTCCGCTCTGGGTATTTTATGACTCAAATATATTCAGTAAAATTAGAAAATATACTTAGTCTATAAGTCTTTATCCGTCGAATTAAGTCGCATAGATAGGCGCAAACTAACTTGGTTAAAGTTCTCGCAATAACTGCGATTGGTGTTCGTTGAGTCTTTGGGTGATGATATGGTTAAGATTCAATTGTTGCAGCGTAGATCCATTTACACATCTTGAGCTTCAATATTATTCCATTTTCTTTTATTCTTCTAACTCGTCTTTGCTTTTTGAACAAGTAGTCTCTAGTGTTTATTCTTTCACATTATTATTAGAACTGGTATTATTTTGACTTGTTTGTTTATTCTCTCCATGCTAATTGTTTCCACCTCTCTATTAACTATAACTGAGTTGCAGATTAAGTTTAATAAAATGAAAATTAGAAAATGTCATTGTGATTCCTTAAAGAAACTAAATCGGTCAAATTAAAATGTTTGTTGTTCTTGATATTGTTAATGCCTTTCGTCATAATTCAGGACTACAGCATCAGTGCCTACTACAACTAGTTCAAAGAATACAACACTATTTGAGTGAGGAATCTTCTGAATCATTTCAATACTGTGAATATCTGTACGATTTATGTTTATTATTGAAATTAATAGTTACATAAACCTGTTAAATCGACTCATAGCGATTACTTACCAAACCGTATTGTTTTTTCAGCATTTTGAACACATATTCAAGACAAAGAATAAATCCATCTGCATCATCTTGACCGATTCTAAATCATGTCAACGATAGAGCACAGATACGTGAAAAGTCAGACGACGGAAGGATTATCTGTATAAGAAGGTTTTGACGAAGTTTAGTGGATTAATTATTGTTTCTGACAAATGCGTTAATTAATGGTTTCGATGACTACCTACTTTTTTATCTTTCAATTTTTCTACGTAATTACTTATCTATCCGTTCATTATCTCGTTCGAATTATTCTTCTTTCTTCTGTTTTAGAAACGGTCATAAGTATACACATGAAAGTCGTAAACCTCATGCATGTCATTTCTGTGATAAATCCTATAGTGATTCACGTTCACTTCGACGACATTACGAAAATGCTCATCCCGAAGAGAATGAACGTTGGATGTTATTATGTCAAGCAACAAATGGTGATACAAGTGCCTTATCTATCGCTGCCGCCGCTGCTGCTGCTCTACTTTCTTCATCAGCCGCAGCGGCGGCGGCAGCTGCAGCAGCAGCGACGACAGGACTTGATGCTGAATCTTCGCTATCTCGCGATGGTGGTGGTGGTAATGCTGACGGCAATCTCAATAATGATAATAACGCTTCATCGTTAGCCATATTGAATGCCTTAAGTAATAGTACATCGGCATCGTCGGCTGGCAGTACTATTGTTGATTCTTCTGCAAGTGTAAATAAATTGATTGAATTAGGTAATCAAACTGGCCTATCACCAGCTGCATTAGTCGCCCTAGTCGCTTCTACAGGTTCTGCATCGGGTCTTTCTTCAAGCTTGCAACAGTTAGATCGTTCTAATTCGTCGACTTGTGTATCTAGTAAGTGACCTAATTGGCGTTCTTATTATTTATTGTTAATTAAAGTGTGTTTTTTTAGTGACGAGTTGTGCTCGTTTTATCATTAAATTATATTTTATTCTTTTTAGCACTTTATACTTCAGGAAAAAAGTTTGAGTCGAACATCAAAATTAGACAAAAATGTACTTTACTCGAGAGAATACTAAAGGCAGACATACTAAAATGTGATTTCAGCTATGTATAAACGCGTCATTAACAATTGCACTGTGAAGCGTTTTGGGTGGTATGGTATTTCCAGTTTAAGGTTGTGTAGTTATTGCTTAACTCGAACTACAATGATTTCTGATGTAGGAGTAGGATGGAAGAAACCTAAGATCTACTTAACCGTCAATGGGCATCAGTTCATAAAGTGATCGACTGTTGAGTTAGGTTTTACTGTTCAATAAAATCTATCTGAATGGGGTCCTCACGATTATCGTGACCGATGGTGGACTACCATGACTGATATGGCTGATAATAGGTTGCAAAGATGCAAACGCAGTTATTCTTTACCTTTCTGTTCCACGAACATTCACTCTTCTGAAATGATGTTGTTTATTCCTGTTATTTTCTGCAACTACTAATAACTATTACTACTTATACTATTCTGATATCTAAGTATAAGTAAACTACATGGAGGATCTTATAAACTTCAAATAACTTTGACTAGCGTATTCGCCAATCGGAAAACAGTTTGTTGGTTTAGGTCACTTTATTATTTAATAAAGGATAAAGTTACAAAGGGTAAGAAGTTTTGAAGTGTATAATGAACTTTATCACGTGAGTTATTTCTTACAGTGAAAGGCTTAAGATCAGGGGTTGGGGTATGGAGTTAGCGTTGGGTTTCATGGTTGAGTATTGAGACTAATATTAGGAATTTCTTCACGAACTGACGTAAACTTTCATACAAAGATTGGGACTACAAACTATTATTGCTCCGTAGCTATATGGTGGATTTCACTCAAATACACATGAGGCAATATCTGTTTGGTTTTTCTAACGAATTTCATGCTATTCTAAATACTTACAGGCTACCGTTAAAAAGTTCAAAATCCCCTTTTGTCCCTATTTTCTTTTGATTTTTGGTGAATTTCTTATCTTCATTCTGTTCGTTCTAAGTCTTCTGCTATATCTTGTCTATTGTTTTTCAGCGTCCTACTAGTGAAATATCGGTTACTTTCGCTGAATTTTCACACAGCTTTTAGTCAAGTACAACCTGTTTTTCATTGTGCTTACAATTCCACTCTGAAATCCAATAGCCTCCATCTTTCATCTAATTGGCTGACTAATGGTTGTCCATATAGTTTACTTCTCTGATGTCCATTCCGATAGTTTCATTCTTCTTTAATGATATGGTTTAACAAGTTGAACTGATGCACATATATTCCATGTCTTATGTTGCATGTGTCTGACCAAACGACTGACTTTGGAATTACCAGAGACCTAAAAGTTGATATTGGATGGAATCATTTTCTAGGGTTTAGATCTATTGTTTCTTAATTTCTTACAAATATATGTTTGATTATTCTTCCATATATTTCTTCTATCTTTCCTTCTTCTTTAAATTCATCTCCCTACATTTAATATATCACTACCTTTGGTGTGAATATTTTAACTCATATATCTTTCAACTTGATGTGCTTTTATGAAATATATGATTTTCCGTCTGTGTGCATTATTCCCTGATATTACATTCATTTAGTATTGTTTGTTTGAATTTTCCCATCGATGTGTTAGGACTGCAACTGGTCAGTCTGTAATTGGCATATTTGCATATTGTACGTATTGCCTCGATATAGCCTAAATTCAAAAGCATGGTAAACAAAGATGGATAATGGCTAGCAGTGGAATCCAGTTTGATGCGCGTTACGTCGTATTTGTGACTCGTCAGTTGGATGTACCTGCATCTCTGAGTTGATGTTGATGGCGTTTGAAGCAAAAGGTGCTGGTTTCGAGCCCCAGAGTGAACATAGGACGAAACGCGCGTCCTGGATTCCACTGCTAACCACTATCCATCTTTGCTTACAATGATATTACATTGTTTATAATCGGTTGATAGCTGACTAACATCTACTGTATTGTACTTGAGAATTTATGTTCAAATTAGGCGTTTTCAGTTTAGTACCACCGACTTCTTATCGAAGCTATACACTGTAATTCAGATTAGTAGACTAATTTATCATACACTAGTAAATCACCCAATCACCTACTCTGTTTATAAATTATGTAACAACTCATTCTGAATGTAACTAATCTGTTTTAGTAATAAAATAAGTCTGCGTATTAGTCAGTAAATCTCAGTGTAGAAATCATATGATTCTTTTACTGTTATAAATACTAATTACTTCAATATTGCTGTGAATAATTAGTGGGCAAACTATTAGACTTTCAACCATTAGAACTCAAGTCCAAAGTACACTTCATCTATTTCAGTTTACATAATAGTGGAGTATTACTGTCTCTAATGAAAAACAATGTAGCTCAAGGCTGACTTCATGAACTTGTACTTTATCAATAATTGAAAGTATTTTATTATTGATTCTTTACTAGATGATATAGAAAGCTTAATGATAAGACATCGTCTGATAAATCATTGTTCCATAGTGTTCCATAGTGTGTTCAAATTTTTGGCGAAAACTATCAAAAAACTTCATTACATGATATGGTTAGATAATTATAGAAATTATTAAAATAGAGGATTGTATAGATTGTTGGATTTTTTTAGTTTTACATTGATCTTAGTTAGACAACCGTTGAGAACTAGAATACACCGGATAGGTGTTCAGTCGTCGAATGAATCTTTTCAATGATGTACACTGGGGACTAACGCTTAAAATTTAGTCGTATAAGTTTACATCCGGTGGTCGATAATTCGAACTACAAAATTCAGCAACCCTTCATCATTCAGTTATATGCAACGTGGAGTCTGACACATAGACATCGATCCAGGTTGCCACACCTCATTAAAACAGGATTTATTTATTTAAACACATACATATTGGTATAACGGGGCGCCAGATACATATGCACCACACAAAACAATGAGAATGGGAAGAGAAAGGGGAAGATGCGTATATATAAAAGAAAGAAGAAAAGTAGGACGAAAAAAAGAAGAGTAGTGATGGGAGGGGGAACTGAAATGTACAGCCAGAAGACTCTTTCAATTAAGAAATTTATAACCACTCTTTATAAAGAAATTAAAAGAAGGTTACAGCAGGATCACCACTGGATTCTATTCTGAGCCATATCTGATAACGTCTCTTGCCACTTTGTAGCACCATCTCTCGGACCCCAGCCAAGGAGTCGTGAAGGACCAACAGGAGCCAGTCCTTTGCAGCTTTCTTTCATACCACGACACTATGTCATACACTGACCACCTCTCCGCTTTTTCCAACCAGTCCCAGCGTCGGCAAATAATGCACGACGTGGAATTCTCTGGGACGGCATTCGTAAAACATGTCCAAGCCACCGAAGTCGGTGCTTCAAGATGGTGACACTAATTGGATTATCGTCTCTGCACCCGAACACACGATGCCGAACTTGTGCATTTCTGACATGGATGTCAACAATCCTTCGAAGACAATGATGATAACGCAGAGAGTTGTCTCACGTCCTCAACTCGGAGAGTCCAAGTTCCAGAAGCATAGAGCAAAACTGCTCTCACCGACACGTTGTAGATCCGACCTTTTACAGCCAGACTAACACCACGAAAGCGCCAAAGATGGCCCAGATTGGCATAAGCCGCTCTGGCTTTCACTATACGTGCATCGATCTCATCACTCACGCCACCACCAGCACTTATGCAGCTACCTAGATACACGAACTTCTCAACTACTTCGATCTGCTCAGCATCCAGGGTGAGTACAGGATTAGAATCCTGCCAGTCTTGTAGGAGTACTTTTCACTTAGAGGGTGCAAAGCACATACCGTACCTACGGACACTGATTGCCAACTGATTAAGTGCGGATTGCATGCCTTGGGCATTATCGCATAGGAAGACAATATCATCGGCATACTCAATGTTGAGAAGTCTTTCACCAGGCAACAGATCCATACCGCTATTTCTTACATCCATTAGAGCTGTTTCCAGAAACAAATTGGTGGTTTTGAGTTTGGTCCTTGAAATAGTTGTGAATAGAAATTTCTAATGAGTTACAAACTATAATGAAACAAATATCCAGTGTTTGCTAGTTTACAATAATTGTTTAATTCAGATTAATTCGTGATTTGAAACTCTGAATATTATAAATTTTTATCCAAGTTATTAATTATAGTTTTAATAACTCATCTAACAGTCAGATGAAATTGTTTAATTACCTTATTAATCTGTTTGATTGATATATAAACACGTATACATTTGATTCATTAATAAGTTAAATATGTAATGCCAAGTTCATAAACTCTCTCTGTGTAACACTAGATGATTCTAGATTACGTTTCTTGTATGGTTAAGTTATGTATGCACACTTTTGAAAAGGTTATAAAGCACAACAAGACAGTTACCCAATGCTCTTTGGTTTTCAATATTACCTCGATTGATGTCAATCCATGAGAAAATGTTCACTTGTTAACAATGGCTTAAACAAATAATCAGTAATGTTATTGTTTATCACTATCTGGATTTCTTTATCTGTAATTGCTTTCCCCTCTACTTTTATGTCAGACTAGTTAGTGTTGGTAGTAATAATGTTAGTCTGTGTTGATTTAGATCTAATCTCATATAGATGTTTGCACATTTGTTAAGGTAATTGCTCAGTAAACAAGTTATTTAATACTCTTTAAGGGTTGATATTGTATTATCGTATGGTACTATTAGGGAATAATGGTAAATCAGTTGATGAGGTCATGAATCTTCATCGACTGAAATGGTTGGGCCACGTGTTACGTATGCCTGAACACCGATTACCATGACACGCAATGCTGACTAGTATTGTGGATGGTTGGAAGAAAGTTAGGGGCGGCCAAACCAAAACGTGGCATCAGTACTTGAAGTCACTAACTTCTAATCTGAGCCATGTTGGTAGATGCAGGCTACTTAGTTGGGGTCCGCGTGACTATCGTAACCAATGGTTGGAGTCTCTGGGTGAAATGGCTCAGAATCGACCGATCACAATGGCGTTCGTGTATACACTCTTTGTCTTCCCTTAAACCTTAAGATTAAGATTGCTTCATAACTTTCTTCCATTCTATACTATATCCTTATATACAATCTTTCTTTTATATATATTGCCACCACTAGATTAACTACTTCTATGAATTTGGTGTTCATCTTGTTGTGCTAACGAGGTGTGGCAACTTGGACCGATGCATATGTGTGCCAGATTCGACGTTGTAGCTGACTGACTGATCGTTTGGTACTTTTATGATTTTTCCAGAACTAAATCATTATTAGAAACTTTATGAAAGAATGATCTCTAAAATATGAAATTACTTATTATCGAAATTTTATATTATGTAATTTCGTAGACATTTTCCCCCTTCTTCCTTTGTTTTACATGAAGTAAATGCGATAGATCTATTCAAACACTGTTTTTAAAGGAATCTATTCGAGATGAAATATTCAGATGTATAGATGGATTTTATAGAGTTCTTTAATTTTTGAGTTCTGTATAATAGTGTCGGATGATTTCAATATCCAATGAATGTGATAATCCAACACTTCCAGTCAATTATTCCATTGATTCAGTCCATTGATGTTGCATATTAGAATGTAATTTTTATTCGAGTCTTCATTTCAAGTATCTGATGTTTTCTCTGGCTGATTGTTCTAAACATTTCAATCTAGCCTAGACCATTATACCAGGTTAAAAAATACAAATATAGGAAAGAGTAGGACTTGAAGTTAAATCTCTAATACAAATTATGCTTTAATATACAGTACTCAATTGATCAACAAATGGAGATACAGCCTAAATCGCTGAGATGAACACATCTATTGAACATTGACAATGTTGCGGATAACTTCCTCCACTTTTATTGTAATTAGTTATGGTCATATGATCGATCTTCAATAAGTTATCAATCCCTGAACTACAAATTAACATGATATATTTGTTTAATAACTTATTGGATGAATACATACGTTTTCTATATAAACCTTCTACTTATCGATACTCTTTTTGGTTGTATGTACTGTCACAACTTGTCTTTTACTTGTTGTTACTATGTTAACCAGACATACATTCCACATGTAATGCAAAACGTATGTATTTAAAAAAAGGGTGAATAATGTTAGGATTGTCTTATACCCGGAAAAAAACTCTAATTATGATAATTTTTAATGGTGATGAAGAGTTTCCCTCACTCATCATAATATCTACATGTTCGTAAGTATTAGAAACAAAAGAGAAATGTATATATAGCCTCGTGACCATCAAACGATGATTCTGGTTTAGGCTTTTGATTGAATACCTATCCTATTTCAAACTAAGTTTTGATTATGGGTTGAATTCAACTGGGCAAAAGTTACTTAGAGATTCACTCATTTACTTTAAATACCTGGAAGATGATATTTTTAGTGAAGATGCTAACAAAACATAAAGTCTTCTGATCACTTTGAACAAGAAGGCTCGGTTAACTTTTCTCACCTTGCATCACCTGTGGCCCAGGTAAATTGTCTGTTTATAACTTAAAGCCTGAGTACTCTGTGCATCAATTAGTTCCGTTTTCCTTTACGGTTGATCTTTAAAAATAGGAAATTCGTAGGCTATTACTAATTGAGCATAGATACCTTCGGAGCGATCCTCGCGTATTTTTTTCTAAGTTATTTATTTGAACACATAAACATTGGTATGATGGGGCATCAAAAATGTATATACGCCACACAATGAAAATTAGGTTTTGAAGAGATAAAGGAAGGTGAACAAAGATAAACAGAAATTAGTTTTTTAGAGTGACATAAAAATAATAGTGGGAATAGCAGTTCAGTTGAGATAAATATAACCAGAAAGAATTTAGTTGAAGAATTTGCTTTCACTTTTGTGGAGAATGTTAAAAAATAAAATACGACAGGATCGCTATGGGCTTCTATTCTGAGCCATGTCTAATAATGTCTCTAGCCACTGTGTTGTACCATCCCTAGGACCCGAACTGGGGAGTCGTGAAGGTCCAACAGAATCCAGTCCTGTATATCAATCTTTCATACCATACCATATCATACACTAACCACCTCTTCGCTTTTTCCAACCAGTCCCACTGTCGGCAAATAATTTGAGACGTGGAATTCTCTGTGACAACATTTCCAAGCCACTGTAATCAGTGTTTCAAGGCGATATGTTAATTAAATTATTGTCGCTAACATGGTGTTGACTCTGGATGTCAGCAATTGGTCTGAAACAACTATGATCAAGCACAATGAGTCGTCAAACATCCTCAACTCGGAAAGGCTAGGTTTCACAAACATAAAACAAAATTGCTCTCATCGATGCGTTATAGATCCGACCTTTTACAGCCAGACTAACATCACGATGGCCTGGATTGGCATAAGCCGCTCTGGCATTCACTATACATGAATCGATCTCATCACTAACACCACTACCAGCACTTATGCAGCTTCCCAGATACCATACCTACAGACATTAATTGCCAACTGATTAAGTGCGGATTGCATGGCTTGGGCAGTAAGACAATATCATCCGCATACTCAAGATCGAGAAGTTTTTCTCCAGGCAACATATCCACATCAACATTACTTACATCCATCCGAGCTGTTTCCAAAACGTCATCGATAGCAGAGTTGAACAGGAATAGCGAGATTGTGCAACCCTACCGAATCCCACTGTTTGACTGAAACAATGAAGAGATGTAGTTGTATGTCCTCACTCTGTCTAAAGTGTTTGTGTATAGAACCTTCAAGATTTTAATAAACTTTTCAGTCACACATTTCTTCAATACACAACCCCGGATAACAGCCATGTCCAATGAATCAAAGGCAGCTCTGATGTCAATAAACACTACGATTGTTGGCCTGTGTTAAGTATGACAGTGTTCTAAAATTTGGTGGAGGGTGAAGATATAATCAATACATCCTCGATCAGACCGAAAACTAGCCTGCTCCTTGTGAAACAATCTTTCTTGGGTTTTGAACAATCTATGAAATATGACGAAAGTTAGGAGTTTGGACGTAATCGAGAGTAAACTTATCCCCCGATAGTGGAATCTCTGCGAGCGGAAGGTTGAGAATATTGGAATTAAGAGAACAGAATAAAAATCGGAGAACAATCGAAATAATAATAGATTTGAAGGAATAATGGAGTATGTAAATGACGACGCAAAGAAGATGTGCAAGTGATGTATTTAATGTATGAGTTTCATATTTTTCGAAGCCACTATGAGATTTTGCGTTACACAATAAATTGGTCTTCCTTAGTCGAGTTTTCATTCACTATATCCTCTCTCTCTGTTGTACTAGGACTTTTAAAGATATCATAAGACTATCAAATATGCAACTCTAAATTTAAACTCACGACACTATGTAAATATTATCAATCTATTTGTAAAGTGGTGAATCTTCATTAGGTGGAATGGCTGAGTCATTCGTTACGTATTCGAAACCGCTACCTACATCAGCCTTAGATGGGTAACGGTAAAAAATCTGTGGGAGTTCATCTAGAAATTCAGCGTAGATTTTAAGAAATACTTTACAGCTGTCTCGGTGTTTACGTCCATATAATGTTAAATAATATTTAACCTAGGTCTTGATATAAGTAGTTCAGTACTCGCTTATTTTTCAGTTCTTTTTCAGCTGTTATCGTTCTCATCATAGGAATACATTCCAAATCCTTGAGAATTTCGCTGTATAATTCCTGTTTTGATAAATTGAATTATTTGTATAATTAATTAATCACAGATTAGTGACTGATGTCATATTTGTGTAGTCATTTAGCACTGATGGGATTCTATTGATCAAGTTGCAATGTGTTCACTAGTCTAAAAAACTCAACTTCATGTACAATATAAATTCATTTAGTATTGTTTGTTTGAATCTTCCCATCGATGTTTAGGACTGCAACTGGTCAGTCTGTAATTGGCATATGTGTATACTGTGCGTATTGTCTCGGTATAGTCTTAATTCACAAGCATGGTAAGCAAAGATGTATAGTGGCTATCAGTGGAATCCAGTTTGTTGCGCGTTTCGTCGTATTTGTGACTCGTCAGCTGGATGTACCTGCATCTCAGAGTTGATGTTCACTCTGGGACTCGAACCCAGTACCTTTCGCTTCAAACGCCATCGCGTTATCCACTCGGCCACTGAGTCCTGATAGTCACTTTCTTGTGCAACGTACAATATATTTTGATGTTAAGTTATTTGAGATATCAGGAAACGTCTAAGAAATTCGTTAGTAAAGCATACTTACAATCTTTAGAGAACTATAGCTTCCTGTGAGATTCGAACCGAACCCAGACTCAGTCTGAATTGATTCAATAAATTTATTCGGACCATAACTAACTGTTTGTCGTCTACTTCCAACAATCTAGCATCAAAATTATTTTTAAATTGTTTCAAATAGATTTAATTAGTTTCCATCAACAAAAAAACAACCCAGACATTATTTTGTCAATTCTGTTTATTTGAACTCTGTTGAATTTGTTTATGACTCTCTCTCTCTATATTTGTTTATTCATTTTCTTTCTGAGACTTAAAACTTCAGTTCTATGGTGATTTCTAAATGATTCTATTATGATTATAGGCTTTGAATTTAGTGAATGTCAGTCAGCTAAAACGTTGGACCAGGCACATATGTGCATCTGTTTAAGTTGCCATACCTCATTAGCACAATAAGATGAACACCAAATTCATAGAAGTAGTTAATTTAGTGATGGTAGTATGTAAAAGAAAGATTGTATATAAGGATATAGTACAGGAAGAAATAAAAGATATAAAGCAATTTTAATCTCACGGTTTAAGGGAAGACAAAGAATGTTTACACCGACGCCATTGTTATCGATTCTGATCCATTTCACCCGGAGTCTCCAACCATAGTCACGTGGACCGCAACCAAGTAGTCTGCATCTACCAACATGGCTTAGACTAGAAGTTAGTGAAACTATTTATTTAATTTATATCTGAAATACCAGTTGCTCTTTGTAGTATTGTATTATTTAGTCGAAGCTTTAATTTTCGTTCTAACCAATATTAAGAAATGCCCATTTCATATTGAATATAACTTCAGAAATACATCATTGAACTTGGAGAATGCAACGTCGACAAGATATTGAATTCTTTTCCTTGGTTCTTTGTTATCAGTTTTTTTCTAAAATTAATATTCCTGTGTTGTGTGTGCTATTTTTTCATATAAAGTGGAACCAAAGTTTGTCCTGATGCTCAAATATTCATTCTTTCAAGTTGTTGGCTAGATGTTGGTAACAATAGAATAATAATTTGTACAGTATATTAGTCATTATGGTTGGTTATACTGATCATATTCCGTTTGCATGTAATTAGAGAGTTATTGTACTGCGCATGGTAAGGTAATCTGATGTGTATATGCACTGTGCTCTTTTACAAGATACTACTGCTGTTAAGTCCACAGAGTCAAAAAGCTCAGTTAGGTCTTACCAACTTACATCATTTGTGGTAGGGTGAGAAAAACGTCTATCGGTCAAAAGGAATGTATGCTTCACAGTTGTGTGCTTTGTTTTAATTTATGGTTGTGAAACAATATATTCGAAAGTATAAAACATACTTAGCCTGGATTCTATGCGCATTCATAATATTACTCGCTTTTTATAGAATGATCGATTAAATAATGAATTTAGTCATAGGGGGCATCAGGCTAAGATGGTAAACCTGTTGGTCATATGAATTTTTATCAACTGAAGTGATTGGGGCATGTGTTATATATGCCTAATCACTGCTTACTTTGAGTAGTATTGTGTATGTATATGTGATTTGACTAGCTTATCGATAATATTTTCAGATCATTTAAGTTCTTATGCAAATCATAACTTTTAAATAAAGTTCTAATAAGGATGACGAACGATTCACTTCGTAAACAACAGAATAATTCTGATTAGTCGACATGAATTATTTATACATTATCAGACTGTAGTTAATATACTATAACATGGCTGCTAATCAGTAACAGATAATGTATAATTGGCTATTTAAGGTACCAACTTCCAATCAATATCATAAATTAAACTCTATTGTGCATATAGTGATGTATGACACTTAGATTGTCCTTCGCAGCTTATGTAGTAACACTTATAATTTGAAGTTTCTCTCATATAAATTCAACTTAGTATTGTTTGTTTGAATCTTCCCATTGATGTTTAGGACTGCAACTGGTCAGTCTCTTATTGACATATGTGCATACTGTGCGTATTGCCTCTATATAGCCTTAATTCACAAGCATTGTAAGCAAAGATGGATAGTGGCTAACAGTGGAATCCAGTTTGACGCGCGTTTCGTCGTATTTGTGACTCGTCAGCTGGATGTACCTGCATCTACGCACATCCAGGATTCCACTGCTAGCCACTATCTATCTTTGCTTACCATGCTTGTGAATTAAGGTTATATCGAGGCAATACGCAATATCGGGTTCTACTACGACTGATAATGGTGTTTAGGAATACGTCAAAAGCTTTACAGATAAATCATCACGCGTATAAAATCATACTCATGTTTTAATTCTTCCCCTTATTCAATCAAACAACGCTTAGAAGAAAAATTCAATGCACAATACAGTTAATTTAGACAATCTATCTCTCATTCTTTTAGATAATGAAGTTGACATTTTTAACTGGAAGGCAGCTATTGAAACGTAAGAATGTTTTGTCACTCTAGAATCAAATCCCTTTTCTATATATCTTCATAGTGTTTGACTTAATGTGGTGGATTCATAATTTATACTGTGAATCGACCTTAACTAGACAAACATTGAAAACCAGGAAACAAAGGACAGTTGTTTCGTCAGAGTGTGAGACTCTTTGCCAGTGCGAATCTTTAATCCTGTTGGCAGTTGAACACAGAACCTTCTCAGTAAGTGCTACCATCTCCTAGTGATGTTAGTGGATAACTACTTCACACTGGACATGACCGAATTAAAATGGTCATTTCTCATCAATACTCTAGGAATTTCTTTATGAAATTAATCTCCTATGTGAACATGAGTGAGTTATAAATTTTCTACATCTAAACATAAAATCAAATAGATAAAATTTGACTACTTAAATGATCAGGTTACAGTTAAACATTCCATGAAACTAAACTTTCATGCTAAACACAAAATACTCTAATGTTATGCTATATTTTTGCTCCTATGAATGAACATGCCAACTGTCATACATCAAAGTGTATTCCTTAATACACAACTTATATTAACTCAAATGCAGATCAATTCTCATACCAAGAAATCAACATTCAGTGGTCTATCGGTTAAGTGCTCCAGCGCGAAGCTGGTAGGTCCTGGGTTCGAATCTCGCGAGTGCGGGATCGTCGATGCGCACTTCTGAGGAGTTCCATAATAGGAAGAAACGGCCGTCCAGTGCTTCCAGGTTTTCCATGGTGGTCTAGCTTCAATGGACTCATGATTTCAACTATGAAAATACTGAAATCTCCACAAAACCCCTTTTCTGATTCATAGAAAAGGTGAAATATATTATTATAGTTCACATCATAATTTATAAACAAGCATAGTAATATCTAACTAACGGACACATAGATACAATCACAAATTCTATTTGAAACTAATTAATCATCATTAAGGTATAACAGGCTTTTTTCATAATTTCGATGGTAACTATTATGAATCTATTTTCACTTAATTAGCCCCTTGAAATGTTTTGTATACAAATTTTTTGTCTCTCTCTCTTCCTCTCCTTTTGTCTTTGTGTATCCAAGTTTATGTAGGTACAATGTTCATGTTGTATAAGTTTTAGACAATTGAGTATTTATCACATTCTACGGATTGGAAATACTCTTATTGTTAATTATATACTATATATATTAGTTACCCATTATATTTTATGGTTTGTGTGTCATACATATGGTTACACAGTTGTGGGTATGTGTAGATATGCGGTTATCTATTTATTATATTTAGGGGTAGTGGTGGTAGTTTTACTAGTAGTCACTATTATGATTCGACTTGTATACATATATGTACTATTTGATCTACGCTGTTGTTTATTTGTTTCCTTTTTTTTTAACTGAGTTGTTTATTTGTCGTTTATCAGTTACACCTTTCCCACTTTGCATTTCTTTTATTTTTTTTTCGGGCTTACATAACTGATAATAATTATATGAATGATTTTTAATAGTTGAGATCATGAGTCAATTAAAGGTAGACCACCATGGAAAACCTGGGAGCACTGGACGACCGTTTCGTCCTGTCAAAGGACTCCTCAGCAGTGCGCATCCATGATCCCGCCTCAGTCTGATGGGTCCTAGATCCGATAAATGGATGGTATTTTGATCGTAAACAATAATATTATTAGAATTTTCATGGATCTTAATTATTTTTAATTAATTATCATAGATCCACTGATGATTAGCTCTGTGATAAATTTCTCAGTCTTAATCAGCGAGATGTGTTGATCAGTGGAATGAACGTAGTCGTTCACTAGTGATATTGGTTGAGGATCGTGCTAGGTAACAGCGGTTTATTTTATTTATTTAAACACATAAATATTGGTACAAATGGGCACCAGATATATATGCACCACACAAATCTCATTTTTTTTGTATGAGGGCTATGATACTGCCCAGGTGCCCAAACTGAAGCAGGTTGTTTTCTCAGGGAGCCACACCCGGAGTCTTTAACCTAAAGGTCTAATCCACAAGGCAGTGGAGCATAGTGAGGAGATGCAGTACCATAGTAGCCGGTGACGAATAATTGATTCATACGCCATTTGTTCCCTCAGGATACTGGAGCCAGCCCATGTGCACGATTGGTTTGGAATCAGGGTTTTTCAACTCCTCATGGTGAACTTTCTGTGTCCACCAACCCGGTTAAAGCGTCGGACATTCGCTTTTCATCCTCTCAATTTCGTAAACAACAGTAATGCCACGAGAAGGCAGTGAGTAGGACTTCCCTGGTAGAGGCTATATACGCGTGGCCATGTGAAAGCATTTGGAGATGGAGAGCGGACTCTCCCCACTGTCGCCCGTACCAGGGCATTGGGAGGCATTACCGCAGTAATTGATTTCCGACTAGTCAGTCAAGTGATCTGGAATGTCGCCATAGGTATAAGGGCTGTCTACCACCACTTTCAGACATCTCTAGGAACTGTATTGCTGATGGGATTTGGTTATTTTCCAACAGGGTGACTTGTTCTAGGGCTTTCTATCATAGAAGTTTGTTGAAACAGAAACTCATTGATTCACAAGTTATAAATAAAAAGAAATAAACAACTGACGCCTCGCTATGTCACTTTCATTTTATGCTGACAACAAAACATAACAGTGATATTTTTATCGCCTGGCTTTTTATATAATTTGAAATAGAACTCATTCACATTTAATTTCACGATTTGTATTTACTCGTCTCTTCCTTGTTTAACAGACCAGATAAGTACTTCTAATTATTCTGTGTACTGAATATGTAAAAAAGAATTCAGCGGAGAAAATTTTCTTTTCGACGAAATCATTTACTTAATCTATGCATTAGTATTTATAGTTATATGTAAAATATATGTCTATAGGAGGATAGAAAAGATTGCATTAGAAACTATGTATATATTAATGTACAGGTTAAAGTAAATGATTACGTGGAAAAGAAAACTTTCCTCACTGAATTCTCTTTTTCTTATTCAATGATACTATGGGTTATTTTAATTATTCTGTGTATCTCAGACTAGAAAATTTTATGTGACTAATTACCATGAAGCGCCTCCAAATGCCCTGGTACGGCCGAGAGAGGGGAGAGTCCGCTCTCTCTCTAGAAATGCTCTCACATGGCCACGCGTATATAGCCTCTGCCAGGGAAGTCCTACTCACTGCGTTCTCGTGGTGGGGGTGTTCTTTACGAAATTGAGAAGACGAAAAGTGAATATCCGGCGCTTTAACCAGGTTGATAGACACGGAAAGTCCACCTAGGGGAGTTGAAAAACCGTGATTCCAAACCAGTATCGTGAAGGAACAAATGGCGTATGAACCAATCGTTGGTGACTGGCTACCATGGGACTGCATCTCCTCACGATGCTCCATTGCCTTATGGATTAGACCTTTAGGACAAATACTCTGGGTGTGGCCCCCTGAGAAAACCACCTGTTTCAGTTTGGGCACCTAGGCAGTATCATAGCCCTCACACAAATCAAATGAAATTTGTGTGGCGCATATATATCTGATGCCCCCTTTGTACCAATATTTATGTGTTTAAATAAATAAATAAACCATGAAGCACACAAATACGACAATTCATGAGCAATTAAATATACATGATCTTGCCCAACTCTTCTAATAAGAAGTCGTGATTAATAAAGCTCTTGCCGTGTAGGTTATAATACAGTTATCCACCGCAGACGATTGATGAAAAGTTGCGCAAGATCATGCATTGATTGAAGTAAAACATTATCACTGCTAGTCTAGAGATTAAGTATTCATACGAGACCTAGGGTCTATGGTTCGATTCCCGTGTGCAAGATTGTGGACGCTTATTGCTGTTAAGTTTCATTCTAAAATGAAACGGCCATCCAGTACTTCTAGGTTCGAAATCATGATCTAGTCAAGACCATTTTCTCAATTCCACTGTAAAAATAATACAATCTATATAAATCCCTCATACTAACTAAATATACATCAATATGTTGCACAAATATGAACATTTATAGCAGAGAACTGAACAGTATACCACAATTATAATTGATTTACTATAATTTACAAGCAGTAAAAGATATTTTCCGGACAACATCATTGATGAATACGGTGGATCTGATGCAGATGTGAAGACGCGGATCGGCAAAGCCTATATACAACTGAAGAACATCTAGAAACAATTGTCAACCAACACGAGGATCAGAATTTTCAATACAAATGTCAAGATAGTTCTACTGTATGAGGCGGAAACCTGGAGAACTACGAAAGTCATCATCCAGAAGATACAGATGTTTATTAACAGTTGCCTACGCAAAATACTTCGGATCCGTTGACCAAACACTATCAGCAACAACCTACTGTAGGAGACAACAAACCAGATTCCAGTGGAGGAAGAAATCAGGAAGAAGCGCTGGAATTAGATAGGACACACTTTAGGGAAATCACCGAACTGTGTCACAAGACAAGACCTCACATATAACCCTGGAGGCCAAAGGAGAAGAGGAAGACCAAAGAACACATTACACCGAGAAATGGAGACAGACATGAGAAGAATGAACAAAAGTTGGATAGAACTAGAAAGAGAGGCCCAGGACAGAGTGAGTTGGAGAGTGCTGGTTGGAGGCCTATGCTCCATCGGGAGTAACGGGCGTGAGTAAGTAAGTAAAAGATATTTTAGTTGTAAATCAAACAAAAAAACAATTACAACAATAAAATATTTATAACTAATCATTTCAAAAACACAAAAAAAAATTAATTATTGAATATTGCTTCCAGGTTTTCTACAGTGGTCTAGCTTCAACTGACTCATGATTTCAAGTATATATAATATTACTTAAAATCTCCACAGAAAACCCCCTTATCATATGCTCATTAGTGACTGGCTCCATGAGGTATTTTCTGGAGTTCTAGTTAGAAGCAGTAACCAGTGGAGTTCAACGAGGTTTGTTGGGAGATATCAACTCACTGAAGACATTGGTGAAGTGGTTGCTCATCTTCGTGGATTGGTTGAAGTTAGACATTAACACTGTTGGATGCCGGCTCAGTGGTCTATCGGTTAAGACTGGTAGGTCCTGGGTTCGAATCTCGCTCGCGGGGCGGGATCGTGGATACGCACTGCTGAAGAGTCCTACAATAGGATGAAACGGCCGTCCAATGCTTCCAGGTTTTTGATGGTGGTCTAGCTTCAATTGACTCATGATTTCAATTATATATATGAATATTGAATAGTTGAATTTAAACAATCTGAATAGAAATAAATAAACAAATGAGAATTTATATAATTAGAGATGAAAATGATCTTCATTAATCGGAATAAAATTAGATTATTTAAGAAAAAAATAAACAAACAAACAAATCTACTAAATTTAGTAAGATGGAATGGAATAGGCATAATTTATTGTTTAATACATAAATCAAAGTAAGGTATGTTCAAAAATGTTTTTATAATATTATCAACTCCCCCCTTTGATTGTTACCATTGTGTTTTGATATGTAGGTAGGTAGGTACCTTATATATATATATATATATATATATATATTGTTAATACTATTATTAGCTTATTGATTGAAGCCTATGAAGTAAAATAGTTGAACTCATTTTGTTGCTGCCATTGGATTGATCATCATGCACAAAAAAGCCCCCAAATGCTCTGGTACGGCCGAGAGTGCAGAATGTCCGCTCTCCCTCTCCAAATGCTTTCACATGGTTACGCGTATATAGCCTCTGTTAGGGAAGTCCTACTCACTGCCTTATCTCACCACGGGTGTTGTTTACGAAATTGAGAGGACGGAAAGCCAATGTCCGGAGCTATAACTGGGTTGGTGGACACGGAAAGTTCACATAGGGGAGTTGGAATACCCTGATTCCAAACCAATGGTGCACATGGGCTGGCTCCAGTATCCTGAGGGAACAAAGGGCGTATGAATCAATCGTTGGTGACCAGCTACCATGGGACTGCATCTCCTTACGATGCTCCACTGCCTTGTGGATCAGACCTTTAGATCGAAGGCTCCGGATGTGGCCCTCTACGAAACCACCTGTTTCAGTTTGGGCAACTGGGCAGTATCACAGCCCTCACACAAATGAAATGAGATTTGTGTGTCGCATATATATCTGGTGCCCATTTGTACCAATATTTACGTGTTTAAATAACAATAATACATAGACAAAAAAATTATTTATCTCATAGAATAAAGCGGGAAGAAATTGAGTTTCCACTACCACACCTCCATCTTTCCATGATTTCTTGTCTTACTTATTAATACCATAGCCTTCTGTAGACATTGTTGAATCTTATCATCCAGCACCAAATACATCATATCAACTAAGATAATCATTTCAAATTAAAAGTCATTCAATAATAACTATTTCACCTTTTTCAAAATGATGCCATAATCTGGAAGAAACTCGTAATATTTTCAGGTTTTGTAATGCAAACAAATAAGTAGTATATGTCAAGAGTGAGAGACAAATACCATGAAATAGAATGTAATGTTGATCTTTTAGCATTAAATGTTGATGAAATTTGAAAAGCTCATTGGTTCGACTTAAGATAATGTTTACTTGTTTTATATACTCCTGGTTTACAATAGTTCTTAAGACTATTATCATTATCATCATTAATAGTTTATATCTAGCGGATGCGTTTCAGCTTTGTTTCCCCAAAGATCTTGTCCTATACTTTCCTGTTTCACTAATTCATTTTTTCTATTCTTCAATCATATTGTTTAAGCCTAATCTTTTCTACTTCCACTGATACTGGTACCAGTAGAAAGCTTTGTCTTTGGTCATCTTAATAATTTCATCTGGCTCTATTGACATGATGTGGAAATTTGAACTACTCCGTATATATATGCTGTGCTCTACGCTACTGATAATGAAATGAGCTGTGTAGCTGATCTCAGTCGATGATAAAAACGATGTTGTTTTTCTTCTGACATTAAAAAGAAATAATGAATCAGAGAACAAGTCGATCTGTTGTAAAGATTCAATACACAAATAATTAGCAAAATGGATAAGAAAGAATTAGATGTTTACAGGAATATAAATGAAATCAGAAGGGGTTTTGTGGAGATTTCAGTATTTTCATAGTTGAAATCATGAGTCCATTGAAGCTAGACCACCATGGAAAACCTGGAAGCACTGGACGGCTGTTTCGTCCTATTATGGGACTCCTCAGCAGTGCGCATCGACGATCCCGCACTCGCGAGACTAGAACACAGGACCTACCAGTCTCGCGCCAGAGCACTTAACCGATAGACCACTGAGCCGGCCATCCGGTGCTTACAGGTTTTCCATGGTGCTCTAGCTTCAATTGACTCATGATTTCAACTATGAAAATATAAAGGTAACAGAAAAATGGAAATTATACAAATTATTCTAATTCTCAAGATTTAAAGGAATGTGACAAGTTAATACAACAGCCTAAGCGTGATCGAATTTTCTTAATTTTATCAAATATATGCCTGCGATGAATGAGAACTCAGGTGGAAACAAACAGTTTATTCTGTAACGCAAAGTGACAGAGTTCTTTTGTAAAATGTAAAGACCATACATTAAATACTTCATTTGAAAATCTTCCATCAATTATCCTTTACATCCTTCTCAATTCTTTCACCTCTCCATTCCTTTCTGTTCTCTTCAATCCGATCTTCTTAGCCACCTGCTGCCAGCCACTCGACTTCTGATTGGTGTTACATAACACATACCTTTTCTATACAACTAGATATTAACCTTATACTCATATGAATCACTATATAATTGTCAATCAGAGGAAGTTTATAATTCGACTCTGTACCTTTATCTTACCAATATTCTAGCTTGTCTAATATATTGACAAAATATGGATAGCAATTATGTAGGTAGATACGAGACACGTCTAATAATTCAATCAATACGTACTTGTATAGTTCAAGTGGGAAAAACCAATTCATTGTGTAATGCGAAATCGCACAGTGGCTTCGAAAAATATGAAACTCATACATTACTTACATCACTTCCACATCTTTTTTGCATTGTCATATACACACTCCATTATTCCTTCAATTCTGTTGTCATTTCAATTGCTCTCTGATTTCCTTTCTGTTCTCATTTCCATCTTCTGCTGCCAGGTATCTCACTGCCGACTGAGGCTGCATACTACTTATGTCTGACAGAATAAGTAGCAAGCACCGCAGTAGCGTTGAATTAATTCATTCTGGGATTATACTAAATTATCTGAATCTTAAGTCAGTTGTGGTCTGGAATTCCAGTCAAACTCTTCCATACATTTCTTCAGTGATCAGGTTTAAAAGTACATGCAGATTATAACTAGTAGTGGAATCTAGAACATACGTTTTGTCCTATTTATGACTGGTCAACTGGACATATCTGTATCCAAGTTTTGTTACTCACACTGAGGCTAGAACCCAATACATTTCACCTCAGACTCTGAATGCATTATTCAATGAGTCAGTGAATGGACAATATAAATAATAGTAATAATAACAATACAAATCCGCACTTCTAGTATGAATCATCAGACCGTTTGAAAAAATTAGTGATTGGTTAAGTTATCTGGACGCAACAGGTGACGGGTTGACGTTTAAGGTGAAAGTTCACAAGTTCGTATTTCAGTGTGAGCTCCAACACTAAGGTGCAACTAGGTACACCCACTTGTATGAATCTGAAATAACACAAAACACCTGTCATAGGTTTCATTATCATTCACAATCCATATGTTCTAAAACTTGGCTACATGAAGGCATACCATTCAGGATGCACATCTAAACCTGATTGAGAAAATTATTTATCCATTGTAAAATAGAAATAAAATCTTTAATGCTTAAATTATTGGTCATTTACAACTGCCTTTCCTACAAAAAAATAAATACAAACAAGCACTGAACTATGTGCTGCTAAAAGTATTCACAGTTTTTTCTTCAATTTCCCTATATTCATTTATGTGTTTGCATATTGTATAGATAATGCTAAGTCATCAAAACAGTCAATCTCAGCAACTAGTCAAAATGCCGGCGAAAAATCTCTACGTTCCAATCGTTCGTCATCATCATCACCATCACGAATTGTCTGTCATTCACCCAATTCTCTCTCTAAACCAATCTCTCCAAATAATAATAATAATGATAATATGATGGATATCAATATGGAAAGTGAGAATACAATAAATGTAATCACTGACGAATTGTCGGACACCACCACAACGACAATATCATCAGCAAGTGGGACACTGACACCAACCATAACGAATACAATTTTTAATGAAACATTATTTGCTAATGATGCCAGCATTAATCATAAAAATACTGTAACAATTAACAATTTTGCTTTGAATCCAATTGAAGTAGCGAATGCTGCCAAAGTTGCTTTGCTTATGGCACATCCATTAGAAGAACCAAAACGTGTAGCATGCGCTATCTGTGCGAAACGTTTTAAGAATCAATCTGCTCTAAATGGTCATATGCGATTACATGGTGGTTATGGGCCGGCTGGCTTAATTGGGATGAATAACACGCCCACCACTACAACAACGACAACAGTAACAACGACATCACAATCAAACCAAACCTATACTACTACTATTGATAGTGACATTAATGATAATCAAGAAAGTAATAAACCAATACATTTTAATTTATTTCATGCAAGCTCTGATCATGTCAAGAAAAATAACAATGTTTTAGATTCCAAGAAAAAAGGCTGTTCAACGTCTACTGATATAGACTCTTTGAAGTCATTCAGTTTAAAATCTCATTCAAAGGCATTTACAGTAAGCATATTTTTGTTGGTACTAATTAATTTGATGGTTAGCTGATCGGTGGTAATGATATAAAATCTAATTTTATGGTAGTAATAATAGTAACTGAAAGGTTGTATAGTTTACAACTAACAGCGAAATCCGACATGAGACCTTCTCGCGGTGCTACTGAATGGTAGGGGCAACCTTACTAGCAAACTTAGGCGGTCAGCGGAGATCGGACTGACCACTCACTCTGTTGTATCCTCGATCAACTCAGGTTCTGGTCGAGGCTCACGTAACCGCACGGGGTCACCTAATGTGTATGCTCATGTATAACGATTGCAGAAGTCCTCGGGCCTACGTAGTCCAAGTATGTAGGGATATGTAAACGGTGTGCATGTGGTCTCGTACAAAGTAAACGTTAATTGAAATATTGTCTGCTCTATGCCTAGTAAAATAAGTAGCCTAGTCTATCAGTCTAATACATAATAAAAAGATGTGGTAGCAAATACTAAGGAGAGGCGAACAAAAACCTCCATTGAGAGAATGCTTATGCTTATATGTGTGTTGGGAAGTACTTGGGCGGTAGACATGGGCTTAATGGTATGTGTGCAATGTGTAAGAGAGTCTTTGTGGCAAATACGATTCCAAGGGTGTGGTGAACATCTACCCTACCAAGTGGGTGAATGTACCTATGTGTGTGCTATGGGAAGCATCTGTAACGTATATTTGCTCACAGTGTAGGTATACCTGTGTGTATATCAGGGGATACTCGGATGAAAGTCCGTTTGCTACCTAGTATGCATGTTGACTATATCTATCCAAGGTAATTGAAACCTTCAAATATCCTTCGCTTGCTCTTCCTACGATACCAAGATACACGGAAAAATCTGCGGGACTGCAGTTCCCCCACAAAACCACATCAACGCTATGGGTTTGTGGGCCTTGAAAACACGGAATTCATTCCAGAAGGGCCTACATAGACTCTCCCCAAAAACGCCTTGCCGACCAATCTGACTGGGACACCGCACCATACACCGCCATAGTTTACACACACGAGCTGATCTTTAAAACCACAATGTACTAGACAATCTTCGTACGCTTCCTACATTAGTTATTAGTATATTCTCACTGGAGAATAATTTTGTGAGGTAATCCATGAAGTTTTGTGGGAGGCGCAGTGGCCGGTAGAATTTCTCGTAGCCATGTATGAGGCCTCAAATTTCGGATATCACTCGAATCTGTACTTCGTAAATGTGTTAACATTACTGAGATACTATCTCACTCTCGAAAGGATGAACGTTATAATGATGATTTCCTGCTTGAGTTTCACGAATGTCTTCATATTAGTTACCAGTTAGCATATAATTGTTATTTTTGGATGGTGGTTCGTTCTTCACGGAAATGTGTTTCATCATAAATCAAAATCATTTCGTGGTGTGAGTTTACTTTGAAATATGTCCGAGTTTCACTTTGATTATTGAAGCTGTTTGTAGCTTTCGTTCCAATAACCAATATTGAACACAATATTCAACGGGCGATTTCTTGGGGCCAATCGCACAATCGTTTTGTAATTTTTCTGTCCTCTGAATAGAATTTATCTTCAAGAAATTTAAACTTGCTTTATTCATTATTTCGTTCAGAAGAGACATTATTAAGTTGTCCCTCCTACATTACACCTGGTCGTCTGTAGGTTTTTAAAACAAATTAGACAGCTGTTTGCTAATATTCTTATTCCATATTGTACGTCGCTGACCAAATTTAGTTAGTTTTGTCATGGTATTGAACACTTCAACAGTATTCACTCACGGTCCTACTAGGGATCGGACTGAGGACCTCCGGGTCTCACAAAATGTGATCTCTCACTTCTAGGAGACCCTACACTACTACAGGAATGCTTGTCTAACTAACGTCAGTTTGTAATGCAATCTATAAAATTCAACCATCCTTATAAATCCCACTTACATTAATAATATCGCTCTTGTTTATTAATCTATTGATAAATATAGGCATCAAAAAATAGCTACGACTCTGTTTTATCAAGTATTGTTGGAGCAAATACTAGGCCTACTACATTTGTGATGACTACAGCTGCTTCTTCAAATCCTTCCAATTCGACCGATTTATCGACAACAAGAGCTACTAATACAACAATAACATCAAATAATTCCATTACAAATGTGAATTCACCTAGTTCCACTCTATTCGACTTGGTTAATGCATCACCAAATACTTTAGATTTGAAAATACAGTCATCTAATAGTCATGATCATCGTCATCATCCGATGAATAGTAATATTAATAATGATAATAATACTTGGTCATATCCACTTAACAAACAAATATTAGAATCATCCTATAACACTTCATTAATTGATCATTGTTGTAATAGCCCTAATATGTTAAGTCAACAACAAAAGTCACAGTTAACATTTGATCATCAAACTGAGTCTTTATCAAATATTGTAGTTAGTTGTCATCAATGTCAACATCATCAGCCTATATTGACATCAGCATGTTCAACATCAATTCATGATAATTCATGGTTATCACAAAATGATGATCATACATCAGGACAACAACAACAACTGTTTCGCATAAATTCGTCAGAATTTGACCATATTGTTGATATTATTAAAAAAGATACTCATACTACTAATAATACCATTACTGATAATGTTAATAATAAAAGTCGTCATCATGTATCCGTTGATGAATCATCTGTGTTAAAATTTGGTTCAGCATTTTCTTCAACCTCATTGGTAAAAACTACCACGCCAACATCAACAACCATATCGAATGGTAGTTGTTCATTATTATCACGAAATGAAAAGTTTCCTTTGACAATCAACACATCGTTTCCATCTGAAACAACAATGTTAATAACAGATCAAGGTACAACACCACCCATAAAACATACATCTTTACCATCATCAATTCATTGTTTATCTAATTCAATCATTACAACTTGTAGTAATAAATTTCTTAATTCTTCAACACAACGATCTGAATTATTTGGTTTAATGAATAATGATGATTGGTGGCATCCTATTTCAAACCCTACAAATAGTAATCATGATAATGATGTTCAATGTCCAATAGATATGCATATATTTGATCAGAAATGGTCATCTATTGAACATATACAATCATCGAATCATAATAATAATAATAATTTAAAAGTGTTAGCAAATTTTCAATTAAAGAATCCTACAAATACTACTGCTTTCTTTGATGAAAAACATATGATACATACTACTAATATTAATAATGATAATAATATTATGCCACCAAATATTCATTTGGTAAGTTGAAATTGTCGATTCTATCTATCATCATTTGATGCCTTAAAGTTCTTTCTTAATTGATATTACTGATCATTTTTTAACTAAGTGTTGCTGCTACCTTGATGCGGTGGTCGGGCTTGCCTAACGTGATGAACCAATCGAGCTATATTGGCTGGAACAACCGTTCCTCAAGGTCCTATCATGCCAGGCAGGTCGGTTGAAGAGCGTTGAGACTAAAAGCAGCAAACCCAAGGTCCGAAGGCGAAGTCGTACTGCCGACTGTACAGAGGTGTGACAGCAGTAAGGTGTTTCCTTCAGACAACCAGCATGACAGCGATACTGCCTTCCCACAAGGACGGGTGGGGTTAGAAAATGTCGACCCTAATCTTTCACATTACTGCTTATACTCTTACTACTTCTACCACTGTGGGATTTGAATCGACAACTGCATCTCTGTGCTAAGGTGGTATGGCAACTCGAACTGATGTACGTACGTACGAAGTTCTACGTTGTGACTGACTGACTGACTGACTAAGTGTACTTTGTATAGTTAAACATCGTTCTAATATTCGTCGAATAATCTTAATAGATACAATATACTTCTGACCTGTTAAGTTAACGTAAACCATATCAATAATCGTCTAGACTTCCTCTATGAATAAAATTGTAAACCGGCAATGAATGTTGCTAGTCAATCTAATACTATCATTCAGTCATGGAAATGTTACACAGTTGTATTGTTCTAATGTTATGTCAACCTCTTTTTCTACTGTGTAGAATTCCCTAACCACGATACTTCATATGACTCTTCGCAATTTAGAACAGGTATCAGGAACCAATTGTGTATACTCCAATATTTCAAATAAAAAAATATATTACTACAAATATTAGAATATATACACAATTTATATGAGAACCTCTTAGCATCTACATTATTCGTTCCCTAGTGCTTATTGGTTTAAGTCGGACCGATAGTAGTGTTCTGCTAACACAAATCAAGTACAAGCAAGTATTGATCATGATGTTAGTGATCGCTGATATGCTTATTGTTTTCACTTTTTAGACATCATTATTAAAACTGAACAACAACGAACCTCCTCATGTCTCATCATCAGTTATACTTAATTCGTCTTTATTGTCTTCATCATCATCATCGTCGTCTTCACCACCACTATCATCCTCCTCTTGGTCAACACAACAACGAAAACAAGCACATAAATCTAGTTTTCACCGTCCAATACCTCAACCTTTACAATTGATTAATGAACCAAATTATCAAACACAACTTGGTATTAGCAGTCAATATTCACCAATTACACCAGCACCAATGAATATGTCTATGCACACATTAAGTACAGAATGTGGAGGACCCAGTAACACTACTATCTCATCGTCATCGGTAAACATCACAACAATAACTAACTGTATCAATGTTGATTCAAATCTATTTATTGCTGAACATCAACATCTTCCAGTAAATAATAGCGCTGAGTGCGACAATTCCAACAAATCTTCATCATCTATATGTTGTTTCGATGCTAATCGATTAGGTTTAGGAAATTTTTCCGATTCATTATTATTCCCTTCAATGTATAACAATAATGGTAACAATCTAATCATTGCTGATAATACCAACACTAATAATAACAATATAAAACCATCGGATATTTCTATGATACCATCAATGAATCATGATCGTTTATTGAATATAACAACACAGAAAAGAAATTTATCAAAATATCAACAACAACAACAACAACAACACTATCAACAACAAACTAACAATCAACAAAATCAACGTCATCATCATCAATATCAACAGTTACATGATCAGCTTAACAATAGTAATTGTTATGAATCAAAAGGTAACTGTAATGTTTGTTATTCACAACATCATCTTTATCATCAAATAGAACAACAACAACAGCATTCAGAATCTAGACAATTGCTTGATCATATTGAACAACATCAAAATCAATTGAATATTTGTCTTTTACCATCATCATCATCCTCAGTTCAATCATTACAATTAAGTAAGTTCATTGTAAACTATTAACATAGTGTAACTAGATAATTTATACAGTCTCTAACTGTTTTGATTTAAAATATGAAACATATGAATTGTTGTCTTTTCATAGTTGATATCATGAGTCAATTGAAGCTAGACCACCATGGAAAATCTGGAAGCACTGGACGGCCGTTTCGTCCTATTATGGAACTCCTCAGCAGTGCGCATCGACGATCCCGCACCCGCGAGATTCGAAACCAGGACCTACCAGCTTCGCGCCGGAGCACTTAATCAATAGACCACTGAGCCGGCATCCAACGGTGTTGTCTTGTTACTTATTCGCACTTATAAGTCGTATGATTTGTCCGATCATTATATATTTGTACTAGAGAAGGATATCTGTGATTTTAACCGGTGAATCGACTAGACTTTTGATATTTGTATAATTGCACCAAAGGATGAATATATACTATTTATACTGAGAAGAGTCTGGAGTGAGGAAATTAAGACATGACATCAGTCCATGAATTCGTCCATTGTTGTTCTAAATCGTATGATTAGTTGCAGACAACCACATTAGGGTCCACTTCATAACCAATTACAATCACTAATTGGAATCGTTAGATGACATAGGTCAGAATTTATTGCAGTAGTACAGATGCATTCCTTCTTACTCTCCCTTTGACTTTTGAACTTCAGCATGATTTTCTGCCTTTTACTCGTTAATATGGTTTCTCCTTTTCGAACTGTATTTTTTATACTACCATTATTTCTACTCGTATGTTATCTTATTAATTTAATCATTATCAGGACTAAAGGTCTAATACAAGATCAGTCATGGTCCAAATAGCTCAGTTTTAGCGTCTGCGATCGTATAACTGAGTATCGTGAATTCGAATCTCACTAAGTTGCATGTTTTCTTAAGATTAAGAGTACATCTTACTTTCGGGTGCTAACTAACGAGAAACTTATTTTGAACGTTTTCTATCGATTCCCACCAATCACCTCTTATCTTAAGATTAATAGTGTAATAAATCACTCATTAACCTTATGTTTACTCAAATAACACATTTGTGTACGAATCATGGTTTATGAAGGGAAATTAAACCCTGTTGTCCATCAACTTTGTAATTGGAGCATTTCGAATGCTAACCACATATTTCAACTTGACTGATTTACTGACGTGGAACTTTTTGATTTAATCACTCTGTATTTCAATTGCTACATACAAGCAATGCTTTGAGAATGTTTATTTATTTATTTATTTAAACATATAAATATTGGTACAAGGAAGCACCAGATATACATGCGCCGCACAAATCTCATTTCATTTGTGTGAGGGCTGTGATACTGCCCAGATGCCCAAACTGAAGCAGGTGGTTTTCTTAGGGGCCCATACCCGGAGCCTTTGACCTGAAGGTCTAGTCCACAAGGCAGTGGAGCATCGTAAGGAAATGTAGTCCCAATGTAGACGGTGACCGACGGTTGATTCATACGCCATTTGTTCCCTTCAGGATACTGGAGCCAGCCCATGTGCACGATTGGTTTGGAATCAGGGTTTTCCATCTCCTCTATGTGAACTTTCCGTGTCCACCAACATGGTTAAAGCGCCTGACATTCGCTTTTCGTCCTCTCAATTTCGTAAACAAAACTCTGATGCGAGAAGACAGTGAGTAGGACTTCCTTGGCAGAGGCTATAAACGCGTGGCTATGTGAGAGCATTTTTCGAGATAGAGCGGACTCTCCCCACTCTCGGCCGTACCATGGCATTTGGGGGCGAATGTTTGTGACCAAATACCTATCAGTCTGCACATAACTTCTACTTTCAACACTCATATTTCATAATCATACACATAGTTGCGATTGGACAGTTGAATTTATTGTCTATTTAAAAATATTAGAATTTCATTTCAATACCCGCGTAATGTTTCTTTTTTTTCTTTCTTGGCGTTCATGTTGAGATTTTCATTTTAAAATGGATAATCTTTGACTGATAATTAATGTTTACCTAATGTGTCGCTTTTCTGAGAGGGGGGTAGGGGGGGAGTGTTCGAAGTCATTCTTCAATATTGATAAGCATGTTTCAACGAATGATTTTAATTATACACATTCATCTTTTGAAATAGAAATGAACATTATCTCATTATTGTATACTCATACTAATAATGAATAGCATATGAGGGTTAATAGTTTTTTAGCCCCGGTTTAACTCATTCCCCATTTTTCTTTCTTCAAAATAAAACAACGAAGGAAATGATTATCTACTAACTTCATAACATCTGTTCATTTCATAGAGCAGTTCAGTATGATTTGGAATGAAAAATAATTACACAAAAGAAGAAGAAGAAGAAAAAGAACTATTCACATTGTTTACTTTTAAAAAACAAGCGGACTTTTTTCTCGCTACACTTTTTCTTTTTACTATAAAACTCCTTTCAGGAAAGTGTTGGATTTGAGTCTGTGATTGAGAATACCAACTTTGAAATGACAAGTCTCAAATGAGACGAAATATGTTTTCTAGATTTTAGTGTTAACTACATTTTAGATATACTAAACAAATGCCCTGATACGACCGAGAGTGGGGAGAGTCCGCTCTATCTCGAAAAATGCTCTCACATAGCCACGCGTTTATAGCCTCTGCCAAGGAAGTCCTACTCACTGCCTTCTCACACCAGGGTTTTGTTTACGAAATTGAGAGGACGAAAAGCGAATATCAGGCGCTTTAACCGGGTTGGTGGACACAGAAAGTTCACATGGAGGAGATGGAAAACCCTGATTCCAAACCAATCGTGCACATGGGCTGGCTCCAGTATCCTGAGGGAACAAATGGCGTATGAATCAATCATTGGTCACCGTCTACATTGGGACTGCATTTCCTTACGATGCTTCACTGCCCCGTGGATCAGACCTATAGGTCGAGAGCTCCAGGTGTGACCCCCTAAGAAAACCACCTGCTTCAGTTTGGGCATCTGGGCAGTATCACAGCCCTCACACAAATGAAATGAGATTTATGCGGCCCATATATATCTGGTGTTTCCTTGTACCAATATTTATATGTTTAAATAAATACTAAATAATTATTATTCTAAATGCTTAGGATTATATCTTTTGTTAAGTCGAATATAGTAGATCTGGGATGTTTTTTGTAAATAGGTTTGTGAACTCTGATTATAAACCTTTTAATTCTTTTGGAACCAAACTGTGTTTACTTCTACTGTGAGATACGTGTGTTCAATCATATTGTTTGATTTATTCAGCAAATATTAAGTTGAGGTGATCAAATTTCTCAGTTAAAGCATAATTTATTGATGACCTTCAGTGAATTATCAGCCAATTAGGAAATGCTGCATAGTTACAAGACATTTGACAATAAAGGACGATCAAGTAATTGTGGAATTACAGCTTTGATCTGATTAATTAACCCGAGTTATTCATTTGTGTAAAGGCAAAAAGGTCAATTTAACATATTATAAGTCGGGATAATATTTTGAGTTAGGGTTATTACCTTATGCAGTTTTCATCACCTCGTAACATTAGTTTTATTATAAAAATATTAGGGCTAGATATGAAAAGTAAGGCCGGAATTTTGAGTTGAATTTACAAAAAAATAAGGTTGGTGTTTTCATCACAAACTGACATCAGCTATAATGCAATGCTTCGCTACCCTCCTTTTTACAAACTTCTGAATCTTAAAGTTGAGAATTAGTGGCAGAGTTAGGGTGAGAAAATGTTATGTTGCTTCACTAGATACTCTTGGGTATGCATTGAATCACATTAAACACTTTGACATGCAATCTGCCCTCGGAGTATGTATGTTTTGTCATTTAGGTTAAACACCATTTTAAAATCACATTTCGATTGAGTATTATATATTTCCGTTGATTCGAAACGTTTTAGAAATCAATTATTGTTAGTTTTCATCTGCCACTGCACTTGAAATTTCGCGCAAAATAAATGAGGAAATGATCTTTGTTCTAATTAGTTAACTCCTCAAAGATATCAGTATACTATAGTTTTGTCAATTTCTGCATACCACTTACTTTTTAAGCTGTGTAAATTATTACAATAAATCTTGTCTACTGACTAATTATGTGTTCTTCCAGCTGAATATCCTAAGGTGTTTCTAAAAGCACCTGACAGCAACGTTTCAAAAAATCAAATAATTTGTTTGTGTATTTTCCATCTTACCTGATGCTTTGAACAAACGAATTGTCATTAAAGTGCCTTCATTATATATCATACGACGTCTAAAACTAAGTTACTGATTGGTCGTAGAGGCACGAGGACAGGGGGTAGATCAAATAAATTCCACACTCTTAGAAACATTATTTCTTTTTCTCCTCTCCTTTATTTATTACAACTTTTTAATAATCACCCTTCCTAATGCTCGGCATCAGACAACAAGATTCTATTATTAATCCTGGCTTCCTACAATGAAAGGAAGTAACTGGAAAAGGTTGAGTAGTAAAGACGTATAAGAAAGTAACACACTATCCTGTTATATGGATGAGTATGGAGATAACACTTCAAAAAAACAATCCTTTTTCATCTGCCTCAAGAGGTCGTTTTGAGCTCTTTGGTCTTCTTTCTAGCTCGTTAAAACTACACTTATCCCGATATTCTATTCAGGTCCTTCACAGAAAACTGTCGGCATACTTTTTCCTGCAAAATTATTCTTGTAGAATCATTGGTACTGTTTCTAGTTCCTCAAATGATTATATGTATACTTCTATCCTGTTAGTGTGAATAACAAAACAGGTGGGAGCGCCCCATTTATGGTTCATTACAAAACCACAGAGTCTTTTGATAAAATATAAGAACCATACATTAAATACTTCATTTGCAAATCTTCCATCATTTATTCTTCTTATTCTGCATGATTCTTTCAAATCACAATTCCCTTTTATATCCGTTTCTATTTTATTCAAGTCGACCTTCATTGCCTTCTGCTACCATGCATTCCTCTTCTAATTGGTGTTACATACTATTTATATCTGTCGACATAAATAACATACACCACACTGTAACCATTATTGCGGTAACATTTTTTCTAGTTTTAACTTTTTTGGCACGATCTTTACCGTTTCCTGATTGGTTGTTATCCCTTTTACACTGCTAATTTTCTTATATTTCTCAAGGTCTTCTATTGCTTGTCTTTTTTACTATATTTACAGAGTATTACTTCAATTTAGGTTTTTCTTAACTTCTCGAATAGCCATATTTTTTCTGCACTCCTATTATCTTCCTTCCTGGGTTTCATCGTGTTTATGTTTCGTGTTGAGATGAGTTCCCTTTTTTTTCTGTAAAATGAAATCTTAGTCGTTTGTGACCGGAAATAACATTTAGCAAAAACCCTAGTTTTAAGATAATAACATAATACATCTTACTTTGAGTTTTATAAATTGAGTTTCATGTTTTTGTGTTACGTTTATTTTAATTGTAGACATTCCACCATCAAGTTCATCATATTACCCTAATCGTCATCAATATCATGAACAAGGAAATGGTGATGATCATTTTAATAATAATAATAATAATAATACAATTTGTCGACGGAATACAGAACCATCGTCACATACTTGTTCTCAATATTCATATTATCAACCTGTTGTAAACTCATTAGGTAGTATGGATTTTACGCGTCAATTCACACATGAATTTATGAATACAACTACAGTGCATAATAATAATAATAACAATAATAATAATAATAACAATAGTATTTTTATACCTTCCACATGCACTTCATTATTGAATCCAAATTGTTGTTCTGTAATGAATATGACATTATCATCGTGTTGTAATTCAACGGCTAAAACATTAGCTACAACAACTTCTCCACTGTCTGTTGTAACGTCTTCAAATTTCATTCATACAATAAGTACAACTAAAACTACTCATGCTTGTAATAGTAATCAGTATTCATTATCAGTAAATGTAAATAATTGTTTTAATTTAAGTCGAAATCGATTACAGTATAAGCAACCACTCCTTGGACCATCAATATCGTCCACACTAGATCTTGAACAAGAACACCTTTATTCTTTTCCACCACAACTGCCATCACCACATCATCATCACCACTATCAACACCATCAACAACAACAACAACAACCAACAAAGTATCCAATTATGTCATCCACCTCATCCTCATCGAATCATGGGATTTATCCTTCTTTGGATAAAATTGATAATTGTCGCTTTTTCAATGGCACCGAATTATTATTACAAAATCAACTTAATCATATGAATGGTTCTATACGAAATCACAATAATATAAGCAATAATAATACTAAAAATATTGTCGATAATAAAGATCATAATTACAAACATTTATTCCTTCGTAATGAACAACCGGATTCATTTATAAAACATACAACTAGGAGTCATTGTTGTTTAACCTGTTTAGAACTAGAAAGGAAACGACATATTTCTGCACCAGCAATTAACAATATTTCAACACAATCCTCTTGGTCATCATTATCGTTATCGTCCTCATCATTTTCATTATCTGTACCATTGTCATCATCGTCCCATAATTCATCAATTTCTCCGTTAACCTGTCCTGGCAATTCACAATCCCATTTAAAACCATCAGCTTTAACAAGCCATAAAAATGAATTTCTGAATAAATCTTATTTCTGTCTACCGGAATATCATAGCCATCATTATCGTCTTCATCATCATTATCATCATCTTCGCGGTCATTATTGCAAAGGTACTAGTTCCAGTGGAGTTGTTGGTGATCAACCGTCAAGTGATGTTGTTGCCGAATTGCTAATGCAAAGGTCAGTTTTAGCCGTGTTTATTTGATAATTACTCTTACTTTTCTCATTAGCTCTCCTAAAATCATCACAATTTCACATACAAACACACTGTTCATCTATAAGTTCAACAACTCAAATGAGTATAAAAAGCAATCGTAATTATTTTTCATTAGTGAACTAACTAAATGACCTTATGTAATGTTATACGCCAAATTACACTTGTAAGCATGTTTTATTTATTTCGGAAGGGGTTTTTGTGGATATTACAGTATTTTCATAGTTGAAATCATGAGTCAATTGAATCTAGACCATCATGGAAAACCTGGAAGCACTGGACGGCCGTTTCGTCCTATTATGGGACTCCTCAACAGTGCGTATCCACGATCCCGCACTCGCGAGATTCGAAGCCAGGACCTACCAGCTTCGCGCCGGAGCACTTAACCGATTTACACAAATCATTGTGTGAAAGATTTAGTGTTCCCTAAATGAAATGTGTCCTACTTCATCTCACCACGGTATTTATTATTTTCACTTCATAAAAGTTTATTAATCAAAGGTAATTGTATGAGATTCTCTAGTTGTTTTCCCATTCAAAAAGGTTTCCAAATTCATCTTATTATTGAGATCATAAACCGATTAATGTTAGACTACCATTGGAAACTTGAAAGCGCTGGGCGACCGTTTCGTCCTAGCATAGCACTCCTCAGCAGTGCGCACTCACGATATATATATGATATCATATGAAGCCAAATATTTCTCATGCTTATTATGTTCATTATGTAGGACAAATACCAGGTTATTTTTCATGGAAACACATAAAATGACTTTTTTGGTTTGTAAAAAAGTATTTTTCGTGTATTTATCATTTTGCACGTTATACTCTCTCGCTCACTCTTCCGCTCATCTACTAGCTGTCTGTTTAGTACATACACAAGCAGACACTATTATAAATTATGAGCTTGTATGGTGTAGCACAAGTTCATACGTATCGACTCGTTCTTGTTCTGTCATCAGTCTATACACACACACATACACTAATTCAACTTGTGATCCTTTTGAATATAACAGTCATAACATCTTTGTTGTTTCACGACACAAATTTAACTCTCTTCCTTCTAATGATCATTCAGCGATTGGTCATCATTTTTAGGGTCTATCTATACCTGTATATTTGTATACCTCATATTATGTTTTTTTTAAAAACTGAATTATAATAAATGGATTGATCTGGTAATTTTTTAACATTGAGTAGAGGGAAATCATGCAAATATACATCGATGACTGAAAACGCGAATCTTTGTCTACTTAGGTGGCTGAGACATGTATAACGTATCTGCAACAACCATTCCTACCTCGATGCCAAATGTTGGCTGGAGTAGCAATTGTTTGGAAATAAAGTAGAGTCATCAAAGGGACGGGATCAATCCATAAAACCATCGAAGTGAGACTAAACTTTATGGACGACCTTTGAACGAATCCTCAATGACCTTGAGAAATATTAGCCAATCAGAAGACAATTAGTATACAGTAAAAATATATCATACAAAACTAAAAAATTAAAGCGAATACTGTTCTTTTACATGGCTCAAAAACTTCTCAAGGTCAGATATAGGTTCAGAAGTTCTAAAATCATAGTGCATACGGTACAGGAACTCATCCTTATGGCTCCATAGTAGTCGACCTCTGGAGCCATGATAAGGTCTCAAAAATTCTTTTAACCTCGACCACATAGCTTCAATGGTGTTGGTATGGTTTAGGGTTAGGGTCTTAACCGTGATCAAGCGGAAAAAGTCATTTAGGTACCACAGCCACAAGTATAGGAACTTCTTAAATCACTTCTCTTGTAGACGCTGAATTATCACATCTCTAAAATCCGCTGTAAATCGATCGTACGTAAGCATCAGGTACCGAACTTAGCGCCGTGACCTTGAAAACCCGCGAAAGCTTCTGATTGGCTCGTCCATAAAGTTTAGTCCCGCCACCATCGAATGTTGTTCTGGACCATATTGGTAGTGTAGTAAACGAAATTTCAGGTAGGGGGAGACCAATTTATTGTTTAATGCAAAATTTCAGAATGCCTATGTAAAATATGAAAACCATACCTTAAATACACTATTTTCACATCTTCCTTCAGTTTTCCTGTATGTTCTTCATGGTTCTTCCAATCTTGTTATTATTACAATGGCTATCTATTTCCCTTCCTGTTCTCTTCAATTCAATTTTCTGCCTGCAAACTTTCTACCATGGAATGAGTTAAATACTACTTATATCTGTCAGTATATATAGCATCCACTACAATAGGTTCAAAGTACTTGGCTAAAATCTTGGTAATACCTACAATCAATGGTTGGAAACATTGAATAACATGGCTCAAAATCCGTTGCAGTGAGATAGATGTATTCACTGTTTGTCTTGTGCTGATCTCAATCTTCAACACTATGCTTTTCATTTCTCAATTTTACTCCTTTTATGTGAACTGTATTTTGCAATGTTTAATCTTTCTCACCATCATTATGTATTTGGACAACTTTTTCTCTAGTTTTCATAATTCTGCTCGTCATAATGTTTGAGTGCACGTCGGCACAATGTTGAAACCACATTATTACTGTTTCTATAATCTCAATAGTCAGCTGATCGGGGTCAGTTACAAAATTGTTCTTATAATCCTATCTATTAGAGTCATTTTACAATCAGTGAAAAACAAATCAATTCAGACTGTTTGTTTCTACCTTTCGATGAAGTTATCTCTTTTTTGTAGTAACAATAATCAGTTCTGAACGTTCTTAAAACATTTCTCTTCTTCGTAATTAGCAGATCCTCAATCAGTGGTTAACATTTTCCTACTTGATTATTCGACATGAGCTTTAATTGTCTACTTGAAATCTCATTGGTTAACCACTGTCATTACTTAAGTTTTATTCAATGCTGATATATTCATTTCATACTTTCGCCTGCTTATTTTTGAAACAAAATTCCTTGTGTTTGAGTTCTCATTTGTAATGTGATAAATTGAACTGATACACAATGTTTGTTAGCTAAGAAAAACCATAGGGTTAGGTGGGGGTGTGTTTTTTTAAGGATAATTTTTTCTAACCCCGTCCTGTTGTGAAAAAGCGAGATCGGTACAGACGTCGGTTGTTTTAAAGTAATACTTTACTGATATAACGCGGCTATACAATCAGCTGCAGAACTTCGTTTAAGGCATTACGTTTGCTGTCCTTAGTTTCATCTCGCTCCGACTGACCTATCTGGTTATGGTAGGAACTAAAAGCACAAATGTTTCACATTATGTGAATCAATCAGGTCATCACAATATGCAAGCTTGAGCACTATTTCAGCTTATCAACTGCGGTGAGGATTCTGTCGGAATCAAACGGTTACATTTTCATCTCCAGTCAGTTCATAATATAATGTAACCATTATTAATAGTCTAAATTTATCATGCTCACGATGATACATATATATTTTCTTCCATCTGTTTTTTTTCGTCTTTAGCCATATTACTGATCCAGATGGATTATCGTCACTAACATGTGATATGCATAATTCTTGTCCAACAACACCAGAACTATCGTTAACTCCTATCCCATCACCAGCACTAGCACAACCAGCACCACTGCCATCGCAACACCAAACATCTTTATTAGTAGCAAGGTCTACAGTAGAAACAGTTGACCAGTCATTCTCCATTTTAGAAGATGAATGTTTATACCGACCAATAAATATTATGAACAATATGTCAAGTATATTTCCAACCAATAAAATGACATGTATTCCATCATCATCATTTCTAGTGACATCATTATCACCGACAACGTCTCCACCAGTATTACCGTTTTCATTGCCATCTGCATTATCATCGATATCACAAGAAGAAACAACATCTTTTTTTTCATGTGCCGATTCACATTTAATGACTAATTCATTTCGTTCTATGGATATAGAAGATTTGAGTATCGAACAACATCAACAACAACACTTTTCAAAAGTACCAACTCATCATCATCATGAACAACAGCATCAAAAATTACCTATCAGTTTACATCTTCCAATTACTTCTTCATGTTCAGTGTCCAATTTAAATCAGTCCGAATTATTGGACTTGACTGTACCACCATCAATTACACAAAATAATAATATTATCAACTGTGATGATCAGGGTGAAATTACCAAAAAAACAATAAATCAGACAACACCCAACAATAATAATAATAAGTATCTTTGCGATTCAGGAAACGATTCGGTTGCAGCGAAATTTTCGAAATCACTAGCTGAAGATAATTTATTCCGTAATCCAACAGCATTACCGCCACCGAAAAAAATGAAAAGTAAACCAGCGCCTATATCAATTCCTCCACAAGTAAGATGTTCTTTTGAATTTTTATATTTTATTTGCAAATTGATTTCAACAAGACAACCACTAAAAGCCAGAAGGCACTAAACATGTGTTATGTCTCAATATGTTGCTCCTCAGAGTTGTTCACCTGCCATCCCGTCAAGGATTGAATCAAGATCCCTCGGATCTCGTAGCCAACTACTGACCTTCAGACCACTGATCTGGAATCAAGTAATTTGCATTTCTAACTCTAGTCGCTTGAAATTATTATGGTAATCTAGTAAACTGAAGCACTTGCCAAGAGTCCCAGAGGTTCTTGCAACTGTCTCAGGTAGCCACGTAGGTGCTCACCGCTAGATTACATGCAGGAATGAGGCACATATCCAGTGTTTCTAGGATTAATGGTTGTTTACTTGAGGTCATCCTTGCCCAAACGACCTTGAATATTTCTTGATAGAAATGAAAATAATTATATGTTTTGGCTAATTATGAGACTAACAATTTGTCGATACTGACTTTAAACATAAAAGTATGTCAGGTAAGAGTTAATGATGGAAATTTATGGTTGCGATAAGTGGTTTTGGTGCAGTTTCGTATTTTTCTGTAGATGATGTATTTGTGAAACCTTCGTAGTTCTTCTAAACAGCAACATCCGCACAAACTTCAGATAACACTGGGGAATTCGACTTTCTACACATATAACTTACACCTTATTTGGTGGATCTAGATCTTGATCTGTTATCGTTGATCTTTATCCTGTCACTGTTTCCATTTTTTTTTAGAAATTATCTCCTTTATTTTTATTCTGAACTTCTTGATTGATATTTTCTATAAGTCGAGAATCGTTTTCAGTATAGGGATTTGTGGTAATTGTCAAGTGTTACTGAAACCACTTTTCTCAACTTTTTCGAGGAATACGTAATACCTTCCCAACAATTATAGCTTATAAATGCATGAGTTCTGTTGGTAGATTTCATTTACCATTTGTTTCATCATATGTTGACCATTCCAAAATATTCATTTGGACGATCGCTTACCTTGACTGCAGGCTTATCTGTTGTAGGAATAATCTGGAAGAAAGTTTAGGGACAGTCAATTAAGTCATTGAATGTTGTTGCAAGTCATACTAGTTGATACAAACTGCCGTATTGCTATCCATGCTATAACCTCATTCAGTAGCTAAGGAAGTTGGATGATATGGCTCAGAAACAACCCCATTAGTTCAAAGGCATTCATTCTTCGTCATGCTCTAGATTTCCAGTTCCTGTATTCCGTCTCATTTCTTTTTTGAACTATGTTCTCGTTGCTTAATACTTCTCAATAGTTCTAAACTAGAGCATCACATTCTGGCACAGATTTGACCAAGTTACATAGTTTATGGTGATTATGTTCTTTAAATGAATATGAATATTATCTTAATTTTCGTTTTAATATGATGTGCAACGTATATACAAATTAGTATCTTAACTTCATTAAGATGTTAATTAATCAATTAAATATCTAGTCAGTTGCCAATCATTGGATCACAGCTTCAAATGACGTTTCATCTACTTATATTCAGGTTACTGACTAATATCTATTTACGAATGTTAGAAAGTGGTAATGACAAATAAAAAAACCTTCAGACCTGAATTGAAAGACTGTCTGTCAGTTACCAGATGCAGCTGGTGTTTAAAACTCGTTACCATTCTTCGACCAACAGGCTTCTTGGTTTTTTCGCAAGCTTTGTTTAATTTCACTACGTAACAATCCTCGTTTATGGTCAAGCTCGAGGTTTGCTGGAGTAGATCGACATACTTTAACGGGTTGTAAGGAGCCTGTAGAGAGACAGTGCTCATGAGCGGGACGTCTCGCTAAGCTGCAAACGTCTTTACTCTCCATTTTCATGATGTAATTCAATTGCAGCAAATGTTCAACTATACTTTTGGATGGCTCGATATCTAACCTTGATCCTAGCTCTATTTGATATTAACTTGGAACAGAAGCTACAGCCAATCGATCCGTTTAGGACGATGACTTTGTTAGGCACTGAAATGTAAGATAACATCTTATGTTTTTATCAGCTAACTGATAACAGCCCACAGTTTATTAGAATGAAGGTCAATATAATTCTTTCTGGATTTTAACAATGTCGATTTCTTAATGAATTAAACATTTTTCAAATTCAAGAATAAAACATTTCATTGGTTTTTTAGTTAGTAATAATTGAACTAAATAACTTTATTTTCAATGTGATTACTTTCTCTAGACCGGTGCAAATTTGTCAAGATTACGTTCTCCACGTGTATGGAGTTCAAAACGCTCTTCGCTTAATTCTAGTCCTCCACCATATACGCCACCTCCAATGCTTAGTCCAGTTCGTCAAGGTTCCGGTTTATTTTCTTCATTATCACGATGGGTGCCAACTCCAATATCTATATCAGGAGGAGGAACATCAGTGATGACGTCGACAGGGGCGCGTTCCGTTGGGAGCGGCACACTGATGAATCGTCGATTCTCTAATTATTATCCATCGATTACCCATCATAATGACTCGGAAACTACTACTATGTGTGCCACTGGCAGTGGGGTCAATCTTGGTGGTCAGTTAAAACGACGTCATGCAAGTAGCAGTGGTGCTAGGAGTAATACCAGTGAGATTAGCACTTCGAATCAGAGTATTAGTACGGTAGATTCTAGTAATAATATATCTACTGGTCCTACTAATGCTGATGCTTATAATAATAGTTATGACAACAACGCGAATACAGGCTCAATCACTGACTTGTATATGCGTGATTTAAATCGGCCAATAGCCTATACACGTAGACGACGTCAACAGCTCACACCAAAGTCGGCTCCTGTGTTAATTCTTGATTGTAATACGACCAAAGATTCGGTAAGTTCTCTTTACAATTTCTATCTTTGGTTCTATTGTACTGAACTACGCATGTGAATCTCATATGAAAGTGAAGCTTTGTTTATAAATATCATAGTAACTTAATGTTAATTCCTTCTACATTCATTACTTCTGAAATTCGTACTATTTTTTATTTCTCTATTATTTAGTACATAAAATCTGGTACAACTGAACATTAAAAGTAGTATGCACCGGATAAAATAAAGAGATCAGATTGTGTAAAGATAGAAGAGGTAAAGGCAATGCAACAAAATGGAAAAATAAATAAACAATTATAGTGTATGGTAGAAGATACATTTCGGTTATAAATATAGCCAAGAGGGATTTTCTATCGATTCATATAGTCCCTCTCACCTTAATAAATATTGTAAAAGAAAGCTACAATAGGATCTCCACTGACTTCTATTCTAAATCATGCTTGGTAACATCACAAGTCATTGTGTCGCACCATATCTAGGAATACGACTTTCTTTCATATCATAAAATCACCTCCTCACTACCTTTCCCACCTAGTTCCAGCTTAAGGAAACCATGGACAATGTGAGATTTTCTGGGATGATATTTTGGAATCACTTTTGAGATATCTTTGTGATGGATACGTGTAGCTCTGTTATTTCGTAAAATAAACATTTTGATCTTGAGTAAGCGATTGAAATCTTTACTGTCCGTTGCATCATAGTGTTGTTTCTATTCATTTAGTCGACGATGAGCATCTGTTAGTATGCTATGGAGTGTAAGATATTCATTTAAAACAGAATTTGTCCTCGCATTCACATTCAGCAGTCGAGACGTTCAGGTTTTTAAGCAGTCATTTGTCAAATAGCATTAATCTTCGTACAATGAAATACATACGACTTCTCTTAGTGTGAATTAATTTTATCTCTTCTGTTACATTGTTCTAATCATAAAAGGTGAGATAACCAAAGCTTTTAATATAATTTTGCTTTATACTTAAGAAACCCTAAACCTGCGAATGTCCCATAACTCAAGATGTTCTTATATCAGTGTCTCAGGAGAATTATTAGATTACTGAACGCCCCCAAATGCCCTGGTACGGCCGAGAGTGGGGAGAGTCCGCTCTCCCTCTCCAAATGCTCTCACATGGCCAGTGAATATGTAGCCTCTGCCACACAAGTCCTACTCACTGCCTTCTCTCACCACGGGTGTTGTTTACGAAATTGAGAGGATGAAAAGCGAATGTCCATTGCTTTAACCGGGTTGGTGGACAAGGCTAGTCCACCTAGGGGAGTTGGAAAACCCTCATTCCAAACCAATCGTGCACATGGACTGGCTCCAGTATCCTGAAAGGAACAAATGGCGTACGAATCAATCGTTGGTCACCGGCTACCATGGAACTGCATCTCCTTACGATGCTCCACTGCCTTGTGGATCAGATCTTTCGGTCAAAGGCTCCGGGTGTGGGCCCCTAAGATAACCACCTACTTCAGTTTGGGCACCTGGTTAGTATCACAGCCCTCACACAAATCAAATGAGATTTGTGAGACGCATATATATCTGGTGCTTCCTTGTACCAATATTTATGTGTTTAAATAAATAAATAAACTGAACGCTTTAAATGTCGTTTTGTTCCTTAGGTGGATACTTCTTCGGAGTTCATAGTTAAGGCTTCTTGGTTTTCAATTTCTCATCAGCTTACGTGTCGATTCATGATGAATACTCAACAGTATCATAAATACACACACACACATCAACGTAAGGTATTATTTGATAGTTGTTCTCTACTCTATTATGTCCCAAAATATTGATTTGACATAGTAACTTTTATTTCTAGAATATGGATAAGATAAGCTCATCGCTCACTCCTTTTGTAGCTAGTTCTGATGTCTGCTCCCGAGCATCTTTTATCTGTTTATCTTTCTATGCGTTATCTACCTATTTGCCTATCTAATAGCTGTATCTCCATCTGTTTATGTACCTATCAATTGATTATCTATTTGGTTATGTGCGTGTCTGTTCTTTTTTTCGAGTTGTATGATACCTGAGGGATAAAAATATTTTTAACTTTAATTAATTTACAATATTGCGCGATCATCGTCCACTGCCTACAGTGGTTGACTGTTTCACACCCGATTTGGTTCAATTCCACCGGTCACTAATTCTTACTAGATTTCCAGTAATCACGTCTTGAAGCTAGTCACCAATAAAAATAAGATTATTATCAATACAAGTTCAACTATGTCGGGTTCTGTACAGTCAATCATCGCATCCAGTGAAAGATGGTGGTCTCGCAATATCATGAATTGATTAAAGTTTTACAGCTCATTAGTCTTACAGGTTAAGCATCCTCCCTCGAAATCGTTGGTCCTAGATTCATTGTTATGATGTCGTGGATATGCAGCGCTGAGAAGTCACGTACTTCGTTCTGTCCAAAACTTTCTGGTTTTCAATGTTGGTCTAAGGACCTACCCGTAGTTTAAACTGGAAATTTCATAAATCTCTCCATACTGTTATTTATTTTTTCATAGTTGAAAGCGTGAGTCAATTGAAGCTAGACCACCATGGAAAACCTGGAAACACTGGACGGCCGTTTCGTCCTATTATGGGACTCCTCAGCAGTGCGCATCCACGAACCCGCTCTCGCGAGTTTCGAAGCCAGGACCTACCAGTCTCGAGCCGAAGCCTTTAACCGATAGACCACTGAGCTGGCATCCAACGGTGGTAATGTCTAACTTCAACTGATCCACGAAGTTGAGCAACCATTCACCAATTGTCTTCAGTGAGTTCCTATCTCACAACAGACGTGGTTTTGAACTCCACTGATCACTGCTTCTCACTAGAGCTCCTAGATATACTTCTCGAAGTCACTAGTGAGCATATGATTATATTAATTATAGAAGGGGTTTTGTGGAGATTTAGTATTTATCAATGTTGAAAGCATGAACCAATTGAAGTGTTTCCAGGTTTTCCATGGTGGTCTAGCTTCAATTGACTCACACTTTCAACTATGAAACATATTAAATCTCCACAAAACCCCTTCTGTTATTTATTTGTTTAAAATTTCCTTATATTGAAAGGGTAGTTTTTTGCTGAAACAATATATGTTGTTTGAGAGTGTTGTTGTTAGTTGTCAAGTGTAAAATCCTTCATATCTGTTGTCTAGTAGTTTGCGTATGTGTGTGTGTTCGTGTATGTATAACTCCATCTTGTATTAACTTGTATTTTTACTTATGAATTAGTTTAGTGTTGTTATGTCAAACAATAACATAATAGATATGGGATAATAATTAAAACAAAATTATTTGATTACATGTCCCAATTATCAGTTTATTCAATTTTTGTTGTTGTTGCTATGCGCTATCATCTACTTAGATCTTATTCCCTCTAGTTAAATTCCCTGTGTTTTTTTCTTCGAGCGTAATCACATTTAGTAGAGACAAGTCAAACACAGAATCAAGGAAATGATATTTACTTTTCTTTTTGGACAAAATTCAAAACTAAATGACTTTTTATCGTACGTACCTACATATACTACTGAAATCGTTCTTTTTTGTCATTATGCACGTTGTTGTCTTATATTGAAATCTCAATAATTCTTTACCAAATTTGTTAATAAAGATCTCATTGGCGATGATTAATTTTCTATGAAAAGTGTTCAGAAAATTATATTTAGATAGAAAGATAGATATCGGCTAGCAGTGAAATCCAGGACACGCATTTCGTCCTATTTGGATCTCGTCAGTTGAATGTACCTGCATCTCAGAGTTGATGTTCCTTCCAGGACTCAAACTCAGTGCCGTTTACTGCAAATGCCATTGCGTTATTCATTTAGCTACTGAGTCCTTATAGCCGCTCGTTTTTACAACGGGGTGAAGTTTAAATTCACTTTGTGTTGTTTACTTGTATCTTCCGATTGTTATTTAAGACTGCACTTGGTCAGTCTGTTATTGCCATATATGCATCCGTGCGGATTGCCTCGATATTGCCTTAAGTCACAAGCTTTATGAGCAAAGATGGATAGTGGCTAGCAGTGGGATACAGGACATGTGTTTTGTCCTATTTAGGACAGGGTGCACATATGTCAACAAGAGACTGATCAATTGTAATCCTAAACAACAATGGGAAAATTTAAGCAAACAACAAGTGAATAATATTTAGAGACGACTTTTTTCGTTTTTAGATAAATGAGTTTGCCTAGCGATTGTTCTACAGTAATAAGGATTTAAAAATAACATTAATTTTTTAAAAACACTGACAAAATCCCTGAGACTATTGTACTCCAACAAGTTTCATTACTTCACTGGTGAAATTCTTTTGATGGCAAGACTATAATTTATGGACGAACCAATCAGATATAAGGTAACGGGACTTGGATTTTGACGCGAACTTCATCCATCTATTTGACTAAATAGCGTTTTGGCATTTTAGCTGATGTCAGTTCGTGGTGAAAACTCTAAATATAATTCCCAACCTCAACCAACAACCGTAAATTATAATTCTAATTCCTCACTCTCCTTTATAACCGTCATTTAGTCCTAGTTATAGGTGGACATTCTCAGGATCACTTAAGCGTTGCTCGATGGTTGTCCATAAATTATAGTCTCACCCTTTTGATTTATACAATCTGGTGATTGACTGAAAATCATCTTCAAATTTATAAGGTTATTCTAACGTCGCTATTAACTCGGAGTTGTACTGTTGTTTTTTCTTGGTCTGAGATAAAATAAAAACACATTACTTATAACCACTAAGTACTGGTTTAGAAGACTGTAAGTCATACATGCTGTAGTGATATTACTACCTGGTTCCCGGAATAAAGGTTGTTGTGGCAGGATTCAATCCTACAATTCATTGGTCAGGTGTTAAGGGCGAGACTAAAGAGCATGGACGAGCCAATCAAAAGCTTTCGCGGGCTTTCAAGGTCACGGCGCTAAGTTCGGTACCTGACGCTTACGTACGGTCGGTTTACAACAGATTTTAGAGAAAACATGATGATTTAGCGTCTACAAGAGAAGTGATCATAAAATTTTGGCGCAAAATTCAATTATACATTTCTATAAATAGAGTTTTGGCATTATAGTTGATGTCAGTTCGTGATGAAAACCCTAAGTATAATTCCTAACCTTAACCAAGAATGTAAATCATAATTTGAATTCTTCACACAGGTTTATAACCCTCATTTAGTCTTAGTTATTATGTGGACACTCTGAGATTCACTCTAGCGTCGCTCAAAAGGCGTCCATATTTTATAGTCTCATCCTTAACCCTAAACCTTAACCCTAATCCTAAACCCTAAACCATACCAACATACCGACAACACTGAAACTATGTGGTCGATGCTGAAAGAATTTTTGAGACTTTTTCATGGTTCCAGAGGTCGACTACTATGGAGCCACATGGATGAGTTCCTGTGCCGGATGCACTATGATTTTAGAACTTCTGAACCTATATCTGACCTTGATAAGTATTTGAGTCATGTAAAAGAACAGTATCCCCTTTAATTTTTGAGTTTTGTATAATATATTTTTACTGTATACTAACTGTCTTCTGATTGGCTAGTATTTCTCAAGGTCATTTAAGATTCGTTCAAAGGTCGTCCATGTTCTTTAGTCCCGCCGTGTTAAGTGATTAGACCAATTCATAACAGTTCTATGGTTTGGTAACAACAAACTAAGTAGGTTTTTAGATTAAATTAAGGGCTTGTCAACAGAATCGTACACAAATAGTTTAAAAAAGAATTCACAAAGAATTGGTACCTTGTAAAGTGATACTTATTCTAATATCAAGAGTATCCTATTTTATGATTTAAGTTCAAATGTAAAACGTAAGATTCCAGATCACTAGACTAACGTATGCCGTACACGTTGTGAGAACTAAGTATTCCTGATTTCATGCTGGATATAAGGTCGTGGATGCATACCATTTAATTAGTAAAACTATATTTCAACAACGAGCCGATCAGATTCAATGTTGTTATTGTTCGAGTTTTGCACGAAATTCGAATGACAGCTAGGATGTACCTGATAAAAAGCTTTTCAAAACGTCTTAAGGCAATTATGATTGATAAACATATCTATTTTTCCACTGAATAGTGAATATGATATGGCGTGAAGGCTAAGTTATAAGTGATACCTGATTCTGATGCTGATTGTATCTGCAATCTTGAATACATCTCGGGCGCCCATTATAAGAATTAAGGGTATTTACAGGACGATATCTCGAAGTCCCGTGCACATCATAAATTTATCGATACGTAAAAACCAACTTTAATCTTTCGGAATTTCTTCCGGTTTTTTAATGACAAATTATACTTTAACTTCATTTAAATTCTGGTTGTGTGATAAAAGCCAATTTAACGATCTCTCAAGTTTGTCGTTAACATATAGTTACATCGCCTACGATTCACATACCAAAACAAAATACCTGCTCAATACTCTCGTTCTCTTTAATTTTCGATGATCACTTCAACTGCATGATAAACTTGTTATTAAAACTGATAAATTTATTCTCAAAACTATTTCATTTCATGTTTTGTTCACTGTAGGCAAATCAATCAAAAGATCTTCAAGACAATGAATTACCACTTCAATCTCAACAACAACAACAACAATTCTCTAACACTGATACCGTATTTGGTTATGATGATGAGACCATGCGCCGTTTTGCCGAAGCCGATGAAGCCTATCGGTTAAGTAAACAAAAACAACATCAAGATAACCGTTTTATGCGTCGTCGACGTGATACTGAGATAAATGCATCTAATGATCAAATCAATCACCATATTATTACTACTAGTCCTACTGATGATGACAATAATAACAGTAATGACTCAATTCTTAATAAAACTGATCACAGTTTCACCTTTGCTGATGAACAGTTGTTAAATTTTGATTTCGAGATGAAAACTAAAGCGACAAACTATTCTGAAACAACAATGCAATTTAATAGCGATGTTGAATTAGACTCGGAGCATGAAATGGAGGATGAGGAGGTGGATGACGATGAAGGTGTTCCAACTAGTATTATTCCGTGAGTAATTTTGTATTTTAAGTTCTGTATTTTCTACGCAAACAACCGAGATCAATGAGGTGTGATGGATTAGACGGTCAAACCATTCGACTTCCCATCATGGTATCCTAGGTTCAATCTCTATTTCGCCCACTTTATATTAAACACTCAAGGCTGTGTAGATTTGCTATTTCCTGTTTCCCCATACTGTAGAAGGAAACATACTATAAAGGATCTGTAAAGAAAAGCGGGTCGGGAGTACATTTGACGAGCTAGAAGTGTCACTGCAGCGTTCCTTGAATAACTGTCTAGAGCCAGTCGTATACGGCCATTTTGTGAGGACTTTTAGGTGCATTTGCTCTTTATATTTAAAACTTTACCGCCAACAATGGAACCCTATAGGAAAGAGGTGAATTACTCTATTTTTTAAATCCAACCTTTTCTAACGAACTCATTCTACTGTGGGAATATAGTATCGCTGTAGATGCTGGTGTACAGTAGCCAGTACAACTTCACCCTCGGACCATGAGTTTACCTCTTTTAGTATTACCGCTATCTAGCCAACTTACCTGATATAATAAGACGTATAAAAACAAGTATTTTAGTCAATATAATTCGATTAGGTCATTATCACCTTAAGAAAGTCTGACCACCACAATTAAGTGACATGGGTAGCCTGATCATCACCACAAATTTTCACTATTTTTTTCTTAACTAACGTATTTATTAAGAAGAGATGAAAAGGAAAAATGAGATGGAGACATCTATCTTCCTATTAACTGTTTTCTATACTTCTCTGATGAATATTGTTTATTAATTAGTCGTTTTATGGTGAAATTATGTAAACGTAATTGTTAGCAATCTTTCGGTCCATTTATTGTTTGTATGTCTTTAAATTTTCAGTCAGTTACTTAAATATCTGTAGCCCAGGTCTTTATCAACATATCTTGGTTATTTAATGACTAAGATTTCGTATTTGTGGCACATTATGGTCAGATTCTTTAGTGTTCTGATGGAATGAGGAAGATTCAAGAACATGATGATTCAAGTGGCATATTAATTCTGTAACAAATTAGTTGCTTACATCTCTTCGGTTGAGTTATTTATCAGAATTCTTTGAATCTAGTTAAAGCTCCGAACCTTCATATTTCATCCCCTCGATTTCGTAAACAACACCCCCGCAGTGAGTAGGACTTCACTGGCCGTTTACGCTTCACCACATGAGAACATTCCGAAAGGAAAAGCGAATTCTCTCCACCCTCGGTCGTGTCAGCATTCGGGGGCATCTACGTCATTAGTAATAGTTGATGTCTAAAAGTGATTTTCAAGAAAAGCAAAGATCGTGCGGAATGATGAATCGGGATTAATGTTAGGGTTACAAGAAGCAATATTTAAATTTTTTAGTGATATTTAATAGAACCGAAAGAATCCCATCAAGTTCGTTTACTGTGTCGATATGTTTAAGAATAATCGTAAAGTTTTAGTTTGCCTCACAAAATGATCTTATTAAAACAACCAGTGAAACCAGGAAGTACTTGACAGCTGATTCGTCCTAGTATGGGGCTGCATGCCAATGCTCATTCGCTACTTCACCAAAGATCGGATGCAGAATCTCAAGGTCTCACAGGAAACCCTTAATGTTTGGACTTCTGAGCTGATATCTATTAGCTTATTTGTCTAACTTCAATGATTTCACGATTTTGTGTAATCATCATTTAAAACTATTAGTATATAACTGACTGATACACTAAGAGGCCAAACTTCACTTGTCACAGCTTTTCATTTAAACTCCAGGAAATACCTCACAACTTACTGAACATATTATAATAATTGGTATTAAAGGTTTGTAATGTAAACCATAAAATTATGCAATCTTATTAAGACCTCTTATACTAATAGTTGTATATTTGTTCATTTGATTACGAATTTCGATTTCTTTGCTTTTATTTCTCTATTTGTAAGGCATATCAATGTTGGTCACGCTTATCAAGCAGAAATTCCTGATTTTTGTCAAGGTAAATAATACTTTCTTAAAGAAACTAAATGCTACGTAACCAAGTCCAATTGTCATTGGCTTCATGAACTGATCTCATATTTTGGTTTAATCACCCTCCTCTCTAGCTTACTCTTACACCAAACAAAATCGCGCGTTTCAGTAGGCGGTGGTTATCCATTCACAACATATATCCTAAGCATATTAGTTAGTGAAGATTTATTACCTCATCAACAGGTTTCCTATCCTTACCTACTACTTCATTAGTAATCCAGACATTACTTACTCAGTGGTCCCAAAATGCACAAGCACTGCTTTAAAGACACTCATTATCGTAAACTAGTGTCTTAATAATATCCTCTACTTTTAATGGGCATGTTTCACACCCATAAAGCAGAGCACGGCGAACTGCTATGCAGTTAACTCGTCCTTTAGTTTAACGATGGATATCTCGACCACACCACAAGCGACGCACGTTTGCAAAAACTAATTGAGCCTTCTGAATCTGTGCGTAGATTCCATCAGACACCAGACCACCAGAACTTATGAGACTCCTGAGATAAATGAAGAGGTTGATAAATGCAATGAATTCACTCCCTATCTCCAGTTCAGGCGTTGACACAGGGCAATCCTGAAGTGACATTTCATATTTGGAGGGAGAGAATCGCATACCGAAGTTTCCTGCATTGTTGTTTAAGACTATCAAAAGTTTCTGTATTTCATCAGCAACTTCACCAGAAACGACTGCGCATTTTAAGTCAACAAGTTAATCTCCTGGTGAAAGATCAACCAAAAAGTCGTACGATGAAAGTACTATCTGTAAAGGCGTGTCTATGGCAAAGTTAAATAAAAATGGGAAAAAGCGGACAACCTGAACGAACACCACTTGAACTGATCAATTCTGATGATTGTTCACTATAAGCTCTGACTCGACCAGTAGCGTTCGAATAAAGGATCTGTACAACGTTAATGGACTTCTTTGGTATATCTTTCATTAACAGACACTGCTGCAGAACTTCATGAACAACAGAGTCGAACCCTGCTCTAAGATCAAGGAATTCAACTTTTGTCACACGTCAAAAAGTATGTCTATGTTCCAGAACCTGCCAAGTGGTGAATACTTGGTTTATATATCCGCATCCAGGTCTGATACTAGCCTGGTTTTCTTGGGTTCGCTCTTCATGCACTCTGGTTAGACGTCAGGATTTTATGAAGAGTACTATTTGAGACACTGCTTTAGTTAAACTAATTCCTCTGTGATTGTCACAAATGGATGTTTGCCCTTTCTTTTAAAATGGGATGATCATTGATGTGAAGTGGAAAACAGACTATGAGTTCGAACCGAAAACTTGGTAACTGGAATCACTAAACGTTATTTCCATAGTGTTCACTGAATTGTTAGAATGTTTAGTAGGTTTAGTCATTTTCATTACTTTTACTTTTACTTGAACACATAGATATTGGTCCAAAGGGGCATCAGATATATATGCGCCACACAAGTCTCACTTGATTTGTGTGAGGGCTGTGATACTGTCCGGGTGCTTAAACCGAAGCAGGTAGTTTTCTTAGGGGTCCACACACGGAACCTTTGACCTAAAGGTCTGATACACAAGGCAGTGGAGCATCGTGAGGAGATGCAGTTCCATGGTAGCCGGTGACCAACGATTGATTCATACGCCATTTGTTCCTTCAGGATACTGGAGTTTATGTGCACCATTTGTTTGGAATGAGGGTTTTCCAACTCCCCTAGGTGGACTTTTCGTGTCCACCAAGCTAGTTAAAGCACCTGACATTCGCTTTTCGTCCTCTCAATTTCGTAAACAACACCCGTGGTGAGAGAAGGCAGTGAGTAAGACTTCTCTGGCAGAGGCTACGTACGCGTGGCCATGTGAGAGCATTTCGAAAGGGAGAGAGGAACCTCCTCACTCTCGGTCGTACCAGGGCATTTGGGGGCCATTTTCATAATGAAAATGTATCTTTTCTATTTAAAAAAACGCATATTATTGAATCAAATTGTTAAATTTTGTTTTATCCCCTTCTCTTATGATTAACAATAATATTAGAAGTTACATCAACTGAAACTAACAAAGAATCACCATCCAAATGGGAAATGTTACTGTGGTATCCAGCTTATCTTGATGAATATGATCCTAAGAATATAGAATCATGTAAGTTCCTTTTTTTGTTTTCTGGTATTATTAACATACAATTAGTTGTGTGTTGAATAGTGTTGTTTTTTCTCTTCAGAATTCAACTAATATTGTCGATTGATAATTATGTATAAATTGCCATTTTTCTCTTTTACCCCTTATTGTTCAATCAATTATTTTATTGAACCCGACAAAGCTCTTCGGTGACATCAGTGATCAAAGCCTATAGTCTATACATCTTTCACAGTTATTTAATAATAATGAGTGGAGAAGCAGTGTAGAAATAGTAAACTTTAAAAAGACAAACAATCCATTACAAACCCATCCATAATATCATTTAATTACTAGGCACTACATAATAAGCATGACTCAGTCAGTCAGCTACAACGTAGGATAAGGCACATAAATGCATCGGTCCAAGTTGCCATACCTCGTTAGCACAACAAGATGAACACCAAATTCATAGAAATAGTTAATTTAGTGATGGTAGTATGTAAAAGAAAGATTGCATATAAGGATATAATACAGGAAGGAAGAAAGTTATGAAGCAATTTTAATCTCAAGGTTTAAGAGAAGATAAAGAGTGTATACACCTACGCCATTGTGATCGATTCTGAGCCATGTCACCCAGAGTCTCCAACCATTGGTTACGATAGTCACGCGGACCCCAACCAGGTAGTCTGCACCTACCAACATGGCTCAGACTAGAAGTTAGTGACTTCATGCTCTGATGCCACGTTTTGGTTTGCCCGCCCCTAACTCTCTTCCAACCATGCCCTACACTAGTCAGCATAGCGCGTCGTGGTAATCGGTGTTCAGGTGTACATAACACATGGCCTAACCATCTCAGTCGATGAAGATTCATCATCTCATCAATACATTTAATGTATGTATGAACTAGTTTAAATAGATTCTCTGCATTATTCAGTATTATTATTAGATTATTTAAGGTTGTAGTAAGCAAATCTTTTGTCTGATTTTGTGGCCTGTACAAGATCACTTGAACAGACTCATGTTGAAGTATTACTACTAAAGATTATGTACAATAAACAATTGATTTTAATGATCTCATTATCTTTTCATCTATGTAAGATCTACACAGAGTTTGTCAACGATTTGTGACCATGATTATTGACACTTCCAGTTGGTAAAATAATTATTCGAATGTCAAATGACATTAATATTATTATTTATTTATTAAAATACATAAATATTGGTATAAGGAAGCACCAGATACATATGCGCCGCAAAAATCTCATTTCATTTGTGTGAGGGCTGTGATACTGCCCAGGTGCCCAAACTGAAGCAGGTGGTTTTCTTAGGGGGTCACACCCGGAGCCTTCGACCTAAAGGTCTAATCTACAAGGCAGTGGAGCATCGCAAGGAGATACAGTCCCATGGTAGCCCGTGACCACCAATAGGTTCACACACCATTTCTTCCCACAGGATACTGGAGTTCATGTATACCATTGGTTTGGAATCAAGGTTTTCCAACTCCCTCAGGTGGATCTTCCATATCTACCAACCCGGTTAGAGCGCCTGACATTTGCTTATCGTCCTCTCAATTTCGTAAACAACATCCCCATCACGAGAAGGCAGTGAGTAGGACTTGTGTGGCAGAGGCTATATACGCGTGACCATGTGAGAGCATTTTTCGAGGTAGAGTGTACTCTCCCCACTCTTGACCGTACCAGGGCATTCGGGGGCATTGATATTATATGATTGTACGATATAAGTTGGCTCTACAATTACTGCTCAAAAAACTGAATTATTTACCATTATTAAAAGGAATCAAAAAGTAGTCATTAGAATACGTTTGTCTTTCATCAAAAGGAACATTCTCATATACAGAATACGAAACGAGGTACTACAAATGATTGATTAGGATGTTATTCATAGCATAGGCAATTGTGAGATTTCAGTCTTATCATGGGTCATTCATTATCCCCAAAGAAATTAACATATAGATCATAGGTGCTTAAAGGTAGTCATCAGAAAAACCTAGATCTGAGTTTAATTCTAGTCGACAATCATTAGCAAGTTGTATCTACAATCTTTATAGAATTAATACTTCCTAACGGGGTTCAAACTCACATTGCCTAGCTTCACAGTCTAAGACGTTACTATTGAGCTATTTGGTTTGTGATTGACATTTTGTAGGATCTAATATATTTATAACTGATTCATCAGTATGTAGAAGCCAATATCATGTTTGTTTGTAAATCACTTTTGTACCATCGTTGTATCTGCATGACAACCCTGTAGTGTATCATTTATTTAGTCAATTAGTTTAAACAACATGTATACCCCTTGACCATTGTTCTTCTTCCGACGAGTATACTGCGCATCAGTTCGTTCTGTTCTACTTTACGACTGTGAAACGTGGCCATTAAGAGTAGAAGATACTCTTAAGTTACTAGTATTTGACCACAGACGCCTTAGAAATATTGCTCTCATCTGCTGGGATCACCGGGTAATTAATAGTGAGGTTAGACACAGGGTATTAGGAAATGATGGTAAATCAGTTGATTAGGTGATGAATCTTCATCGACTGAGATGGTTAGGCCACGTGTTGCGTATACCTGAACACCGATTACCACGACGCGCTATGCTGACTAGTATTGGGGATAGTTGGAAGAGAGTTAGGGGCGGGCAAACCAAAACGTGGCATCAGAGCATGAAGTCACTAACTTCTAGTCTGAGCCATGTTGGTAGGTGCAGACTACCTGGTTGGGGTCCGCGTGACTATCGTAACCAATGGTTGGAGACTCTGGGTGACATGGCTCAGAATCGATCACAATGGCGTAGGTGTATACACTCTTTATCTTCTCTTAAACCTTGAGATTAAAATTGCTTCATAACTTTCTTCCTTCCTGTATTATATCCTTATATGCAATCTTTCTTTTACATACTACCATCACTAAATTAACTATTTCTATGAATTTGGTGTTCATCTTGTTGTGCTAACGAGGTATGGCAACTTGGACCGATGTATAAATGTGCCTGGTCTGATGTTCTAGCTGACTGACTGACTGACTTGTTCTTCTTCCTCTTTTGTTGTTATCGTCACTGTGTTTTTTTCTCGTGTTTGCTTTTTCATCAGTTCTTTTTTTGGCTTTATTACATCAACTTTTTTTAAATTTTTTTTATTTTTTTAGTAAATCTACTGACAAAAATTGCTTGTTCACCAGCTGTACGTAATTGTGGATTAAATATGGAGTATACATTTCATTTATTATGTAAATATAAAGGTGATGTAGAAATGACATTACACGCTTTATTACGTGATACATTAGTTGTTTATGATTATGTATATGCTGGTAAGTTGTAATTATTACTTACTTACTTACTTACGCCTGTTACTCCTCGTGGAGGAGCATAGGCCGCACACTTCTGTTAAATTTGTATATAATTTTGTACTCAATTATTTAATGAATTTGATTTGTATATTCTCACTTTATAGATTATACTTACTTACTTACGCCTGTTACTCCCGATGGAGCATAGGCCACCGACCAGCATTCACCAACGCACTCTGTCCTGGGCCTTCTTTTCTAGTTCTATCCAGTTTTTGTTCATTCTCCTCATATCTGTTTCCATTTCTGGGATTAATGTGTTCTTTGGTTTTTCTCTTTTCCTTTGGCCTTCAGGATTTCATGTGAATGCTTGTCTTGTGACGCCTGTAGCTCCTCCGGGGGCTACTGCCGGTCCCATGCCCGGGTAAAGGAGGAGGGTTGGGCATGAGGTTAGCGACCCCATCCCGTAGAAAACCAGCTTGCAAAAAAAACGCTAATGAACTTTTATAATCTATAAATTTTTTTCAACTCGCTAAAAAAATGCTAACCAGAAAAAATTTATAGATTATAAAAGTTCATTAATAATGAGTTTACTTACTCCATATCAGTAATCATAATGACCTGTTAACTAATAATAGCAATGATTCATTTTGTATTAGTTGTTTAAATCTTTTGATTGTTATTTAAGACTATAATTGATCAGTCTCTTATTGGTATATGTGCATCTTGTGTGAATTGCCTCGATATTGCTTTAATTCACAAGGATTATAAACAATGATAGATGGTGGCTAACAGTAGAACCCAGGACATATGTTTCGTCCTATTTAGAACTGTTCATCTGGATGTTACTCTGTCCCAGAGTGAGCATCAACTCTGGGACTTGAAACCAGTACCGTTCACTTCAAACATCGCCACATTATCCATATGAATGACTGATAAATAACGACTAGATATCCTAATGTGTATTGGTTCACGTCAATTTTTCTATTCCCCAATACCTAATTAAACCATAAGAACTGTTAACCGGTTTGTCTATTATTATCATTGTAACTTAAAAAATTACATGATGATATTTTAATAATTAGACGACCATAACCCACCTCAAACAGGAAATGTCAATTTGTATTCAAGTCGATCGTATACCGTACAAAACCGAACAATAGGTGTATAATTAATTGACAACAGTCTATGAATGATATGACAACAACAGTTAATAAATATAAATGGGGGGAAAGAGGTGGAATATGAAAACACCATAAACTAAATACTTATGAATTAGATAATAAAAATTAAAATAATAATTATTCGTAGAATAGTCCTAGAAGTTCTGTTACGTCCTTGATCTGTCTACCCACTTTCGTGCCGAGTATAACTTGTCTAATGTAGATTAAGACCTTGACACGATAGGCTAACTGCGTAAACCATGGAGTTCGAAGTAGGGTAGAGAGGAGAAAACTATTTTATCACCTGATTGTCTGACAGGCACACGCGAGAGAGAAGACAAGACAACTGGAGCACTAATCACTTTATTCCAAATTCCGATCTGGTACCCGATTTTCAGATACATGAATAAATAAATGACTAATCCAAACACAACGTACAATAATTAGGAAAACACAATTATGTCCAAAACTGGTGGATTAGAGTAGGCAATAGAGTACAAAAGATTACGTCTAAATTACAATAGTTTTGGAACGAACAGAAAAGGCCATGGCAGTGATTCATACATCAAACGAGAGCTTATGATCTATAGAATAGACTAGGGGCAAAAGTAAATGTTACTATTATACAAGGTTTGAATGAAATGAAATAACGTCCCCAACAATAGCATCCGTAGTTTGTCAAAGATTCTTGTTTCCTTGTTAACATCAAGTTCCATCTTTACCAGTTATTCAGTTATACAAAAATTTTTAAATGTGATAATGGTATGTTTGTTTTTTGTAAACAAACTCTGTAATATTACCCTTCTTGGTTTTATAGAAACTACAGCTTGGACAACTGAAGAGATTGTACGCTTTCAACAAGGTTTAGCTATGCATGGAAGAGATTTTCATCAAGTTTCAAAAGATTTACAAGCAGCTGGAATGAATAAAACAGTTAAAGCTTGTGTAGAATTCTATTATGTATGGAAACGAATGAATACACCATCTGATGTTAAATGGTATGGTATATACAGATCGTTATTATTATTACTATTACCATTATAATTAACGTTTTTATGATTATTAGTAGTGTTCAGCAAAGAGTTCTCTTTTCGGCGAATTCATTTTCAAAGCTGTACAATCGCAAATATATATACTTATTTTTCAGGATGATGCACTGCTGAGGAGTCCCATGATAGGACGAAACGGCCGTCCAGTGCTTCCAGGTTTTCCATGGTGGTCTAGCTTCAATTGACTCACGCTTTCAACTTTGGGAAATATAATAATACTCATAATAAACTTCATCATCATTATTAGTAATGTAATTACGGTTATTTGTTTGTTTGCCTATTGCTATCCAACTTTTTTCTCATCCAATACTACTTTTCATCTCATATACGATTACACCTTTAAAGTCTTTTTCGTAGAGATCCTACGCATCATCGCCTTCAACTGGTATATGAGAGGGTCAAAACGGAACACCTGATTAATAAACGAATAGGATCAACCTAGGGCAGTTGAAAAGTCTTGATAGGATGAACGTCATACGAACATATTTCAGTCATTAGTTAATTTAGAATTAAACTTACTGACACCAATCTACTTCTTTCACGACTCTACTGTCATCGAACATCAATCTAAAATGTTATGAACAAACTCTTCCACTAGGATTGCTGGTTATTTTTCTTAAACTGGAATACAAAATGGAAAGTTTTAGTGTATATAAATTAATTTAGCATTGTTATCATACAATACTTAGTTGAATAACGAAGTCATTCCGCTGAATGGAACACAACTTCAATTTTTTTATAGATAAGATGTAATTAGAATAGACTGATCAAATAAATAATTTTTTTCATATAGTTAGGATCATGAGTCCACCATGGAAAACCTGGAAGCACTGGACGGCTGTTTCGTCCTATTATGGGACTCCTCAGCAGTGCGCATCCACGATCCCGCCTCACGAGACTCGAAGCCAGGACCTACCAGTCTCGCGCGCGAGCACTTAACCGATAGACCACTGAGCTGGCCGGCATCCAACGGTGTTAATGTCTAACTTCAACCTATCCACGAATTTGAGCAACCATTTCACCATTGTCTTCAATGAGTTGATATCTCCCAAAAGACCTGGTTGAACTCCACTGGTTACTGCTTCTCATTAGAACTCCAGGAAATCTCGTGAGACGGGATCGTAGATGCGCATTGCTGAGGAGTCCCACAATAGGACAAAACGGCCATCCAGTGCTTCCAGGTTTTCCATGGTGGTTTAGCTTCAATTGACTCATGATTTCAACCACAAATAAAAAAAATTTAAAAATATCCACAAATAAGTAATTATTTAAACAAAGACTATCACGACTGTGTCATTTAATTTTATCCGGTATTCTTGTGAAGCTATATATCACCTGTAAAACAAGACTCATTGGTTGAAAGATAACGCACATATTCCAAACCATCTCTTACTCTAGAGTGCTATGTCATCTAAACCTATACAACAGTTTGTCTGTCCATGTAGCTATTTCTTATCAAACTTATTTATTGTTAAGATGTGCTTGGTGTCTGCAAAATAATTCTTGTATAGTGTAGTAAACGAACACTCTAGTGGGAATAATTAATTTCTTTCTCATACAAAATTACATAGTCTCTTCATAAAATATGGAAACTATACATTGAATACTTCATTTGCACATCATCCATCGATTGTCTCTTACAAACTTTATTATTCCTTTATTCCTATTTTCATCACAATTACTCTCTGTTTACAATTTTTTTCTATTCAATTCGATCTTCTCAACCTTCTGCTGCTAGGTATTCTACTACTGATTGGTGTTACTTACTACTTATGTCTGTCGACATAAGTAGCATACATCACAGTATAGGACTGAAGATCCTAGATAACAAGACTATAACCAATCGCAATATCAGTGGTTCATTTATTATTTATCATTCTTTAAATCTTAAATTCAAATATGACTGCTTACTTTCTTCGTTTTATAATGTCATTATATTCTTTTAATCTCCACGAATTCATTGACTGTTGTTCTCAGTCCCATTAGTTTGGTTCAGACTTCCTGATTAAGGTACTAGCTATTATCGTAACTAACAGTTGAAGAGGTTAGTGAATTTAATCGAACGATAATCACAATAGCACAGTTGAGCTTATCCCTTATCTTTAAATATTTTTTACTACAACTACAGTGACAACGACCACTATGGATATGAATACTTTATTACTTTTCCTATTCTGGTGTCTATCTTGATAATTACATCTGATTATGTTAAGATAATATGGCAACTTAAGGCTGTAGACACATTTTCTAGGTTCTACTTTGCTTATGATTGACTCTATATACTTAGTTTTCTGATTACATTGATGGCAATAATTACTTCAACTTCATTTCTATTTCGTCTGTTCTATTTCCACCCCCCCCTTCTCTCTTATTGTACTAATCATGATATAAGTTCTAAATTATAATGATTTATATTACTGCTGCCCCCTCTGGTCTTAATCTCATTTAGGACAACGACTACTACTACTACTAGTAGTAGTAGTAGTGACCAACTGATTCGAAGATGATTTAATCAATGTGTTTTATGATAATCCGAATATGTAATTAATTATGTTTTTTTTTCTACAAAACAAATTTGCATTAATTAACAGAATATTTTTGTAGTTTTAATAGTAGCATAACAGTTTTATTCGGTTGCCATTTGAATGGAAAAGCCGGTATATATATATATATATACCCAGATAAAAATCCCCTCTAAGTCATCAACTACGGTTGTTGTTCTAACAAACTGACATGTTTATGTGTGTGTATGATGTAAAATGTAAATTAATCAATAATCAGGAAAATCGTTACTGTTAGGAGAAATCTATGATTGATTTGAAGGGGTTTTACACGGTTTCATCTCATTTATAAAAACTATTGATTATGGATTAACTTCATTGTGTCCGTCATCTGGAAAACCAGGAAGCCACCAGACGCCTGTTTAATCGTAATATAAGATTCTTGAAGTTTGGACTATTGATGAGATGTCTTCACTACTATGCGACATCTGTCCTATGCTCCCTAGTTTACGAAACTACTCAAAATTAAGTCGTTTAAGAAAATTCCTGGAAAGCTGAGAATTTTCAAAAGTATTTTTTTATAACCAATTAGAGTTTTAGGAAGTTTCTTTAAAAAAAATCTTTTTTTCATATTTCCATCATCTATTTTCATCAGGCTCATAAGGGCACACACTCCGAGAAGGGGGACTAAAAATCAATTAGTCGTAATCAATGTAGAATGTGACACATTCATTGGTTCCACATCTCATTCATTAGTACACTTTCTTCATGCTCTCCATCTTCTTTCTAATGTTCAAGACTAGTCGAAGTCAAAAAAGGGCATTACATTTGTGTTTATTATCTTCATTTTATTGTATGTAAACATTCAATATAGTTTACAGTGTACTTCAGTTTGTTGATAAATAATTCATTTCTTTAGTCAAAATGTTTGTCTTGTACCCGTTGAAATTGTGACACTGGTAAAATTTTTTGTTAACTTGACTGACTTGACACACATGACGTTGATCACCACCCAGTGATCAATCAGTTATGATTACATCTCAGTCCTACAGGAGGTTGATCGCGGCCCGAAAAGCTCAGTGGTAACGTCTCAGACTGTGAAGCTGAGTGACACGGGATCGAATCCGTCAAGGAGCATCAGTTCCCTCAAGATTACAGGTACACCTTGCTGACGAGTGCCAAGTAGCACAAAACCCGGGTCCAGGGTTTCATGTTGACCACTTCCAACCACCATCTTATCTCAACATAGTGCACTCAGTGTCGAGCCACCTAGACTAGTGGCCACATTGCAACTTGATCGATAGCATTCGATCAACACTAAAAAGAACTTGACACACATGACATTGATCACCACCCAGTGATCAATCAATTGTGACTGATGTCTCCTTTTACACATTTAATTTGTTTGTGATACTGTATCAAATGAAATGGTTAGGACTTTTGTTACATACGTCCAACCACTTATCCATCGATGCCCAATACTGACTGACATGATCGATTCTGAGTCATGCTACCCAGAGTCTCCAACCACTGGTTACAATAGTCACGCGGAACCCAACCAAGTAATCTGCATCTACCAACATGGCTCAGACTAGAAGTTAGTCACTTTATGAACTGATGCCACGTTTTGTTTTAGCCGCCCTCATAACTTTCTTCCAACCGTCTCCAACACTAGTCAGCATAGCACGTCGTAGTAATCGGTGTTCAGGCATACATAACACATGGCCCAATCATTTCAGTCGATGAAGATTCATGACCTGATCAACTGATTTACCATCATTCCCTAATATCCAATGTAATTAGTTCATTAGATAATTTTTCTCACATAAGTAACCGTAATATCAATAGATTAAACTATCGGACACTGTTTTCTGTCAACGCAACAGAAAAATGTAGCTAGTTTTCTCTCTCTTTACTTTTCATAAAAAGACGGTATGAAAAAGTAAACTAGTTATGATATTGAAAATCAAAGAGACGAAAAGAATTTTTCTCATTTTTTTTCTACTCTCCATTTAACATGTTTAAACTGGTTGCATATAGTTGTATATCCTTGATCATCTACCTAAATTTAGATATGGGTCAAAAGTAGATTTGATTTGTTTCTATTTTCGTATGAATACACCTTTTACTTATCTACTTGGGTACATGGTATGCGTGTGTGTATGTGTGTCTATCTGGTATAAACATGTTTATTTTACGGTTTTTGTTTTTCTAGTGTGTAAATAGCTTTGTATATATACAGAGTAGTTGATTTCAATACATTCTTTTTCTCATACACACTGATCAGTCAATTAACAGATATATGGTAAGCAAAGATGGATAGTGGCTAACAGTGGAATCCAGTTGGACGCGCGTTTCGTCCTATTTGGTACTCGTCAGCTGGATGTACCTGCATCTCAGAGTTGATGTTCACCCTAGGACTCGAACCCAGTATCTTTCGCTTCAAACGCCATCGCGTTATCCACTCGGCCACTGTGTCCTGATAGCCACTTGCTTGTGCGATGGGGTGAAGTTTAAATTCAACTTAGTATTGTTTGTTTGAATCTTTCCATCGATGTGTTAGCCACTATATATCTTTGCTTACTATGCTTGTGAATTTACGCTCTATCGAGGCAATACGCACAGTATACACATATGCCAATTAGAGACTGACCAGTTGCAGTCCTAACACATCAATGGGAAGTTTCAAACAAACAATACTAAATGAATTAACAGATAGTTAATTAGGTATTCATACCAAGGTTGGACTTGATAGTTTCAAATAAATTAAGCATTGGGTAAAGAGTTAATAATAATAAACATATTTCTGTTATAGCCTAATGAGTAGAAAAACTGATGTATTTCTCTGATGACGTTTCGTCACTTAGTGTAAGCCACTTCTTCAGAGTAAATAAATAATCGACACTAAATTAACACAAAGGAAACAATGAAGAATATTTTTGGTACAGTCGAAATCATAATAGGTGTGAATATGTCAATGTCAAGTTAGTTTTTAGTCAAGGTGAATTTGTATGGCCTATCACCGTATTAATTTGTGTGGATATGAAAAATGTACGCATTTGTAATATGATATTATGATTTTGACTGCACTAATGTGGTGTGTACTACTTATGCTGACATAAGTTGTATATAATGCCAGTCAGGAATAGAATGTCTAGCAGCAAAAGATTGTGAAGATCGAGGAGGAAAGAACGAGAGCGGAAATCAATTGGTATGAAAATGCAGGAAGAATGAAGTATGAGACGATTGACTGATATTTGCAAAAGGAACAGTCAAGTTTGAGAGGATTGATTGACATTTTGCAAATTAAGTATTTACCGTATGGTTCTCAGATTTTGCCAAGATTTTATGTAATTTTGTGTTCAAATACATTCGATTGTCCCCACTTGTGTTAATTTAATGTCGGTTATTTATTTACTCTGAAGAAGTAGCTTACATTAAGTCACGAAACATCGTCAGAAATACGATTTTTCTATACATTGAGTTATCACAAAAATAAATGTTGTATTGCTCAACTAGTTGTTTGCCGCGATCTCCATGTTGTTCGCTTCAGATATACACCCTTCCTATTCGCTTATAGAACCAGCTATGCGAATGAGAAAACTCAGATGATTTGGAAGTTTTAATTGGTAGAACCGAATTATAATGTACATAAACGATGGGTATATGTATGACCCAGAGAAAGATATGAGGGCTGAGGCCTTCATTATGTGATTTATAATCGATTTGTTCTAATAGAGTATTATATTCATAATTCCTCACGTACTGTTTAACTCTGAAATTGTATGTGAGTACAAGGACACATGATATGTTTATAATTACTACCCAACATATCGGTAATTGTAATAGCAACTAATGTTATATCCTGACTACTGGTGGGACTTAATTGATCAAGATTACAATTTGACTTAATCGTCTATATGACTCGACAACATGATCCTCTTTGTTTGATCACAAAGTGTGTTGGAGACAATCGACTGAAATCCCCCTCGCCTAGGATTCATACTAGTCAGTATTTGTCAGCAAAGACTATTCATAATCTATACTAAGGACTAGATAACAAGATGTTTGCCAAAATGTTCATAAAACTCAGTTTAACTGTACGTTTGAATATGCTCATTAGTAAAGTCTTCTACCGTAATACTGGACGAACCCAGTTCAATTCCTACCGAAAGTATTATTATTACTACTGTTATTGATAAAAACTCATTACCGGGTATAAATACGTATAATTGATCTCGTAGGCTAGTAATACTACCCGCTTCCTCAAACTGAAGCAAATGAAGCGGAATTCAAACCTGTGACTTACTAGCTAAATACCGAACGCTTCAACCATTAAACCATTGCTCTACAGGGAATGTTAGTCATTTTTATAGTGGAGATATACCATCTCTATGAGTATCTGGAATGGATCCCTTATTCTGAACCTTAAACTATGATTAATCTCTTCCAAACGTATAACACCTGTTTACACTTCTCATATCTAATTTACCTGGTCAAGGGAATTCTTATTCAGATTTATTTTACTTAATTCTGCTGTAAGAGCAACTAATTACTAATGAGTAAATGCATAAATCTCAGTTATTTAAAAGCAATGGTCTAGAGGTTAAGCTTTCGCGCGCGAGACCGATAGGTCCTGGGTTTGAATCTAACGAGATGGGATCGTTGATGCGCACTTCTGATTAGTCCCACAATAGGACGAAACGGCTTTCCAGTGCTTCCAGGTTTTCCATGGTGGTCTAGCTTCAATGGATTCATGAATTCAACTATCAAGTTACTATAATATCCACAAAACCCCTCTCCAATCATAATTATTTAATTGTGTTTTCCTTTCTTCTTTACTTCAAGGTATCGTGAAAGGGCACGACGTCAACGTTCACTTCCTCGTATGGAGCCAATAATCACAGAAGAGTCATTATCAGAACAATTTGAAGCTTTTGAACAGTGTAATGCATATACAACAGATATGAATTCAACACAAACATTAGACAATAATAATAATAATAATAATTCATTTAATGTGCCTTATAATTTACGTCATAAACAACAACAACAAACAACGATATCAGTTCAACCACCATTATCATTATCGACAAACATGAAATCAGATCATCAATTGACTACTAAGGTGACTACCAATGATATTGTTGTGAATAATGATAATAGTAATTCCTTGGAAAATTCCTATGATGATTTCATGGATATTGTTTTCAATGAAGTAAGTAGGATTAGATTTCTATCATTATTATGGTTATGATTAATACTACTGAATATGAATTATGTCAGCGATCCTCTGACTGATAACTGTTGGCGCATAGACGCTTACTTTTGATAAAAGAACACTATAGGTCTGATAAGTTATTGGCAAGAAACCTTGGATCTAGGTTTTTGCTGTTTCACACTCACTAGCGTGGCGTTATTTATCTACATTCTGGGATTGCTTGAAATCTGCTGTAATTTAAAATTCCCATATTTTAACTTTGAACAACACATATTACTTAATTACTTTACTTACACCTGTTACCCCTAGTGGATCATAGGCCACAGAACAGAATTAGATAACGAACTCTGTTCTGGGCTCTCCTTTCCAGTTGTATCCAAGTACTATTCATTTCTTTGATGCCTAGGGTTCAATTCTCGGCGCATTGATTTCTTTGGTTTGCCTCTTTTCCTTTTGCCTTTAGAATTCTAACTTATGCCCGGACTCGTGATGCAGTCTGATGATTTCAATGAGACCTTAACCAGGCTTTACTGTAATATGCCAACCAAGGAAGTTTGTGAGTTGACGATCATAATGAAATAGATTACATAACTGAATATAAATTGATGATGATATGACAGGTGAGCTATTAGAGTTAGGAATGTTAAAGGGTGAAGTCTAATTTACTAAGGCTGATTTACTTGCATTTGCCTCTTCAGTGTGTATCTATAAATTCAGATGCCCCTGTAGAGATAGTTGTATATTGAGTTTACAACGAAGCGAATTAACCAACGAATGTGTGAATATCTCTCTGTTTGTCGAAGAGTTTGAGAAAAACAATACTTAGGTTTATTTAACCATACAGATCATGTAATCATATCATTTCGAGTGATCTGTTGTATTTATTCGTCGTTTCGCGTAAGAGTTCAGTCTCATCTCTTACGTATACAGACAGTGGTTCGAACCTGTGACCCTAATTTATGTATCCATCAGATGAAATTTATATAACACCCTTTCTATTGCTTGACCATATAAACCTTAATAAACAACTTGGCTAATCATTATTATTGATTCTTTCTTTGTTATTATTATTGACCATATCTTTCTTTCTTGTTTTTGTCGCCCTCTTTTGTATAGTATATTCACTACCTAATTATCTTATTACGCAATTTTAACTATAGTTAATGCTGTTTATTTTGATGTCTACCTTTTTCATAGTTTGACCTACTTTCGATGGTGAAACATTGATTTAAGCCTTTTAATATTTAGCTTTAACATTCATAGTTCACCTGTCATTTCATTATTAATTTGTACTTGTTACTTATTATATTTACTTGTGTTATCTATTTCATTGTTATTGTCAACTCACCCGACCGTTGCTGCTACCTTGACGTGGTGGTCGGGTTTGCCTATCGTGATGAAGCAATCGAGCTATACTGGCTGGAACGATCGTTCCTCAAGGTTCTACCATGCCAGGCAGGTCGGTTGAGGAGCGGTAAGACTAAAAGCAGCAAACCCAAGATCCGAAGGTGAAGTCGTACTGTTGACTGTACAGAGGTATGACAGCAGTAAGATGTTTCCTTCAGACAATCAGCATAACAGCGATGCTGCCTTCCCACAAGGAGGGGTGGGGTTAGAAAAGGTCGGCCGTAAAAATGCACACCTCGTCTTATCCCACGGATATCCGTCTCCGGCGGTAAGGTCCTGACAAGTACGGAGCTAACACAAAAACTACCCACAAAAAGGTCGTGTGTGACCGGCCTCAAGCAGTTGTCCCTTGGGCACTGCGGTCACGCTTTCAGGTCATTAAGAACACTTCTAACCCAATTTCCTTTTCAGGTACCTCTAGAAGAACCCTTCCACGGTATGGGCAACCGGGAAGTGATAACTGCCCTCATACCTCTAACAGCACTCAAGACCACTGTATTCATAATAACTGACTGACAAGCTTCCATGATCGATAAAATATTCTTCATATAAATATTACTATATATTAGACTAAAGCCTGATGAAGATCTTATTGAAAACAATATTGTTCTTATATATGTTTTTCTAATCTACTAATTGAACTGGTGTTTCAAAGTACTACTGAATAGCGGTTAAGTAGTTAGAATAATACAGGTTAAATAGTTAGATAACAGTGCTATTAGAGAGGAAGTAATGGACCCTTCAGTAAAATGAATAAGAAATTACGAGATGTACTGTATATCAGAAAGCATTACACAAATTTTATTCACAGTATGACACGAATATGAAACATGATCATGAAAAAGGAAGTAATTAACTTAAGTTTCGAAATAAAATAACTGCTTAAATTCAATTGATATTGTTAATTTGAATCATCCCATTGATGTTTAGGACTACAATTGCTCAGTCTCTTATTGACATACGTTCATACTGTGCGTATTGACTCAATATTGCCTTCATTTGCAAGCATTTGAGACTCATCAGCTGGATTTACCTGCATCCCACTCTGGAATGCAAGTACATCCAGCTGAACCGTTCTCAATAGAACGAAGCACACGTCCTGGATTCCACCGATAGCTACTATTCATCTTTACTTAAAATAGTTAGTGGAGATTATGATCATAGTGTTATGAGGGCTTGTGAAATTTCGTCTTAATGAACGGTTAATTATTATTGTGTATATTCCTTTCAAATAATTAATTTTTATGGCCACCTCATTTTGGTGATTAAAACTGAGATTTTTATACTTGTAGCGACATTAATGTAGCTACTTTGAGTCCATGAGTGAGTCCGTTTCAACCTTTTTCATGGAAATTATTTCTGATAAATTCATTTTAATTGTGTTATACCATATAGTTAGTGTGTTTTTTTTTATCATGTCAATGTTCAGCCCTGAAGTATTGTTAAAAGCCACGATGAATAAAGCTATTTTTCTACCCTAATATCTTCGACAAAGAATATTATCTCTTTATATAAATCTCTATCTTCACTTTTCCTCATCTGAAAAGGAGTGAAGAACGAAACTTTTACAGTGAGACTATAATGTATGAATGAACTCCTTGGATTTTCGAGCAAAATTTATTGGTCAGTGACACAAATATAGATCCAACCATGTTCTACAAATAGTCGATCGAAAACAATTTGAAAATAACAACCTGTGAAATGTTGAACTTTAACGAGCCTTTTAAAAGATTCCAATTATTTTTTTTTATATTACTAAAACATGCCAAGTTGAAAACATTTCGCTATACTTTATACTATAGTTCTCAGAACAAGAATAAGTAATGTCACTTATCCATTATTGCTTTATCCGATCATCTTCACTATCTATCTCTTAAGTTTTTCCGGCGGGGAGGGGAGATCTGATACTGACATATATTTTGACATTATATGAATAACAAATAATTTAGTCATTTCGTTTTATCTATGTAGCTCATATGGTTATTTTTGTTTTTGATGGAGTTTTGTTCTCTGAGCTGGATGGTTTGGTCGTGGAGCTTTCGTTGTCCTTCTGAACGACATCATCAGCATAAACTTCGAGTAGAAGTTGAATATCTACACTCTAAATTAATTGACATATCTTATAAATATAAGACACAACTCAACACTACTCTACATACTCAGATTTTGATAAGTTTGCTGAAATATCACACGGATCATAGAAGACTTGAATTAGTAAGCGTTAAGTACCACATAAAAATCTTATGGGTTGTCAATTACTCTTTGTTAAAAGATGTTTGTAACTGAGGCTGAAAGTGTCGCTTTCTCTGTGAAATGTTTCACGATGGTGTTATCTAAATAGACAATGAAAACTTTATAATCAAACCATCCAACCCAGAGAAAAAGTTTTTTAGAAATTCAGTAATCACCATCAAAGAATATCGGTCGATTGTATCACATTTCCATTTAGTTAATTACGCGACAATATTTTATACTAAAACGTAAATTGATAAGGCATGTCTGCTACTAGGGAATATCAGGATGAATCAATGATTGGAGTATGTGTAACACACAATCAGTTCTTAACTGGTTAAATTGCTTTATGAAGATAAAATCACTTCATAATTATAATAATAATATTTAGCTCATTGTTTTCTCATTCATGAAACTTATTTTTTCTAATATTTACTTAATTTGAACAGTCTTTCCCTATTTATTAGACTACATCAAGTGGATCATTACCGAAGTATAATACTACGACGACGACGACTACTGTTGTAATTGCTACAACATCTACTGCTGCCATCTCTTCGCATTCATCTTCATTTCACTCGTCTTTATCATCATCATTATCAACAATACAAATATCAGCTAATTCTGTCGTCTCTACGAGTTGCTTATCTACTGTCATCACCACTACCATGTCCACTCCCACTATATCATCAACATTAACTTCTTCTGTATCGTTGAGTGATACAAAACATTCAATTTATACATGTCATATATGCAATAAATCTTTCCATAAAATCAAATCACGTAATGCTCATATGAAAACTCATAGTGATAAAAATACCAACAATCACTCACGTCGTCAATACATTTAATCACTTTTATTTATACTACTCTCCTAGATATCAGTAGTTAAAAAATAAACGAGAAAACATACTTCAGTGTGATATAATTGTGATAAATTTCGAGAGGAATATTTCTATCAGAATCTTCTTTTATTTTCCTTTTTCTATTTTAATCAAACGACAATAACCTATTTGAATTATATTCGTATCCTGTGAAAGATTTGTTTCTATTGTTCGCCCTTTGTTTTTGACGTTTTCTAATGATTTCCGCCCCCCCTATTGTTTTATATCCTCTTTTTTTAGTTAAAATATTAGATTGACAGAGATGGATACTCGATCGTGGCTTTCTGTACACTACACACACTGATCATTTTTCCGGTACCTATTCTCTTTACACAGTTTTGTTTGCTATGTATCTGACCAATTATTCCGTCATTCTTTTCTTTGTATGCCTAGATTGGACAAGTTGTAATATAAACAAGTGGGGGTTATTTTCTTCTTATATTTCTTCCATACTTATCTGTTCTGGATACTTTTATTTGTTCAATCAACGCAAATGGGTAATGGCAACATTCACAATCTTCACACTTAATATAAGAAATAGATCCATGTTCTGTATCATCCAGCACTACTAGCTTTTGAAATAATACGTTATATAATGGTTACTATTTGATCATGTTTTCTTGTTAATGAGATATCATTGTCTTCTACATAGGGGGGGGGTTGTACTTTTTCTAATCAACAAAACATGAATCCATTCGTAATCTATTTTAAATTTCTTTCTTTTGTTTTAGTTAAGAAAAACAACTAATATTCCTTATATATATATTTTTTTTCTTTGTTTTAAAAACGGATATTAAAATAAGCGCCTATTTTCATTTTTTTCAAAAGAAAAAAAATAATCTTTTCATTACTTTACCTGTCTATCATAAATGCGTGTGTGTGCGTGAACTAACAAGCATATTGGTTACATTTTTTTTAAAAAAACTTTTATTCCCGCTTTGTGGTAACAGTTTTGAACAAACCCATGTATAGGTTATATCGTTTTTTTTATTATTCAATGTGTACCACCTAATCATTGAATATGGATACTAACCCGAAAAAAAAATGACCGGTTTAATTATTTTGTTTCCATAGATTTTATTGAATATTGATTATAAATTATAAGAGATCAGTCCATTTGTTCTATAGAAACTTTACTTTACTTATTCTATTATCATTTGTCTTGTTTTAATTGTTGGTTAGATAAATTCAGATAAAGATAGACATTTATAATGATCAGATATTTCTCTATGTATACATGGTATATACAACAATAATGATGATCATTTGTATATTTTATTTGTATTTTAAAGCAAGAATACTTTAATTGATTCTATATATATATATGGACTTATCCTTTCAATGATGTGAAAATGTGTAATATGCTCCTTCGTTTACCAATAGTGTTTATTATATAAGGGGGATACTTTTGCCAGGCTGCTCTATACACACCGGTCCTACATTGTAGCTGACTGACTGACTGACCATACACACCGGTATCAGATGTTATTATTACTACTACTACTACATTATAAAACTTTGATATCTATATATTTATGTGTAATAATCTGCAGTGTTCTTTCTTCCAATTCGACTCATTTGTGTACAAGATTTCTATGTATATTCATTTTATTTTAGATAATGACATGTACTGGTCCCCATCAAAAAAATGTCAATTTTACTCCTCTGTGTGTGTGTTTATTTCTTGTCATCATTGTTTATATCTTTTCAATTCAGTGAATGATAAGTCTGACCAAAACATAAGAATTCTCATTATTGCCTTTTTTTAAAATGTGCGCCATGTTTTTCTGTCAACTCATATCGTGTATGTGTGTGTCCAAGAGTCTGTGTCGTTGCCCCCTCTTGTGTGCGTGCGTGTGTGTGTATTTCAAGTCTTTTCATTACCATTGTCACTGTTTTTGCCAGAAAACAACAGGTTACCAGTTTCTATGGATATTATTCATTAATTGTTTGTTTGTTTCTTTTTCTTTCCTACTTGCATCATCCAGTTTTTCTTGCCTTATCATTATCATATTTTTGTGTTGACATTTTTTTCTTCTTGAGATTCATTATATACTACTGCTATTGTTGTTAACAATAAAAAATCAGTATCATGTACTTACTGACATTTTAATCATATTTTGCTGGAAAAAGTGAACACAGCTACCAAGAAAGGCAGTAATGACTTCAACCGTTGTATACAACTAAACCCAGTGCATGGTTCGTTTTTTTGTTATTAGAATTAGGCTACTCGTAAGTAGTTGGTATTTTTATGCAAAATAAAAGGTGTATGAAAAAACATGGTCAAGAAAGGTGTGTATTTAAATATTGAGAAGTAATAATGCACAAGTTATGTAAAGGTAATGAAATGGATAAGAGGTTGAGTAATCGCTTAACATGATAAAATAAACAAACATAACTAAGAAGAAAGAACAATAAAAGGTTGGGGACAGGGTTGGAAAAACTGATTAGAATTAACAAAGGTTATATTAGACAAATTTCTAATCATCATGACAGGGGAAAGCTGATTAGACTTTCCTTCTGTATACATAGGTCAGGTCGTGAATGTCTGACAGGAATTTCTTTTGCAAAATGCAGTAAGAAAGGTATTTTTCATCTCTTGATTACTTTGAATGCATCACATTCAGTTTATGTCCACCATTCATTCAAAAAATGTCTGACAATCGCAATTCTAGAGACTTTACTCCCTTTCAGCTGTAGGTTCCTACGTATGTGTTCAAGAAAACCTAGTACAGGCTTTTCTATGTACTTGGCACAATCGGTACATGTAAATCCATAGATAGGGTGTTGATCTGTCTTTGAATGGTATAATGAACACCTAGTGTTGTACAGTGAAACAAGTTAATCAGCAGAGAAGCTTTTTTCAGTGCCACCTTGACTCTCCCTATCGACTCTTCCTGAAATATCATCTCTCTTGAGCGGAAGGCGGATGAAGACAAGTTTCTTTCCAACAGTTGGTTATTCACCACCCTTGGGATATTTTCTTCCCTCGAGTATCCATTTTTTTATGAGATGCTTTTCCAGAGTAGCCAGTTTCTCATTTATTTTGCCCTTTGAGCATAACATCCTACCTCTATTGAAAAGCGTTTTGACTAGACACTTTTTGTAGCTAATAGGACAAAATCTGTTTCAGTTCAAATATTGTTCTGTTCACGTTTCTTTCCTACATATACTTTTCTCAAGACTCCCATCATTTTCCCGCCTTACTATGATATAAAAAATTGGATTGGTTATCTCTTCCATATATCATTGTAAACGTTATGTTGGCATGAGAGTTATTGAAGTGACTACTTAACTGAGAAGCGTGGTCCCTATCACCACAGATAATAAACGTAGAATAGTGCGTTGTGTTCCGGATTTCGTGTTTTATTTTCGTTTGTTCTAGGTTAGCCATGAAGATATCGACCTAGATAGGCCCTAGTGGTGATCGACCCCATGACCACTCCATCGGTTTGTTGGTATGTTTGGTTGTTGAATTGGAAATGAAGTAGTAATAATTTTGTCAACTCATTCTCAGGCAAAGGAAGTAATTCAGATTGTTCGCAAACCATATTGTTTCGTCTAATGGTATACCCGTAAATAATGAACACATATCAAAAGATACCATGGTATACCTGGTATATTCAATTGATACTATTTCTGAAAACTGAAATGCGCCTTTTAAACTATTTGCAGGCTGTTTTCTACAAATGTGTTCTAATAATTTGGTTAACCATTCAACCAAATCATATGGTGAGTTTATCATAGAAATTATAGGTCTTAACAGAAAGCTGGATTTGTGAACTTCAAAAAGACCCTATACAAAAGGCTGTGGTGATCCTTTTACCCTCAGATTGTTGTAAGTTAAACTATCTATCAGCTCCTTCAAAAGTTTTTGAAAATGTCTATTGACTTTATTTTCAATTGTTACAATGGTATGCTAAACGTTTACAAGTAATGATATCAATAAATTCATTTAGTATTGTTTGTTTGAATCTTTCCATCGATGTGTTAGGACTGCAACTGGTCAGTCTCTAATTGGCATATGTGCATACTGTGCGTATTGCCTTGATATAGCCTTAATTCACAAGCATGGTAAGCAAAGATGGATAGTGGCTAGCAGTGGAATCCAGTTTGACGCGCGTTTCGTCCGAGTGGATAATGCAATAGCGTTTGAAGCGAAAGGTACTGGGTTCGAGTCCCAGATTGAACATCATCTCTGAGATACAGGTACATCCAGCTGACGAATACCAAATAGGATGAAACGCGCGTCAAACTGGATTTCACTGCTAGCCACTATCCATCTTTGCTTACTAATTATGTCAATAATTTTAATTTTAGGTTGTATGCAGCTGATGAGAAACCGTGAAAATAAACTGATGAATTCATTTCATCTTGCAAACCTAGTTGTTGTTGCTGTCTAAATTTGTAGCGAATGTTGAATTTCCTATTTTATATTACCAACTGACCTTAGCTAGATAATCAATAGGGGCCAGAAATCTCTGGACACCCGTTTTTTCTAATGTGGAACCACTCAATAGTGCAAAGCCACCGGAGATCGAACCGAGAACCCTTATTCTTTGCTATTAACGCTGAACCCAGAAAATGAATGAAAATACAAAGTCAATATTTATATTTATTGATCAGTTTAATGTTCTTATTCATACAAAATAGGTTCATATTACAGGCTTGCTATGTGGAAAAGGTGGTGCATATTTATCTTATTGGGTACAAGTTGAATTGATTTCCAAATTATTATTATAATCATATGTATGAAATATAATAATATTTGTAGTTAAACGTGAAATTAATGCATCTACCTCTTCATTACCCAAGTATTTATTCCATAAAGATCGTAAAAACTGATTTACTTGATGTTCAAATTGACCAGCTGTTTGACAACCAGGTAAAATATGTTCCGATTTTTTTGTACAATTCAATGATTCACTTGGATGAAAAGATAAATAAATAACAACAAGTGTATAAATGAAGTGGGTTTTGTGGAAGTGGATCTACTGTGTAGTTTCTATTCATCACACATACCCATCCACAACCTCATCATGAGAGCGCATCTAGGACCTAAGGGTTTCATGAAGAATGTTTAACCATTACAACTACTAAGTCGACGTTATTATTTATTTAAACACGTAAATAATGGTACAAGGGGACACCAGATATATAAGCGCCATACAAATCTCATTTGATTTGTGTGAGGATTGTGATACCGCCCGGGTGCCCAAACTGAAGCAGATGGTTTTCTTAGGGTGCTACACCCGGACCCTTTGACCCAAAAGTCCATAAGGCAGCGGAGCATCGTAAGGAGACGCAGTCTCATGGTAGCCGGTGACCAACAATTGATTCATACGCCATTTGTTCCGTCAGGATACTGGAGCCCATGTGCACCATTGGTTTGGAATCAGGGTTTTCCATCTCCCCTATGTGAACTTTACGTGTCCACCAACCCGGTTAAAGCGTCAGACATCCGCTTTTCGTCCTCTTAATTTCGTAAACAACACCCCCGCCACGAGAAGGCAGTGAGTAAGACTTCCCTGACAGAGGTTATATACGCGTGGCCATGTGAGAACATTTAGAGAGGGAGAGTGGACTCTCCCCACTCTCGGCCGTACCAGGGCATTTGTGGGTTGTTGTAACTATAGTTTTGTTATTCAGAAATTACTTTAATATAAATGAAGGTTCAACATTGACAAAAAAGGAATAATTTTAATCAAACGAACTGTTCTTTACTTCATATACAGAATTATAATGATCAGTGAATTTGTTCAACGTTTATAATCATTAGAAACAATTCAGAAGGGGTTTTTTTGTGTGGAGATTTAGTCCCACAATAGGACAAAACGGCCGTCCAGTGCTTCCACATTTTCCCTGGTGGTCTAGCTTTAATTAGCTCACGCTTTCAACTAAAAAACAATTCAATCATCATTAAAAACGGCATGTAATACAACTTACTATACATCAAATCTTTTTGATAAACTTATTAATAAAATAGAATTAGAATAAATTGAATTCTCTGAATCTGTATAACCATGAAATAATAGAACCATTTCAGCTGGTAGCAAATCAATTGAAGTAAAATGAAAACAACGTGAACCAGATTTATATAAATCATCAAGTTGATTGTCGAATTCTAGTTTCATTTGATCAAACTGAAATCAAAAAGAGAGAAAATATTATTAAATGTAAGTGAATGAGGGTTTGAGCATACAACTCATCACTTCAAAGACTTAACTACCCCCCACCCCCTACAAAGACTTATGGATGCCCCCAAAATGCCCTGGTACGGCCGAGAGTGGGGAGAGTCCGCTCTCCCTGATTCCAAACCAATGGTGCACATGACATGGGCTCCAGTATCCTGAGGGAACAAATGGCGTATGAATCAATTGATGGTCACCGACTACCATGGGACTGCATCTCCTCACGATGCTCCACTGCCTTGTGGATCACACCTTTAGGTCAAAGGCTCCAGCTGTGGCTCCCTAAGAAAACCACCTGCTTCAGTTTGGGCACCTGGGTAGTATCACAGCCCTCACACAAATCAAATGAGATTTGTGAGACGCATATGTATCTGGTGCTTCCTTGTACCAATATTTATGTGTTTAAATAAATAAATAAATAAAATAAAAAGACTTATGGATAACAAAAACTGAGTGATAATTGGGAATAAAACTACTTCTACTATCTGACTGCTTAAACCAGAATATGTGCTGTAGAGTTTTAACATCAGATCCAGTAGTCAATCAGTCATAATCAATATACAGACAGGTACAAACTGTCATACTAATTCAACACAACCAGATAAACTTAAAAAGGGAGTTAAAGTAATATAGCAACAGTGGTAACCAGAAAAACTAAACATAGAGAATATGAAACGAGGAATAACAAGAAGTCAGTGAGAGGATATTGGAACTTAAAAGGAATATACAGAATGAAAACATATGGACTAATGTGACCGATAGTGAAACATACCACTCAACAACTCTAAGTTGTAAATCCCGTTATCACGCTGACCACAACCAAGGACCAATAATTAGAAGTGAGTGGACTAACCGTTAAACTACCACATGAACATGCAACCATTTTAGTTAGTAGTATGATATCGAAGAGAAATGTAATTGTTATATCTTGTGGACTTGTAGCCTATTAATATATAACGTAATGATACTGCCAATTAGAGGACAGTGATCTATCGATCAGATCAATAACGCGTAAACCCGTACGAGCAGTCTAGAGTACTTATCAATCCTTCTTCCTGTTTAGCTCTGCCTGTTGAGTCCAGAATACTAATCTTAGCCCCAACGATATGAATCATGTATTTCAAATATATTGCGGTTTATATACCAAACAAACTGACCACATCGTACCATAAAATAGAAAATAACATTTGTACAAGATCTAACCAAAAAGTGTCTGTGAATGTAGGAGACTGTCATTAATAGACTGGGTATAATTCAAGAGCGGTAAATCGTATCGTAATAAACAAAGCTTATAATAAGAGGTACATGAATATGCTTAGTTTATCTACTTAACAATTATACAATAAAAATATATGTATTATCACAATTGATTGATCACTGGGTGGTACATGAATATGCTTAGTTTATCTACTTAACAATTATACAATAAAAATATATGTATTATCACAATTGATTGATCACTGGGTGGTGATCAATGTCATGCGTGTCAAGTCCTTCTTTAGTGCTCATCGAATGCTATCGATCAAGTCGCAATGTGGCCACTAATCTAGGTGGCTCGACACTGCGTGCACTATGTTGAGATAAGATGGTGGTTGGAAGTGCTCAACATGAAACCCTGGACCCGGGTTTCGTGCTACTTGGCACTCGTCAGTAAGGTGTACCTGCAATCTTGAGGGAACTGGAACTGCATTATCAATATGATAATTATTACTAACCTTTTGTTTATTTAAGGAATTGAATTGGTAACCTTTTAGAATTGAACATGAATTTTTAGAATTTGACAAATACATATGATTCACTAATTGACCAAGACGTGTAATAAAACAATCAAACGATACATTTTCATTGTGATTAGGTGTACAATGATGTTGTTTAGATTGATTATTGACTATTGAATGTATGTAACGATTGACAATGAGAAGTACTATCGGGGAAATCCTTTCATTAGTAGTGTGCCTTTGATGATTTGTATATCTACAATTAATAAACAGCCAAACATGTAAAAGTCTCATGAGTTATTTTAAAAAGTACATGACATTATAGAATAAATGATGTAGATAGAAGATTCGCCTCCAAATGCCCTGGTACAGCTAAGAGTGGAGAGAGTCAGCTCTCCCTCGGAAAATGCTCACATATACCCACTGTCAGGGAAATCCTAATCATTGCCTTCTCACGGCATTACTATTGTTTACGAAATTGAGAGGACGAAAAGAGAATATCCAGTGCTCTAAACAGATTGATGGATATAGAGGATCCACCTAGGGGAGTTGGAAAACCCTCATTCCAAACCAATAGTGCACATGAACTCCAGGATCCTGAGGGAAAAAATGATGTATGAACCAATCGTTGGTCATCGGCTATCATGGGACTGCATCTCCTTACGTTGATCCACTGCCTTTTGGATCAGACCTTTAGGTTGAAGGCTCCGAGTATGGCCTCCTAGGAAAAGCACTTGCTTTGGTCTGGGCACCCGAGCAGTATCACAGCCCACACACAAATCAAGTGACTTGTGTGATGCATATGTATTGGGTGCCCTTTTGTACCAATATTTGTGTTCAAATAAACAAATAATAAAATAAGTAATCTTAAGAATAATTTATTAGTAGCTCAGCAGAATAAAAGATTTTTCGATTGAGATCATGAATCCACGAATGTTAGATCACCATTGAAAACCTGGAGGTACTGGGCGGTCGTTTGGTACTAGTATGGGACTCATTAGCAGTGCGCATCCACGGTCATGTTTGAAGGACTCGAACCCTCTAGACCACTGAGCCGGCATCCTACTGTGTTAATGTCCAACTTCAACCAATCCACGAAATTGTGCGACCATCTTCTATTGTCTGAGGTAGATACCTGTATCTACCTGAGACGGATTAACTCCACTGGATGCGCACTGCTGAGGAGACCCATACTAGGAAGAAACGGCTGCTCAGTACTTCCAGATTTTTAATGATGGTCTAACATTCATCCGTTCATGATCTCGATCAAAAACTTAGCAATCTCCACGACCCCACACTGATAAAACAAACTATTTTTGTAGTACTGAAGATTTCCAAAAATATTGAATTCAAAGGGAATAAAGTCGCAGAAATTTTAAGAAGCCAATAATTGATCATCTAAAACTAAGATTTACTTACTCATGTTGAAATGGTGATTCTAAAGCAGAACGAATCTGAGCCCAAAGACGTTTATGTTGACCTTGAAATTCTTGAGACAACTGATTGGTTAGATTTTGTGTTCTGATTTTTTGTACAGATGATAAAGATTGTTCATGAACAAAAGATGATGAGGATGATGATGGCGTCGATGAAATGAACACTAAAATGGAGATTTGTATCTATTTATAAAAAGTGATTGAATAGTAGTGTTCTAGTAGATTTAAATAAAAAAACCAATATATCAATTTAACAGGATTCAGAGTTGATGTCAACAAAAAACCTAAGTTAAATTCACTTGGTGTTGTTTACTTGTATCTTCACATTGTTGTTTAGGACTGCAACTGGTTAGTCTCTAATTGGCATATGTGCATCCTGTGCGGACTGCCTTGACATTGTCTAAAGTCAAAAACTTTATGAACAAAGATGGATAGTGGCTAGCAGTGGAATCCAGTTTGACGCGCGTTTCGTCCCATTTGAGACTTGTCAGCTGGATGTACCTGCATCTCAGAGATGATGTTCACTCTGGGACTCGAATTCAGTACCGTTTGCATCAAACGTCATTGTGTTATACACTTAGCTACTGAGTTTTTGTTTATAAAATTAAGTTAATGTATTAATAAATGTTGGAAAAAGTATAATTTAAAGACGAGCCAATAATCATGAAAGAGGAAATCATTGTTGGAGTTTTGCGTAAAACTTGCCGGTTCTGTTATCTGCCTAGCCCAGCCAGTTAAGTCCAGAACACTAATAACAGCCTCAATGGTATGAATCATTGTATTTCAAACATACTGAGTCTATATACCAAACAAACAAACCATATCGACCCATAAAATAGATAATAACATTTGTACAATATTTAGCCGAATATGGCTGTGAATAGTAATCAATAAACTGATGATAACTCAAGGATCGTATAATAATAGTTCAAAGGTCAAAATAAAGTTAGTGATAAGAGGAAACGAATATGATTAGGTTAATTACAATGGGAAATATACATATTATATTGACCAATAAATAGTCCTCAAAAGTTACCATTCGTAATTCTCTTCGGGATACAACAGGATGATAGCTGGTGCCAGCTCGTGATGAAAACCTAAACTCTAAATTCTTAATCTTAACACTAACCAAGAACAGTCTGGGGACTCTTAAAGATTTATTTTGATCCTAATAAAGATTGGGAGAAGAAAGATATTCTACATCTACATGAACGAATCTATTTATCGATGTTTTTAGATTTAAAGGCAAACTATAGAAAACTTCAATAGACTCACTAATTATGTAAAATTTATTTACACATTGTAATATTACTTTTTCATTTCCCACAAACAATATATATATATATATATATATATATATATAGATAGATAGATAGATATATATATATATATATATAGATATATGCATCACATAAGTCACTTGATTTGTGTATGGGCTGTGATACTGCCCGGGTACCCAAACCAAAGCAGGTGCTTCTCCTAGAGGGCCATACCCGGAGCCTGCGACCTAAAGGTCCGATCCAAAAGGCAGTGGATCAACGTAATGAGATGCAGTCTCATGGTAGCCGGTGACCAACGATTGGTTCATACATCATTTTTTCCCTCAGGATCCTGGAGTCCATGTGTACTATTGGTTTGGAATGAGGGTTTCCCAACTCCCCTAGGTGGACTCTCCGTGTCCACCAACCTGTTTAGAGAGCCGGACATTCGCTTCTCGTCCTCTTAATTTCGTAAACAATAGTAATGCCGCGAGAAGGCAGTGAGTAGGACTTTTATGGCAGTGGTTGTATGCACGTAGCCATGTGAGAGCATTTTTCGAGGGAGAGCTGACTCTCCCCCACTCTCGGCTGTACCAGAGCATTTAGTGGCGGACATTTTAAGACAATCTACGAAATAAATCAATCGAAAAGGTTGTAGGATAATCATTAAATGGAATGCAATGAAGTTTAGGAAAGGGAATTTAGGTCATTTTTAATATGACTTGACTATTTTAATACATATAAAGTATATTTAACCAAGTTTCAAACAAACAAGTCAAATGAACTCTTACAATACACACTTACTTGGATATATGTAAAATACAAATAGGATTGATGCAATACAGATAAAAGTTAATAATAATCCAATATAAGCATATGTACATTTTTTCGTTGAAATTGAATAATTGACATAATCTGAATTTATACTGCCATCATCATCATCCTCATCGTCACTATCATTATCTTCTTCACGTATATACACATTTTCCATATATCGTATAATAGATGGTGAACCATTATGATCTGAATAACGACGTCTCATACATTCAATTTGTGTTATACTATTATTGTTTAAAGAATTTTTTAATATATCTGTATCAAATAATAATGAATTATTGGAATCGGAATTCGGATAGAAATCACCATCAACACTTGAAGTATAATGTTTACCATGTAAATTACGATATTTTAATTCATTATCTAGGGACAATTCGTTGGATATTCTCAATTCTTCAGGTGATAATGATAATAATGATGACTGTGATGAATACTAAAATAAAAAGTGAAATATATGCATACACAGTAGGTGAATTAAGTATTCGACTTTGATTAAAACATTTGAAGTGAAGGCTATCGACATTATCCGACTGCTTGAACAGAAACAGATGGGCGGCGCTGTATCCCATATCTCAATAACTGAAAGTCGATTGAGTTAAAGACTAAGTCAATAATAATTAACAGTAAATACGTTTCCGATAAATAACTATTACTAACAATATTACTTAAATAATCCAATGTGATGAACTACATAAGTGTATAATTCACTCAAACCGACGCTTATTATCTAAAGTCAATTATTTCTCAAGATCTATCCAAAGCTAAGTAATTAAAAATATCTCGGGCTACTGTGAACGTCTCCAGAAAGTCAGTATTTGTACTGTTGATTCCCATTTATCCGAGGACATCAACTGGTAAGTCTTTATCACAAAGCACAATACCAAAAATCATTAACCCGGTACACCGTATATGCAGCTCAGATAGTTAATGATTCATAATCCAATTGACCTATTTTCCTCCCCTTGACATCTTCACCTTCACCTCGCCCTCCAACTTGATATTGCTTATTTGAACAGTCTTTACCCCATAGGTACTTGGTTTGTGAAATTTTGGTAACCTGTAAGAACGTGATGTGGTGTTGAATTCGAGATATAAGGTAAACAATAAGGAAACGCCAAAAGAAAGATTTAGTTCTTTGGAAAGTTTACTAATCTCAGATTTATCCCTATTTCCAACCATTGGAAGAGTCTTCTCATGAAATCTCGACTGGTGCCTGATAATCCTGTAGAGTTGAAGAATCTACAAATTAAATCGACAATAGCAATATATGCTATTTTCAACAACCACCGCATTGATATTAATATGGAAATAAATCAGAAAGGCTTTTCCAACTATAAAGAGAGGCGAACAGTCGAGGCGTTTCATAGAATGTTAAATTCATCTGTACTCAATAGTGGTAGTTGAAAAGAAACAATACCACGATGTAACTACTAGTTTCTCCTGAAGACCTGAAGAAAAGCTTATGGACCTCAGACACTTGTTTCAACTCATATTTAACACGTTACAGTATTCTTAGTTTTAATGAAGTTATGAGGGCTGAGGTCAGTATTTTATCCAGACTATGTATGAATTATGGGCAACTATATTACAGATGTACTACAAACGAACTGATCTGTAAAGATTCAGTCAGTCAAAAGCTACGTAGAAACTAGTAAAAATGTGCAGGAACAAGTGTTCTAGTCTGCGTATAAAGACTAAGCCATCTCAATGATCAAGCTGAACCACTGTGTCAAGGTAGCAGCTACGGCTAGGTGTGACAATAACATGAGGGAGTATAAATATAAATAAATACGGCTCTCACTGAATCTGGTACATAACAATGGATTGTTTCATCTCTCCTGGCAGGTCAGGCGACCCAACACCCATGAGAAAACCATCCGAGCATTCGACAAGCTAGGTGCTCAACAAAATGTCTCAGTTTCCAGCTCACAAATTTTACTTTTGACCTAGTGTTATATACTTCATAACCAAAAAAAATGGCTTCAGCGAACGACTTGCAGTTTTGCAGATCATACGATTTTATCAACACAATTTTTTCAGAAATCACAACAGTAAGTATAAATGAATGTGTATTGAATAAGTGGGTACATATATATTTACAAATGTTCTGAAGTTAGAATAGAATCTTTTGTACAAAAATGCATGTATAGGAGACAACTACTCTGAAGAATGATCTATATCAACAGGTAAACAAGAAGTCAACTTTAACGATCGATCATTAATAAGACCAGTAAGAAAATCGAATGTTTTCAGCGTAGATATATTTTGACCTTTAGTAAAGCAGGACTTTGATTTGCGGACATCGATTGATTGAATTTGTTCGTCGATTTTATTAATTGATGCTTCATAAGCTGTAACATCATCGTTCAAATCCACCAACTCATAATTGACACCACAGTTAGAATCATTAAAATTCTCATGGCTTTTTAGTAATTCCTACCAAAAAATAAATAGGTGATAAGTTAAAAAAACTAAATATATACAACACCAAAATATTTAATAATATCAAAAACAGAAAAAGATAGTTTACCATGGCCTGACATCAACGGAAAAGCACTGAATACTGAATAATACTGGACAATTATTTCTTGGTCCCAAACTTTTCAGCACACTGCACTAAGATCAAATAAAACCGTGTTTGGAGGTGAACATAACATCGATAAGTCCTATGCAGGACTGAAAGTAGTCTATCCCGAGTTTTAGAGTAGGAAACAGATGTCCACCGTTTCCTGGTTTACAACTGTCAGTTATTGATGAAAGTCGAATCCAAATTGTTAAAAAGCCTTAAATGCTACATTCGTGAGTGTTATCAGCCAAAAACGGCGAAGGCACTGATTACACATGGTCTTGTCACATTTACCTACTGTCTTCACCTAAAATAAATGATAAAAGACCATACTAGCTCCTTTATTAGGTATGAGCCACATTAAAGTGTGAGGGACAGTGGTACTAGCCAGTTGCCCAGAGCGAAGGGAACGCTTTTGTGATATCGCTGGACGCCAGGAGTAATCCACAGACATCTATAATTATATACTTGTGACTTGCGAAAGTCCTATACTGTCACAAACCACCTTTTACAGCAGCAAAGCAATGTAAAATTAACTAACACACAGTATACTTGCACTCTAATTAGAAGGCGAACATGCCCTACAGTAGCCGAAAGATATCTGTATATCTGTGCCAAGATAGCCACCAGCCTACCACGGTAGACAAGACATCTAAAATAATTGAAGAGACTAATGTCTCAAACAGTTTCACTGCACAAGGTTGGGTTAGACATAGACTCACCCAGACCAGCCCAGAATTTAGAGGAACGGAGATTGTTTTTGTCAGCGTCTTCGCCAAGTAGAATTGTCATCTAAATACTCTTAATCAACATGTTGAAACTGGATGAGATAAACCATTTTTTACATCCACTGCTTCAATCTAGTACCCAGAAACACCTTGTTACATTTTTCAGAAACGAAGTTGTCGCATTCCGAATCTTTACTCTATGTTAATTACTTTGCAAGTAAATTTCTCAGACTAGGATCATCTGCCAAGATTTGTCTATGGAACAAGATCAATACCATCGTTTGCTAGCTATTTTGGTAGTTACCACTGATCTAAAACAGCCTACGTTTGTGAATGTAGTACGTTCAACTCGTGAAAAAAATACGGACACTAAACTTCTTATTACTAGACATCGCGCATTTTAAAGGTATATTACTCTTGGGCGGTTCTATCAATTTAGATAGTATCTATTTAGATTAGGTAAAAAACGAGCTAGCACTGTTATAGCCCGACCTGCCAGGTTAACTTCGTCGTTGCTTTATGCTGTGTCTTCATTTTTGATTTACTAGCTGAAGATTATAGTTACTATGTAATGTCACCAGAATAGCCTTTCGACACTACACATGTTCCAGTCCCCCCTAGCAACTAAGAATAACTGGGTCCCGAATTTTGCCCTGCATTACTATAAATTCCGAGACAATTGTCTCCTGGAAGGAATGTATAAACATTTATTTAAACAGTCTAACTTTATATATCTGTCAGTGTAACATCGATTTTTAGATCAACCTGATTATGTTTGTAAATTGGTAGATAGTCAACTATTTTTAGAACAGAACCTACTCATCATAACATGAAGCAATTGGGAATACTATTTGCATAACTACTGTGGACAAAGTAAATACTTTTAATTTTGTCAGTACTAATATTTGAACTGTAGAAATATATGAAGAACTCGAATGTGATAGCTGGACAACCGAATAGGAATAGTCAGCAGATCAGAGAATTCGTGACAGAACGATGTAGCTTAATTTCTAAGTAATGATATATGCACTATACTATGGGTTACAATTTAGTTGCATAAAATTTAATGTCACTACTCAGATTTGGTCGACGGAATAACGATGTGCAGATTACGTACAGGAAATTACGACACTTAACATAAAAACACAGTCTCGAGTAGTTTCCACCAAATCTTGTTAACTTTTTAGCAGTAGGCTCAAAACATTATTACAGGATAGATTTCCTACAAAGCATTTCTGTTTCCCTGGTAAGCTAGTTAACATAAACTATGTCCTGGTAGTTAGCCTTGAAACAATGACGCTTATCATCCGAACAATATAACTTACATCTTCCGCAGACACATATGTCATACAATCCTCTTCACAAAATTCGTCGTCATTTGGATTAGCAAGGGTGTTCAAAGCTAATAGTTCCATTTTCATGCGGTTATCAAGATCATGGATTTCGAGTAAGGCTGATTCCAACAGTCTTATTCTATGAGCGACCTGGTGGTTTAGAAACCTAGAGACTGACTTCTTAACTCTGACCGGCATTAACGAGCACGGTAAGAAAAGTCAGAGGCTTTCAAAGTCGCCCGCCGTTTCGTTTCAACGACCTTGAACGGCCTGACAAGAGGCGGTCATTCTGTATTTGAGTTCAAATGGTTCAAGTGGTTGAAATGGTTGAGGACGGAATAGAAGAAGCTTTCGCTTAACGGGCTTCCGTGTCTAGTAGCAGCGGATCACCAATACCTTCAGGCAAAAACCTAGGTATATGAACGATAACAGAGGAAAAGAAGAATTTGGTAAATCATAGTAAGTTATCCTTAGTCCTCAAGAATAAGTCAAGTTTCCTCTTAAAGGACTCCTGGGAAGTCACTTGGACTAGCTCAGTCGGCAGTGAATTCCAGCACTTGACAACTCTTACGGAGTAGAAGTCATGTCTACAGTCTGTTCTGCTATGTTGGGTCTCCAGTTTCTGGGTGTTACCTCTTAGGTTAGTGTTGTGACTAAGCTTAAGAAGATGTTTAAGGGGGTGACCAGAAGTATTAAAAATACTGTAAGTCATAAGAAGGTCACCTCTAAGACGCCTGTACTTTAACGGGTAAAGGTTAGGTGATTTGAGGCGCTCTTCATAAGGTTTGAATTGGAGTCCCCGAACTGATTTCGTGGCTCGACGTTGTATACGTTCCAGAGTGTCCTTATCCTTTTTGAGGGAGGGAGGAAATACTACGTTTCCGTACTCTAAATGGGGACGAATAAAACTATTAAAGATTATGTGGAAGGTTCTACCGTCAAACTGGCCAAAAATGCGCTTCAATGTTACCAGTGCAAGGTTTGCTTGAGAGGCGTTTTTGTCACAGTTCGCATACGATTTCAGGTCATAGGGTACCAACACTCCTTAATCTTTTTCGACTTGGGAAACTTCTAGAGGGGAATTACCTAAGTTATAACTATAGTCTGCAACATGTCTCAGATGGACTACTTTGCACTTTGAAGTGTTGAATGTAAGTCCGTTGTCGTCTGCCCAACTTTGAAGTCGGGTCAGATCCTCCTGAAGAACTAGTATATCATTATGATTACGTATCTCTCCCCAAAGTTTCACATCATCAGCAAAAAGCAATAAGTCAGATGAAACTTGTTGAGGAAGATCGTTAATGTAAATCAAGAAGAGAAGAGGTCCTAGTATTGAGCCCTGGGGGACCACACTAGGACAGTCCATAGGTTGAGAGAGAGTGAAGTTAACCCTGACCTCAAAGTGTCGGTTTTCTAGATATGAAGTGGGCCAGTCAATCAAAGGGGGTTTTATACTCAATCGTCTAAGCTTCTTGATAGGACATACATGGTTGACCCTATCAAAAGCTTTTGAGAAGTCCAGGTAGATGACGTCAACCTTCCCCTTGCGATCAAGGATGGTTGTCCATCTATCCACCGCAGTCAGCAGGTTGATCATACAAGAATGACCTTTTCTGAAACCATGCTGTTGAGGTGAGAAGAACTTTAAGGATGATAAGTATTCTTGTATACCGTCGTATATTAGGGATTCCATAATTTTGGAAGGTATGGAGAGAAGGGCCACTGGTCGGTAGCTTGAGGGTTCACTGCGTCGACCTCCTTTGAAAATTGGTGTGATGTGAGCCAGTTTCCAAATTTCCGGTAGTTTGCCTCTGCTTAGCGAGTGTGCAAACATCACGCTAAGTGGTGTCGCCAGGATTGAAGCTGCTTCCCTCAATACAGCAGAATGAACCATATCCGGACCGGGAGAAGTGTCTTTTCTTAGGTGCTGCAGTTTACGGAGCACCAGGTCAGCACTCAGGTCCACTTCGAAAAGTCCTGTACAGGTGCAGGTGAGGCTTTCGTCAGTATAGTTGATGTGGGTCGGGCCATTAGGACCTAGCAGTTGGGAAACTCCAGTTTTGCCTTGTCGAGGAGAAGCTGCGTAACGGAATAAGCTTTTCGGATTGGAGACAAATTTGTCAATAAGCTTGGTCTGGTACTGAAGTCTGTCTTCTCTTATTACCTTTGTGCATATGTTCCTTATATGTTTGTATTGCCTGTACGCGCCGTTGTTGTCAGTTCGTTTGTATTCGACCCAACAGTGCCTTTTGCGGCTTAGCAAACGACGAGTGCGGTTCTTGATGATTGGAGGTTGTTTGTAGCTTTTTGGGACCATTTGAGGAACTGAATGCTCAGTAGCACATAAGATCGTGTGCAGTAAAAAGTCCCAATGAGCATCCACTTCAAGTTGAAGGTGAACATCCCAATCCACCTGTTGTAGATAGTCCTGTGAAGCTAACACATTCGACTGTTTGAAATTCCAGCGCCTGTTGCCAGTGGGATATCTTAGCTCCGTTTTGCTGACAAAGCTGAATGATAATACGGCGTGATCACTTTTCCCCAGGGGAGCCAGGATTGAGAGGTCGTCAACTAGGAATTCTTCATTTGTGAATACCCAGTCTAAGCGCGACGGCGTCTGACTATTTCTTCAACGAGTTGCTGACTTCACATTTTCGAATAATCTCAGGTCACCGATGAGGTTGAAGAACAGAGCTTCAGTAGGGTTGTCACCTCCAATGTATGTATGTTCCATGAAGTTGATTCTAGGAAGATAGAAGTCCCCTAGAATCAGGATTTGAGAGAATCCGAGACGCGTAGAGCGGGTTAATCCTTCCAGCAGACGTTTGTCATACTCGATGTAGGCTGTGGGCTTCCTGTAGATGACCCCAACTAGACACCTCGAGGTGGTAGACAATCTTACTGAGCACCATACTGACTCATCAAGATTGAGAAACTCTTGGTTGTGAAGTTGGTGCGCATCCAGGCATGACCGTATGTATAGTGTTACCCCACCCCACATCCCTGTTTTTCTGTCGTTGCGAAATAAAGACATTCCAGTTATTGCTAGCTCCTGGTCCGTAAACTGAGACGTTATCCAAGTTTCGGATATTCCCATCAGATGGGCATCATTAGCGTTGCTAAGTTCACGTAGCTCATCCATTTTGTTTGGCAAGCTCGCGGCGTTCGTGTATAGGCAGTTTATGCTCTCAATTTGGAACGCGTGAGCTTCTTCCTGTGTGTCTATATGAGCCGTGCGTGAGTGGACAGGTAGCCTACCTATACAATGTTTACCGAGTTGGTAGTCCCTGTCCTTTACACGTTTTTTTTATGATCAAGACAGTCCACGAGTGGAATTGTCAGCTCCAGCTTTCGTTTGTGCTTTATCCTGCTGTCGTGGGGCCTATCCGGATGCATATGGATGCCAGTTGGCAACCGACGTCTATTGGTACGAAATGCTTCCAGAGTTGCAGCCGCCATGTGGGAGGAGGGGAAGGTTATCTTCAATAGCCGGTGCCTAGAGTCTCCGTCTCTCTTGGCTAGTCGCATTACCTGTTGGGTCAATATGTTCTTGAGTTTTAAGGAATGCCTAATGAATTTCCATTCCCGAATATCAGAGTTTGCTTGAGTTGGGTCCATATTTTCCGGTACACCTTGCACAATGATATTTCTTCCACGGAAAAATGTCTTGCGAGATTCTTTAGAGATGTTCCGGATGAGATTTCGTTCAGAATACGGTATGTCGGGCAGTATTCTTACGTTCCCATCGGATTTCAGTAAGTGACTCGCTAGCAGGACATCCTCCACGTCGGAGGTATTCTTAAGTGTAACACGAAGCAGCCTCGGGTGGTTTAGGTGGTTAGAGTCCTTCCCCCGAGTGAGCCATGTGACCGTAAAAGGCTCTATTCTAGGGAGTTCAAGCCTCTTGTTCAATTCTCCCCAGAGCATCCTATCATTTTTGTCCTGCATACTGAGAGGAAGGTCGGGGTTGTCAATAAGGTTCATGATTATGACTGAGTCGTCACGAACCGTAACTGATTTCCCAGGTTTTCCAGGGCGTCTAGGCTTGGTATCTTGTTGTTTGGATGTCGAGGCGCGTTTTCGATTCCTGGGCTCAGTGATGATCTGGCGGACAGTCTTGGGGGTAGACTGTGCGGCCAAAGCATCAATTGATTTCCGCACGGTACTTGGGATGTTCAGCTTCGGCGGGGATGCTTGGGCCTTTTTACTCCTGTTAACGTGAGTCCAACCAGCCACAGGGTTTTTGGGAACCACTGTCTCATTCAAGGACTCTTCCCTGGGGGTCTGTTAGCTGTTCGCTGGGTTGCACGAATATCAGGTTTTCTCGTATTTGAGTCGTGTTTTTCTGCAGTAAATTCGCGAAATCAATACGAAAAGCGTTAATTTAGCTTCCTCTGTTCTGTAGTGTACAATTTGGCTCTTTTGTTGCTTCGTAACTTGACCTGGAATACAAATTACCCTACTGAACCTCACTGTCCTTGTTTAAAATTTGTTGGGGTCCACAAAACTGCGTAGTGAGAATAAATTAACAGCTAAAGATACTCTGAGTTTGTGTGAATGGTTGTTTTCCGCAAGAATTAGGACGAAATCTCGAGTAACCGCTAAGTCCTAAATGTTTGTAGCACTTTCTTCAGTTATTAAGGTATTATCTCAAGAAATAAATTTTTTAATAACTATTAAGTGATGTTTGTAGTGCTTCATGTTCAAGAGACATTCCAGTGGACTTAAGCGAGGCATTTCAACGCATAATACTGAACAAGCTGAAGATATCACCAGTATTGTAGTTTGACACTTATTAACCAGTAACAACTTCTATAATCGAATCGCGCCCACCCAGTTAAAATCAGAAGTCAGAAGCGAGGAGTTTGGAAGATATATTTGATGGGTTATCAATATATCGGGACGTGACTGATCTAATCTGGCTAATGATCGTAGGAAATGCCTCCCACGCTGTGCTGTGACGTGATCTGGTGCGGATGCATGACCGAACGCCTTCAGCTAAACGAGTCCACTAAAACTGATGTGGTCAGCATCCAATGTCAAATACTTACAAAGCTATTGATTTTGGGGAATTATTCACAGCTACAGATCATTCCCCTCCCCAGTGAGGTAGTGATGACCCTACGACGTGGCCAGCCAGAAGTTTAAACCCGACGAGTTTGTCGTTGGTAAACACTCTTCTGATAGCTTGCTATGTTTAGCAGCGTCCGGTCGTCTTTCCTTACTATAACGGGCCATGAAATACAATATAGTAATCGTAAAACAAAGAACAATCGAGATATCAGTTCTTTATAAACTTCATCGTCTTTTTCCAGCCGTCCTGGAAAAGAAAAAAATAGAACGTGTGAGTACATGTCAAAATACACTCTTACTTGCGTAAAGACACAAGGTGAGCGGAAAAAAAGTCAAACAAACTAATACGCTTACGACAGCGTGAAAGCGATTGAAAAAGAATTGGGTATTTTTGTTTGTTTGTTTTCCAAAATATATATATACTCTTAAAAGTGAAACAAATTGTTTTTTTGAAATGAATATATATGAATGAGCATAATAAATTTTTTATATATAATGCAAAGGAAAATGAGGGTAAAGCTTGTGTCCTACATACAATAGTCGTTTAAATGTTCTGGAAATTATACCCTTCTTCCAGAACGCGTTGTCTTAAGTTTATTTTCAGAGGCTGATGGAGTATCACCGTGCGTGCCGGCTGTCGAATGGAGTACTACAAGTGTAGGAGCCGTGTCGTTCGACTGTACTGAGCGAAAACCGACGTAGATAGGATTTCCTTCTAAGTACGCTGCTTTGAGGCGATCGATACTGATGCTATCGTTCGTGCCGTTCTTACCGACTATATAGTACTTAGGTTCACGCTGAAGAACTTTGAAGGGTCCTTCGTATGCTGATTCGAGAGGTCGTCGATGTGAATCTCGACGTGCGAAGACGTGTGTACTTTGTCGTAAGTCCGGTTGGACAAAAACACCAGTTGATTGCGGTCGAGTGTAAGCAGGTTTAACTGAACGCATTGCGTATGTAAGCCCGATCGTGTAGGAGTTCAGATCCATGTTCATTGAAGAAGAGGAAGGATCTACGAATTCTCCTGGAGGTCAGAGTGTTGTTCCATAAACGAGTTGAGATGCAGTGTATCCAATGTCAGCTTTCACTGCATTGCGAATACCTAGTAAGACGAGTGGAAGAGCAACTGTCCACTGTGAAACATTTGTAGATGATAGAGAAGCTTTTAGTTGTCGGTGAAAACGTTCCACCAAACCGTTTGCTTGTGGGTGGTAGGCGGTCGTTCGGAAGCGAGTTATTATTGATAGTGTGGTCAGACAACGGAAAAGTCGAGATTCGAACTGGTGTCCGCAGTCTGTAGTGATGGTTGAAGGGCAGCAGAAATTTGTTACCCACCATTCGACGAAGGCGCAAGCCACTGTTTCAGCAGTAATGTCCTTAATAGGTACTGCTTCTGGCGATCTAGTGAAACGGTCCACGCAGGTTAAGAGATAAGAGTATCCATTTGAATCGGGTAAGGGTCCTACCAAATCTAGATGAAGATGGTCGAAACGAGCATCGGGGGTTTTGAAAGAGCGTAAGGGACATTTGTTGTGTCTAATGACCTTAGATTTCTGACAGCTTACACAGGAGCGTGCCCACTCCCTCACGTCTTTATTCATACCAGGCCAGCAGAACCGTTCTGCTATGAGCTTGATGGATGCACGAACACCTGGATGAGAAAGATTGTGCAACGTGTTGAAGACGTTGCGTCGATAATGTTTTGGTAGGATTGGACGATCCCTACCTGTATATGTGTCACAGAGTAAGGTCTCCTTACCTGTTCCCATCTGTTTAATACGCAGTTTTAGAGTGATTGAGGATAACTCATGCTGAAGATCATTGTCTTCTTTTTGAAGCTGGGCGAGTTTAAGAAGGTCGATCCCTTGGAAACTGTTCAAGGAAGTTATACAAGACAAGGCGTCTGCAACTACATTGTTTGCTCCAGAAATGCGTTGTATATCTGAAGTAAACTGCGAAATGCAGTCCAGTTGTCGAGACTCTCGATGTGAATACATATCTGAGGATGAGCTCAAAGAGAAGGTAAGAGGTTTATGATCGGTAAAAAGTGTAAATTCTCTTCCTTCGATGGAATGTTGGGAATGCCGTACAGCTCAATACATAGCTGGGAGTTCCCTACCGAAAGTGCTGTATCTAGATTCAGCGTCTGGCAACCGTCTCGAGAAAAATCCTAAAAGTTGCCAGGATTGGTTAACCCATTGTTGTAAGACTCCTCCAATTGCTGAGTTGGATGCGTCTACGGCGATACTGATGGGCGCTTGAGTGTCCTGATGTGAGAGCAGGGTTGCCTTAGCGGTGAGTTCCTTGATTGTGGGAAATGCTTTTCGTGCGGTGTCGTCTAGATTAATTGATTTCGCATTTCCACGGAGTTGGTCGATTAATGGTTTCATAAGGGACGCGCATTTCGGTATGAACTGTCTATAGAAACTTACAAGACCGTTAAAAGTGCGCAACTGCCTAATCGCGGTCGGTTTTGGGAAACCCAGAATGGCCGCCACTTTGCTTCGTCGGATGCCTTGAGCATCAATAGTGTGTCCTAAGAAGTTTAAGGAGTTGGTTCCGATTTGGCATTTTTGAATCTTGACAGTAATGCCATGCCTTTGGAGTCGTTCGGAAACAATGTCCAGATGCTGGAGATGTGATTCTCTGTCCCGACTTGCTATCAGACAGTCGTCAACATGCGCATGTACGAAGTTATGGCCTCGGAAGACGTCATCTATGAACCTTTGGAAGGTTTGAGCAGCATTTCTTAAGCCGAAAGGCATTAGTAAAAATTTTAGTTTTTGGAATGTCGTCAGTTGCCATAGGTATTTGGTTGTAAACTTTAACTAAGTCGATTTTCGAAAAGACGGTTGTACCTTTCAAGGTAGCTGTCAAATCGTGAATGTGAGGCAACGAGTAACGATCGGGAATGGTTTTAGCATTCAGACGCCGATAATCACCAGTCGGATGCCAATCATTGCTTTCCTTTTCAGGGACCATATGCAGGGGAGATGACCATGGGCTATTTGATGGTTGAATTATTCCCAAGTCTACCATGGGGTCGAATTCGTTTTTAGCCAACCTAAGCTTTTCAGGAGCCAGTCGGCGTGCTTTTGGGAATACAGGTGGTCCTGTAGTCGAGATGTGATGTGTAGCATTGCTGGTTACACAAGGCAGTTTCGGTTGTGGTTGATATATCCCGAGTATTTATCGAGCAATGTTTGATATAAGGGGTCTATGGCGTGCTTAATTGTGACTGCAGATAATCTGCAACCAGAAAAAGGAGTTACGCAAACAGATAACTTGGTGTTGTTGTCTATTAACCTTCGTTTGCGTGTGTCGGTGAATAGATTGTGGTATTGTAGCAGGTCTATACCAATGATTGGCATAGAGACATCTGCAACAACGAAGATCTAGTGGATGGGTTTGCGTAAACCCACGTTAAGGTAGAAGTACCTTTTCCCATATGTGGCGATAGATTTTCCGTTTGCCGCCTGTAAGCTTAAAACAGACTCGTGAAGTCTGTCGTTATAATTCGCGGGAAGAACGCTAATTTCTGCGCCAGTGTCGACGAGGTAGCGAACTTTCGTTGTCACATCCGTGACGCATAAGAGGCGGCTATGTTCGCCGGTTACGGTTGCCGTTAACGCCTGCCGGCTGGGAACTTTCCCGAGGTTTTATTCGTGTCGGTCGACTTGGAGTTCGGGTAATTGCAGGGTTTTCTGCAATTTCTAGTTATGATACCAGCACCAGTTGGGGTTATCCGTTTCTCGTGGTCGAGAGACAGATCGCCTACGTGAAAAACTTCGAGGCCGGGTTCTTGACCGACTACGGTTATTTAGAAATCGAAGATATCGTGTTAGTGTATGACATAATTCGGTGATGTCATTCGGGGTCGTTTGAGGTTTTTCTTTGATTGAAAAGACCTCAGCGTTAGTAGACTTCTTTATTTCCAGGATGTGGTCAGCAGATGCAGCCAGTTCGTCTACGACATTGTTTTGAAACGAGACGAGAACCGCTTGCACCTGTTGAGGAAGTTTAGACAAGAAAACTTGTCTGAATAGGCCATCATCGAAAGTTCGCTGGCCAATAACTTCTCTCATCCTTAGCAACATGTTTGTCGTAGAACCATGTTGCAGGTCGATATTACTAAGTAGTTGATCCAACCTTTGCCGATCGGTTAGATCTCAGAGTTTTAGAATCGATCGTCTTAGACTTCCGTAAGGTGCTGGAACATCGCTAGCAAACCTACTAGGTGTGACGTACCTGTTGAATTCGCGCGGTAGTGCCTTAACCACCGCGAGGAATAGTGTGCGCGAGTCCGTGATTCCGGGCCCGCAAAAGTCAGCTTCTGCGTAGCAGAGCCAGGTTTCGATATTCTCAGGCCAAAAGGGCGTTAACTGAATAGAGGGTGGGGGAATAGTTTTTAACTTAAATTCCTTAGGTGTCTGTTTCGTCATTGTGAGAAATCAAGTATTATGATGAACGAAAAATAAATAAAGTATATCCGAAAACCTCGAAAAAAAGTATATCACGATATATAAAAGCCAAATAAAGCAAAACAATGATTAATTAACTTCCAAAAAGGAACAGATTCACAGTTTGTCGTTTGGTGTACCAGATCACGTCGGTCTCATCACTGGAGATACCACCAGTATTGTAGTTTGACACTTATTAACCAGTAACAACTTCTATAGTCGAATCTTATCCCACTTGGTTAAGATCAGAAGTCAGAAGCGAAGAGGTTGAAAGATATATTTGATGCGTTATCGATATGTCGAGAAGCGGTTGATCTAATCTGGCTAGTGAACGTAGGAAATGTTTACCACGCTGAGATGTAACGTGATCTGGTGCGGATGCATGACCGAACGCCTTCAGTTAAACAAGTCCACTAAAACTAATGTGGTCAGCATCCAATGTCAAACACTTAAAAAGCTATTGATTTTGGGGAATTATTTACAGCTAGAAGCATGTTTATTTTCTTTATAAACACGAAGAAGCCTTTTGAGCCATCATTAACGCGCTCAAATAGGTGTCCAAGCAATTTAAAACGTAGCCTGTCAAAGCCAACTGAAGAACCGAGCTTAAATTATACTTAACCATATATGCCATCAGATATACAAGAACTGGGATTATTATCACTATAGGAGCACACCGTAATTCCAGTCAAACGCCATCGTCACTCTTTAGAAACAATCGTCACGAGAATGAATCCTATTCATTAGTTCAAGCAAACTCATGTCACTTAGCGCTAAATTTGAATATCATGTTTAACAAGTAGTGCAAATACAACCGTATACTGTTTGAAACGTTTAAAGTGACGGAGAAAAAAGTATCGAATTCTCAATTCTCTCTCTTCATATTATATAGCTAAGGTATTCTTATTGGTCACAAATAGCATTTCAACCCCTAATTCCGAGGTTAACCTCAACCTGGTGAACCTACATTTGAGAAATAACTAGAAAATAGTGCCTCCTATATTCCTGTGGGAGATATGTCAACCCATATACTTAAAGCATGTCTTCACGTTGTAGTTGATTTCAGTTCGTGGTGAAAATATAAACCTTAAACCCCAATTTTAGACATGAATGCCTAGTAATAATTAAGAACAGCATGAGGACTCCTAAATATTTGTTCATATCTCCAAGGGTTGGAGAAGACTAATAATTAACCTCCATCAGGACAACTTTGAATATCGTAGTCCTTTCAATTCACAGAGTAATCTGTAGGGGACATAATTAGACCTACTGTGTATAGTCTGTTTGCAGTTTACGATATTATCGTTTACTTCTCCATATACCTTTTACTTATGAAAGCTGCTTTCAGATAATTTAGAAACAAACTGGATATTTGTCACTGTTTTTTGAGCTCGCACTTATGCAACACTGCCCTTTTAAACACCCAAAATCTACCATCATCACATTTTTGATCTCTGTTCCTTCTCTATATGTCAATTCCTGACCGCAGCCGCATGATCTTGTAGATGGCATCGAGTCCCGATTGACTATGATCACAACTACAATAAGATCACGCGCCAGAAAACGACTTGGATCCCTCGATAGGTCGAAAACCAAAAGGCTGTATTTGGTCTAGATATCTTTAATTGGTATCAAGCAGTCGGAAACAAAAAGCACGCAACACTAAAAATTTATATCTAAGGACGTAGATGAACTGACTAGCCCCACTTTACCAACCACTACGGTCAAAAATGCCTAGTCCAACTTGATAAACTTTCCCGAGTTTGACTCGTTAAATACGCAAATCATTAGCAGCTGAAACAAATATCACATAAGCTTAAAGGCTATGTATTTTGAAAATGTAAACTATACTCATTGGCTGGTTTTCTTTTTACATGTTTTTTTAAAAGTCTCATCAAAAAGTTGAAAATTGAAATGTAGTTAATTTATTTTCGAAATCCCCGTTTTCAATAAATATTCAGCCTAGATTAAATGACAGGAAAATAAAATAAATTAAATGTTTATGAATCAGATAAGATGTGAAGTTGGAGTTTAAAAAATATAAGATGAAATCAATCACTGTAATCATGTAATTATGGAAAGTATTTATTTAAACTGATGATTGAATGATGACTCCTAATTCAGTATAGATGTTCTAACTCCTGATCAACGTCTACAAATTCATGACCTACCCATAAACATATATGATAGTGGGTCAAAGTGTTTTTCAACAGATTGCAACTTGACTCGTTAATCATCAATGTGAATGTAACGTTTTGACTAAATACGATTGGTTTTTGTTATATCTAGTGTCATCTCATGACTACCTACCTAAACAGAAGTACATCATATGAGACTCGAATCTACCACTCAGTGGTAGATGACTAAATATCGATCTACTACTATTTACTAGCTAATGACATTAACACTTTTTAAGCGGACCAGACACTCTCAGCAACAACCCAATGTGGGAGACAACAAACCAGATTTCATCGAAGGAAGAAATCAGGAAGAAGCGCTGGAAGTGAATAGGACACACCTTGAGGAAATCACCCAACTGAATCACAAGACAAGCCCTCACATGAAACCCTGAAGGCCAAAGGAGAAGAGAAAGACCAAAGAACACATTACGCTGAGAAATGGAGACAGACATGAGAAGAATGAAAAAAAGTTGGATAGAACTAGAAAGGAAGGCCCAGGACAGAGTGAGTTGGAGAATGCTGGTTGGCGGCCTATGCTCCATCGGTAGTAACAGCAGTAAGTAAGTAATGTCTCCCTATGACTGAAAACCGAATTCATTGAAGTTTACAGTCAAAGACGTTATTATTGAGCTTTTCAATCTAAAAGTGGTACCCTACATGACCAGTATAGATATTTAAACTTCCTAGTTTGTATGTCAGGACAAAACTTCACTTTTGACAACCTGTAGTGGCTGGTATTATGCCAAGCCCACACAGGTTGTTCTATCTTTTCAACAAACCAATTAATTCATTCTTCCGAAGCCAGATTTTAACCTTACCACTTATTTGTCTATTAACTCTGACCATTTTTTATACGATCATATGTGTGTTAAATGCTCACCCTGTTCACTATGCGTCTGTCATTTATTTTTGTCTGCATATCAAAATTGAGTCACGCTTGATCAAAACGAGTTGATTCATTCATCTTTCCCTATGCGTGTCGTTTTGTTTCGCTTCGTTTCTTCGATTGTCTGTTCGAATCAACTAGCGAACGAAATATACGTATTCAAAACTTGTTTTCGAATTTGATTTATTTTGTTCCGTTATTCTCTAACGCAAATTAAGTCGATAAAAACTATACAATGGCTGGCAGCATGTATATTCTAATAACAATCAGAGTACGATCTAACTGAAGTCACATACAGGGCCACTAAAAACGGTAACGAATCCGAAAAAATCATACAGGTTTTAGAGTTAGTTATTAATGCATTACCCATGTATTCCATTGTAACAGTTTGTGAATCATTATCAAGTTCACTAAACTTTGACCATAATCTCTAATCTAAGGATTTGGTGAGAGGTTTTGCGTTAATACCTATTACTAAAATGCATAAAAGATTAAACTATTCCAATCGTTTGATTGTTCAAAGTGGAGTAAAATAAACAATCAGTAAACTTACCACAAAATCAACTGGATCATCTGGTCTTATTTCAGAACATTCCAATAAAGCTTTCGATAATTCAGGCATAATATATTTCATTAAATAATGACGCATTGGTAGTGAATGTGCTTCAGCATATTGATAATTTTGTGTATTCAACAGAGAAAGCCAATTGTTCTAAACAAAAACATTTTTAACGATAAGTTATATCAACTACTGAATTTTAATACTCCTTGTAAAAGTATGTAAAACAATTGAAAATCAGTCGCGGTCTATGTAACGTGCCCCACATGAGCTTTGGGTCACATAGATGTGTATCTATAAATTTACTTGCTCATGTGGGTCACGTTACATAGGCCGCACAAGGCGATCGCTTTCCAAACTCATCTCTGAACACTATCCAGCTTGGCTCCTTAAAGGAGAATGTAAAAAGATAACTAGTTCGATACAAGAGCATTTGAAAATCAATCACTAACCTTGAAGGATTGTAGAATGTTAATATGTTACTTCATTTTAAAGTTTGTATTGATGATTTTAGTTGAATACAAAAGTAGTATATACTTTTCAGTTAAATTATTTACACTGGAGTTACATATTTTTATTAATACTTAGAGTTGCTTATTTTCTTCCAACTTGTGCTTCTGACTGCTTGCGGAATATATATCCCTACTTCGGACTTGGACTTCTCACTTTAGTTAGTGGGGCTGGGACACGTCAGAATAGCGAACTAATTGGTCTTTGGTCACAAAGTCTTTGTTCCATTCTCAGATAAGAGAACTCGTAATCGCTTCGAACATAACAGGGAGCCCCTTCTATTTTGAGTACACTCAACGTAGTGCGCTATAGAACCTCAAATTTTTATATCATTAAGCCAGTAAGTTAAAGTCTTCAAAATCATTCAATGTGACGTACATTCTTATTCGCCCTCAAATGCTCTGGTACGGCCGAGGGTGGTAAGAGTCAGCTCTCCCTCTCCAAACGCTCTCACATGGCCACGCGTATATAGCCTCTGACAGGGAAGTCCTACTCACTGCCTTCTCGTGGCACTACTGTTGTTCACGAAATTAAGAGGATGAAATAGGAATGTCCTGCACTTTAACCGGGTTGGTGGACACGGAGGGTCCACCTAGGGGAGTTGGAAAACCCTAATTCCAAACCAATAATGCGAATGGGCTCCACGATCCTGAAGGAACAAATACCGTGTGAACCAATCGTTGGTCACCAACTGCCACGGTACTGCATCTCATAACGTTGGTCCACACCTTTAGAAGGAAGGTTTATGGTGTGGCCCCATAAGAAAACCTTCGGCCTTAGTTTGAGCGTACGGTCAGTACTCTATCCCTCACACAAATCGAATAATTTATGTGGCGCATATGTGCCTGGTGCCCCTTTGTGGCAATATTTATGTGTTCAAATAAATATAATAAATAATTATTTCTCTCCTGTCATTGTTTACAATTATCTCAATGCGAATATGGTTGACTTTAAAGGTTACAATTCAAGTTTCAATCAAGTTTACATAATTTCAAAAAGATTGAAATTTAAAAAAATTCATCCATTACTGAGCTGGAGGTTACTATGATTCCGTTCAACTAATGAATAGACAAACTAACCATTTTCATGTTATATCCTAGCGAAGACATAAGTACGGGTAACTCCCAGGACCTATTAATGGACTATTATTCTATATATATTCTTATTGTATAATTATTGAGTAACTAGATTATGTATATCTATATTTATCTTATTATAAGTTTCATTTTGACCTATGGATTATTATTATACCATTTACTGTTCCTAAATTACACTGAGTTTATTGAATAATGGCTCCCACGTTCACAGCCACATTTGGCTTGATTTTGTACAAATATTATTTTCTATTTTATGGTGTGATGTGGTCTGTCTGTCTGGTATATAAACAAAGTATGCTGGAAATAAACGATTCGCATAAATTCGCATAACAGAAGCTGTCATTGGTGTTCTGGACTCAAGTAGAAGGGTTAGGCGGATAAAGGACCAATAAGGACGCTAGATTACTCATACTGATCGAACGTCATTGGTTTGTCACAGTGTTAAGGTCGAAAAAGTCGTATTTCCATTGGTGAATAATTCACATGAATACCAATTCAGTATAAAGTTATTCAATAAGAAAATCAAAATAGGAAAGACACTTTCACAAACCCAATCATTTTCATATTTTTTCAATAAAGCCAATTCTTCATTCTTTTGTTTGTCTAATTTTTCTTTATCTAATTTTATTTTTTCTAATTCAAATTCTTTTAAAACTTTTAATGCTTCTTGTTGAATTTCATATTCATTTTGTTTTAATGGATAAATTTCAATGGAGGGTAATTTAAATGCTTCACGTTGTCCTATTACTTTACGTACTTTTTCTAGACAAGCTTCTTGTGGACCATTTAACATAATTACCTGAAATAAGTAAATAAATACAATTATTTTTTTCACAGTTGAAATCATGAGTCAATTGAAGCTAGACCACCATCGAAAACCTGGAAGCATTGGATGGCCTTTTCGTCCTATTGTGGAACTCCTCAGCAGTGCGCATCCACGATCCCGCACTCGCGAGATTCGAAACCAGGACCTATCAGTCTCGAGCTCGAGCCCTTAACCGATAGACCACTGAGCCGGCATCCAACGGTGTTAATGTCTAACTTCAACCAATCCACGATTTTGAGCGACCGTTCACCAATTGTCTTCAGTGAGCTGATATCTCTACAACAGACTTGGAAGAACTCCACTGGTCACTGCTTCCCACTAGAACTCAAGGAAATATCTCTTGAAGTCAGTCACTAGTGAGCATATGATTATATATCAGAGGGAGTTTTGTGGAGAATTAACCAAAGATGGATACTGACTAGCAGTGGAATCCAGGATGCGCAATTCGTCCTATTTGGGACCCACCAATAGATAAGTGGATAACGCGATGGTTTTTGAAGCGAACGGTACTGGGTTCGAGTTCCGGAGTGAACATCAACTCTGAGATGCAGATGGATCCAGCTAACGAGTCTCAAGTCGGAAGAAACACATTAACCACTTCGTGATATAGCGCAACATAATAATCAGCCTAACAGATTTGCTTTCAATTGAATATTTACATCCACTTTATATTGAAACAAGCCATGGTTCTTTCTACTAACCAATTCTTTGTCCCTGTACTATATCCTTAAACACAATTTTTCTTTTATATATTACTACCACTGAAGTAATTACTTCTATGAATATGAAGTTCATCTTGTTGTGCTAATGAGGTGTGACAACTTGAATCAATGTATATATGTGCCTGTGCCTACGTTGTAGCTGGCTGACTGACTGATAGTTTATGTGACATGCCGCTTTCTTTATATTGATTTACAATACTAGCATGTTTGATAAAGGTTATCGTAAATAAGAATAAAAGTTAATTGAATGTGATAGGATAACAATAACGTAATTTAGTGATAAAAATCTGAGATGTCAAATGAAACGTGCAGGAAAATGCAGAAATGTTAAAAGAAACCAAAACAGTTACAGGGAATGGTGATCAAGCAAATCGTTACTGTACAAACAGATTCGACTTTATGTTATGTATCGCATCCACCTCTGATGTGCATTTGAAATGTATGAGGATATATTTCAGTGAACCAAGTTTGATCTTATAAATTATATTGATTGGTGTGTTCGATGCTATGTAGTTATATTCAGCCACTTGTGGTAAAACAGAGGTTTTTTTTAACTGCGCTATGTTTTACTGAGCTAAGAAGCGAGGTGAACACTTACTCTGGATTGTTATATGAACGGAAAAGTTACGCCATACTGATGTGAAACAACTATTAATCAGTTGAAGTTAGACATTAACACCGTTGGATGCCGGCACGCTCAATGGTCTATCAGTTAAATGCTCTGGCGCGTAAATGGTAGGTCCTGAGTTCGAATCTCGCGAGTGTGGGACCGTGGATGCACTCTGCTGAGGAGTCCCATAATAGAACGAAACGGCCGTCCAGTGCTTTCAGGTTTTCGATGGTGGTCTAGCTTCATTTGACTCACGCTTTCAACTATTAAATGCCCTACATATTGAATTCGTTTTACAGAATAAAGCAGCTAATCATTTACTTACTGGACTAGAATCTTTATCCATGTTAATCATTATTGGATGAATTTCTCTTATATCAAAATAAGTTAAAACATTTTCTTCAGTTTCATCTGGTACTTCAGGTAAAGGTGGAATATGCGCCAGTTTTAATTCTAATGCAATTGATTCTGTTATTGTGTGTTGTTGATGTCTATCGATTTCTTCTTCATTTTGTCCTTCGATTTGTCTAGTTTCTTCAGTTGCAATTTCCATTTCATTGTCTTTTTTACGTAACTGATCTTCATCATTTTGTTGACTGTCTTCTTCTTTCGGGTTAGTTCCTTCCATTGATAGAGATTTCGATTTTTCATCTTCAGTTTGATGTATTTCCAGTTTTTCCATTTGACTTTTTCCTTGAACTATATTTTGATCATCAAAAGAAAATTATATTTATGTACATATAATGCGGTTGGTTATACAAAAATGCTATTTTTATATATAGTTGAAATCATGAGCCAATTGAAGCTAGACCACCATGGAAAACCTGGAAGCACTGGACGGCCGTTTCGTCCTATTGTGAGACTCTTCAGCAGTGCACATCCACGATCCCGTCTGCTACTTTACAAAAAAATGATTGGACGTGATCTACTAGGAATATTTAGTCTCTGGTGAACAATAAAAATTAATTTTGACTACATTATGAACAGAGTCATGTAGAGCAAAATATCCATTACTAGACAGTGAATAAAACTTAAACGTTTCTACCTAATAATAAAATTCATACCATCAATTATTATAGATCAGAAGGGGTTTTGTGGAGATTTCAGTATTTTCATAGTTGAAATCATGAGTCAATTGAAGCTAGACCACTATCGGTTAAGTGCTCTGGCGCGAGACTGGTAGGTCCTGGGTTCGAATCTCGCTCTCGAGGCGGGATCGTGGATGCGCACTACTGAGAAGTCCCATAATAGGACATCAGTTATTAATCAATCCAGTGAATTCTATGAATTACTTATTTATACTGCCGTAGCTTGACCATTTCTTAAAGTATAAGAAATGTGATTGAGATCAGTGTATTAATTCATTTCGGATCTGACTGTTTGTCAACATTGAATAGATTCATACTTTTCTTTGCTGAAAGTATCAGTTTAATGTTTCAAGAAGAATAAATGTACTCCTTCGAAACTATTGGTAATATTATGATGGTACTATTGTATTTTTAGTTGGTTCACTTAACTGTAATGTTTCTGATATCAGTAGTTCTAACCACTAATTTCTCATATTGAAGATTTGTAGTATAGGAACAGAAAAGATATTTGACCATATTATTTATAGGACAGATGGCTAATGACTAGCAGTTGAATTCAGGAAGCTCATTTCGTTATATTCGGTGCTTATAAGTTGAATGAAACTCCATCACAGTGTTGTTGTTAACATTGGCACTCAAACCTAGTACCTTTGCCTCCAAATGTTCACGTGTTGTTGAGTGAGCTACTGAGTTCAGGTGACTACTAACGTGATTAATTAGTATGATATTTATATCATTATTTGTGGTTAATGTTCAAGACTGAATTTCGATAAGTTTTTGTCAATATGCGTCCATACTGTACGGTTTACATCGTTATAGGCATGAGCTAGACAATAATTTATGGACGACCTTTGAACGAATCTTAAGTGACCTTAGGAAATATTAACCAATCGGGGAACAGTTAGTGTAGATTAAAATATACATCATACAAAACCAAAGAATTTAAGTGGATACACTTCTTCTAAATGGTTCAAAAATTTGTCAAGGTTAGAAAGAAGTTCAAAGGTTCTAAAATCGTAATGCATAATGTAGAGGAACTCATCCATATGACTCCATAATTGTCGGTCTCTGGAGCCCTGATAAGGTCGTGAATACTCTTTCAACCTCGACAACATAGCTTCAGTACTATTTGTGTGTACTCTGGTTGTGCAAGGTTGTCACTTTTGTTACTCATATATCTCTACAATACTCATACCACTGAACAGCCGAAGCTTCAGTAACATCTGAGAATATTATAGCCAATGTTGCTGGTGATTTTATTACACAGTTCGGAGCAATTATTATAAGTTGCCTTAATCTCACTTTGGATCAAGTGAAAAAAGTTCCTATTCTAACATACTTCTTCCTCCAACATATATTTCACCGAAAGATATCATCATGGTAGTCTCCACAGGGTCCATAAGTCATTTGATATCCGCAGTTACAAGTAAAGGAACTTATTAGTAGTGTCATTTATTGTAGACGCTTACTTGTCACGTCTTCTCTAAAATTCTCTGTGAACAGACCGTACATGAGCATCAGGAGCTGAAATTGGCGCCGTGAACTTGAACCCCCTTAACCGATCATGACTGGCTCGTCCGTAAATTATAGTCTCGCCTATGTATGCTAGAATGTTTGCATTTTTCATAATCCTATTTTCAACAAAATTAACTTCATAGGGCAGTCATTTTCCATGTCTTTAGTTTTAAAATTATGTAACTCCATCTACAAATGTAATTGCATGTCTTTCTACATTATTAATCTTCTTACGGTCTATCATTCTAGTTCCCAGACAATGAATATGATGTCAAACACAGATCAGAATAACAGAAACAATAAGTCTCAGCTAGCACAATGGCCTTCTAATGAATTAGTTCAGTCATCCAATACTGAACAAAATATGTTAATGTTTAGCCATTAAGATTAATGAGCATCTTATAAATTGATTGATAAAATCTCATCGGTCAGTCAGCTACAACGTAGGACCAGGCACATATATGCACCGGTCCAAGTTGCCATACCTCGTTAGCACAACAAGATCAACACCGGATTCACAGAAATAGTTAATTTAGTGGTGGTAGTATATAAAAAAAGTTGTATATAAGGATATAGCACAGCAAGAAAGAAAGATTTGAAGCAATTTTAATCTCAAGGTTTAAGGGAAGATAGAGTGTATACGCTTACACCATTGTAGTCGATTCTGAACCATGTCACCTAGAGTCTCCAACCATTGGTTACGATAGTTACGCGTACCCCAACCAAGTAGTCTGCATCTGCCAACATGGCTCAGACTAGAAGTTGGTGACTTCAAGCGCTGATGCCACGTTTTGGTTTGGCCGCCCCTAACTTTCTTCCAACCATCCTCAATACTAAACAGCATAGCGCGTCGTGGTAATCAGTGTTCAGGCATACGTAACACGTGGCCCACCCATCTCAGTCGATGAAGATTCATCACCTCATCAACTGATTTACCATCATTCCCTAATACCCTGTGTCTAACCTCACTATTACTTACCCGGTGATCGCAGCAGATGCGAGCAATATTTCTAAGGTATCTGTAGTCAAATACTAGTAACCTACGAGTATCTTCTGCTCTTAATGGCTATGTTTCACATCCGTAAAGTAGAACAGAGCAAACTGCTGAGCAGTATCAAATCTCATTGTGATTATTGGCTAGATAAACATGACATTAATTAACATTTGGTAGACTAGTCAATCTAACTCCGCCTTTAGCTCCTCCGGCGGTTACTGCCGGTCCCAAGCCCGGATAATGCAGGAGGGTTGGGCATGGGGCTAGTCAATCTAGTATGTTTCTATTTATTATTTCATCATATTATCTTACGCGAATTTGCTTCATCCATAAGTATTGAACGTAAATTTGCTGCATTTGGTGCCATTACAGAACGATATTCTTGTAATCTTCTATCAAATCTTTGTTTATATGTTTCTAATTGTTTGGAATTTATAACTTGTTTAATAGATTCATCTTTCAGTACAGTCTTATCACCCATTAAATATAATTTCCAAGTTGGTAATTGAATTTTCATTTGTGTTGGATTGAAATTTGATACAGAAAATTGATTATTGAATCTTTGTAATAATAAATTATTACTACCAATTAAATAGATAACGTAATTTGGTGTTATTAAACGATGTGATTGTGATGGTGAATGATCATTCATTAAAATATCTTCATCTTCTGGATCAGCTAAATAAAAGTAGGAAAAATCAAAATAGTTGATAGAAATATGAATATCAGAAGAGATTATGAGTTCATTGAAGGTAGATCATCATGGAAAATCAAGATGTAATGGATGACTATTACATCCTAGTATGGGACTGCCTCCAAATGCCATGGTACGGTCGAGAGTGGGGAGAGTCCGCTCTTCCTCTCCAAATGCTCTCACATGGCTACGCGTATATAGCCTCTACCAGGGAAGTCCTACTCACTGCCTTCTCGCGGCATTACTGTTGTTTACCAAATTGAGAGGATGAAAAGCGAATGTCTGGCGATTTAACCGGATTGGTGGACACGGCGCGTCCACCTAGGGGAGTTGGAAAACCCTCATTCCAAACCAATGATGTATATGGGCTCCAGTATCCTGAAGGAACAAATGGCGTATGAATCAATCGTTGGTGACTGGCTACCATTGGACTGTATCTCCTTACGATGCTCCACTGCCTTGTGGATCAGATATTTGGGTCGAAGGCTCCGGGTGTGGTCCCCTAAGAAAACCACCTGCTTTGGTCTGGGCAGCCAGGCAGTATCGCAGCTCTCACACAAACCAAATGAGATTTGTGTGGCGCATATGTATTCGGTTCCCCTTTGTACCAATATTTATGTTTTTAAATAAAATAAAGTATGGGACTCCTCAGTAATATTTTAGATATTAGCTACCAATTGAGTCTTGAATGTCTATTTCCATTTAATTAGATTTCATCATCCAAACTGGAAAATACTTCTGAATGTTAAAGAAAAGAGATAATACAAATTTCGGTAAAGTTTAGTTGCTTAAAAGATATTGTTTACTTGTGAAGCTTTTATTGTCCTTCTGAAAAACATTATTAGCAAAAACTTCAGGTGAACTATTCGAATCTCTTCCTATATGACTATGAGTTAGTTAGACATAGAACTAATTCATGAAATCATTGACTATTAAATTGAGATTTGTTAGTAAATACAGACACCCTGGTTGGGGGTAAACATGATTATAATGTCCAGTGACTGAAGATATTTGGTTACATGTCTTGGAATCAGTCACAGCAGCACAGATCTATTCACTTTTTGTTTTCTATAGATTCTAAGTTTTAGAATTATGTCATAATTATTATTTCGTAAATTCGTTCTCCCTTCATTTTTCCCATTGTCCATATCTAATATTTCTACAGCAACAACTAATACTTTCATTACTAATACCACTCTTAGATATCTTAATAATTTAATCTCGTTGTTTTAATGTATCGTAGCAATTTGGATGGACTCATATAGGTGTCAGGTTCTGTGGTGTATATAAATAACTGATCATACATTAAATGATTTTAAGATGGTGGAGAAGATTTGTAGTTCAGGTGGGTGATTTTGATGTGGGTTTGTTCTCTGAGTTGGATGGTTTGGTCGTAGAGCTTTCATCGTCCTTCTGAACGACATCATCAGCACAAACTTCGGGTAGAAGTGAAGTGTTTGAATTTCTTCACATGTGATTCACAGCTTGTCCCGTGCACCTCGATGTTGATTGGTTCTTATTGACCTTAAATCTGTCATTGTTTATTTCTTCCACATGTGAATCACATGTGAAGAAATTGAAACACTTCACTTC
>NC_031495.1:489337-517243 GCF_000237925.1 Schistosoma mansoni
AAGTGGCTATCAGGACTCAGTAGCTGAGTGGATAATGCGATGGCGTTTGAAGCGAAAGGTACTGGGTTTGAGTCACAGAGTGAATATCAACTCTGAGATGCAGGTACATCCAGCTGGCAAGTCCCAAATAGGACGAAACTGCTGGCCGCTATCCATCTTTGCTAACAATGCTTGTGAATTAAGGCTATATCGAAGCAATACGCACAGTATGCACATATGCCAATTCGAGACTGACCAGTTGCAGTCCTAACACATCAATGGGAAGATTCAAACAAACAATACTAATTGAATTTAATATTTATAAGAGGTTTCATTTCCTCTCTAATTATAAGTTATCAGTTCACATTAACATATAGGAGTCATCAGTGTGCTGTTACGGTATCATCATTCAATTATAAGTTTCTAATACAGTCAGACAATGGCTAATAGTAGAATCCAGAGTGTATGTTTCTTTCTGTTTGGAATAGGTCAACTGAATGTATCTCCATCCCAATGTTGATACCCATTTCAATTCCTAATACATTATCTAATAAGTTACAGAGTTTAATCAGACATTAGATGGCTCAACGGGTATGAAGTTTATTTGTAAGGGTTTATACTTTTCCATCATTAGTGTTAACTTAACAGGATTATATTTTAAACAGAGATAGATGATAGTTAGCAGTGGAATCCTATACTTGTATTTCTTTTTACTTGGGATTAGTCAGATGTTGATATCCACTCGAGATGTCGAGCCAAGTTCCGTTCGCTTCAAATGTCATCAGGTGATTCACTTAGCTACTGAGTTCAGATAGCCACAGGGTTGTGCAATGAGGTGAATTTTAGTTCATATATATTGGTTGTTTGGATTTTGCCATTGATGCATGACACTGCAATCGATTAGGGTTAAATTACATTTAAAATACACAAGCCGTTGAAAGATATTGGTTTTTGTACGTCATTCATATGTTATTAAAATTCACATTTGAAAATCAGATTTAACAGTTAGATTCATGAGCCGATCTAAGCTAGACCACCATTGAAAACCTGGAAGCACTGGACGGCCGTTTCGTCCTATTGTGAAACTCCTCAGCAGTGCGCACCCACGATCCCGCACTCGCGAGATTCGAACCCAGGACCTACCAGTCTCGAGCCAGAGCCCTTAACTAATAGACCACTGGTGGTCTAGCTTTAATTGACTCACGCTTTCAACTATGCAAATGCTAAATCTCCACAAAACCCCTTTTGATAATTAATAAAATTCAATATTATCATTATCTAAAGGTATTTATATTAGATTACCGTATCAGTGTTTCATCATTCAGTTTACCAAATTCATTACAATTCTCTTTTAATTGTTCTAAACGTTCTTGACAATCATTGACCAGCATTTCTAATTCATCTTCGGAATTCCAAGTTGGTAATGGACTAAGTGGATAATATTCTAAATCATTTAATTCATTAATACCGCCAACATTCGGTTTCTCGTCAAAAGTGACTTTCTCTAGGTTATACAAAAGTAAAAGGAACAAGGAAAGAACTCACTAAATGTTTTAAAACTAGGAGAGGATACTCCTAGACTGTATGTTCATCATCATAGGTGTGTTCTAATAGTTTCTCGCCTATCATGGAACTTGCGAGGGAGCTATGTTAAGGTTAGACATAGTATACTAAACAAAAGTGGGCAATCGGTTGATTTGGTTGTGAATCTTTATTAATTGAAGTAGATACGACATACTTTGAGTGTAGATGATCACCGCTTACCTCAACAGTTGATGTTTATAGGTGTAGGAGCAGGTCGAAAGAAAGCTAGGAACGGGAGAATTAAAACAAACCATCATTCTAAGAAGCTGATGACTATTGATCTGAGTTATGTTGGTAGATGGATGCTACCTGGTTGGGATGCGCGCGATAACGGAGATCAGTGGTTGGAGACTGAGTGAAATGGCTAGGAATAGTTCATGGCGGTTTATGCGCATTAACGTTTTGTGTTCCTTCATATATGAGTTGATCAACGTTACTTAAGCAAGTCTACTGCAAAAATACTAATGAGTATACTTACAGCACATGCATAACATCTAAGTAGGTAGCAAGAATGAACTGAAAAAAGTAATATAATAAGAGACTTTGGCTAGGTTAATAGTTTACGTACACAAAAAAGATGCCTTTGTTCGCATCTTACTTTTTATGTGAACTTGGGATATCATGTAGCTTGTCTATCTTTATTCTGTTTCAGTTAAAAGTCTAATTAGAAATATCCTCTTAGCATCGCTCACTCAAAGCGAAACAAGCGGTTGAGTAATACTTGGGGTTAACCGTTGATCACTAGCTTAAAATAATCAACTGATTAACATGGCTCAGTAACATTTTGTCGACTTTGGTGATTGTGAATAGCATTACTCATACTGATGGGCCACTAACCATTTACTCTGTACTGGATAGCATAGGTATTGGCTCAAATAATTCTGATGCGTACCAAGCTGAGATCTTGCACCAGTTAATCAGTCCACTAACTGTTGATCTGAAGCCTGTAGACTGGTAAAAACAGCATGATCAAGGTCAATATGATAACAAGTCTGTGATCTTAGGCCAGAATCTATTTAATTTATGATCCATTAATATTACATCGATGGGTTCGTCATTTATCATCTCGTGGATCATCAGCAGAATTACTTTACAATGATCATTGCTTGATTTGATTTGTATATTAAGTTTGCTATTCAAATTGATACTATATTGGTGTGTTTTTTCGACAGTTTTCTTTATATCGTTAACTTCCTCCTTCTTCCGTCGGTGTTCAGTGACGAGTAACGAAATCTATGATCAACTGTCAAAAGTTATATAAACCAGATGATTGTTAAAATTACTTTGATCTACACATCCTGATAAATCCACATGTGATATTATTTACCATTACACCACAAATACATAATCGTGACTGGTAGAGTTCAGATATGTCCGGAAAGGAATTTTTTTGTTTTGTAGTTCGATTCTATCACAGTCCATGCTTTTTGACGACCACCAAAACCAACCACGTGGAACGCAAATTTTACATACTTAAGATCACGAGTCAATTGAAGCTAGACCACCATGGAAAACCTGGAAACACTGGACGGTCGTTTAATCCTATTATGGGACTCCTCAGCAGTGCTCATCCACGATCCCGCCTCGCGGAATTCGAACCCAGGACCTACCAGTTTCGCTCCAGAGCACTTAACCGACTGGCTCCATGACGTAATGCCTGGAGTTCTAATGAGAAGTCGTGACCAGTGGAGCTAATCCATGTCAGGTAGAGACAGGTATCTACCTCAGTACAATAGGAGTTGGTCGCGCAATTGGTTGAGGTTAGACATTAACACCGTTGGATGCCGGATCAGTGGTCTATCGGTTAACTGCTCTGGAGCGAGACTGGTAGGTCCTGGGTTTGAATTTCGCGGGTGCCGGATCGTGGATGCGCCCTTCTAAGAAGTCCCACAATAGGACGAAACGGCCGTCCAGTGCTTCCAGGTTTTCCATGGTAGTCTAGCTTCAATTGACTCATGATCTTAACTATATAAAATGGAACGCAAATGCTCGTTTATGACTTAAACTATGAAGCAAAATGAATCTATCAAACACTTCCATTTTACCTCCAGTCATCATGCTGTTGTCACCTTCATCTCTATATGAATCCAATATTTCATTCATTGGTTTTAATAATTTTGTTGAATCATCTGACGATATGTTGAGATTTGATGGATTTATAACATCAGTAGTCGATTCTTTTGTCTCATTATCATCTAACAATAATTGATCTGTTCGTGAATTACGTTTTAACAGCACTTGCTCAACAGATTCAGAATTCATTTCAGCTGCAAGACGTTCTTTTTCACGAATGAACAATAAATGTTCATAGGCTTTGATTGGTTCAAGCTTGAATAAGAAAAAAAAAAGAAAGGTGATGTGAACCGCGAAACAAGAAGCGTTAACAAACTACGAAAGCTATTTTTGGGGACGTTATTACATTTCATTCAAACCTTGTATAATAGTAACATTTACTTTTGCCCCTAGTCTATTCTACAGATCATGAGCTTTCGTTTGATGTATGATTCAGTGCCATAGCCTTTTCTGTTCCAAAGCTATTGTAATTTAGACGTAACCTTTTGTACTATATTGTCTACTCTAATCCACCAGTTTTGGACATCATTGTATTTTCCTAATTATTGTACGTTGTGGTCAGATTATTCATCTATTTATTCATGTTACTTTTCACCCTAATCTGAATTCGGAATTCGAGTGCTAGATCGGGATTGGAATAGAGCGATTAGTGTTCCAGTTGTCCTTGTCTTCTCTCTCTTGCACGTGCCTGCCAGCCAATCAGGGATAGAATAGTTTCCGTCTCTCTACCCCCACATCGAGCTCATGCATATTAGCCTAAAGGTTAAGCCAGTCAGCCTATCGGGTCAAGGTCTTAATCTACATTGGACAAGTTATACTCGGCACTAAAGTGGGTAGACAGATTCAAGGACGTAACAAAAGGAAATGAGAATAGAATTTTGATGGAAAAGATAGTGGATAAGTTTTTCAGCAAAGATTTTTAAGTAAAACATCACATATACATATAATCATTAATGTGAAGCTGAACATAAATTTTAAATAATTTGTCAGCTACTATCAACGATATTCCGGAGAATCCCTCCTCTTTAAAATTCCCCGACTACCAATCTAAACTTCTAGTCTTATGTTCATAGAAGAATCTTAATGTATCCTCTGGCATCCTTGGTGACACAGAATGCAATATGTTTTTTTACATTTTAGTGTAGGATCCCTTAAAAATAGGCAAAAATGACTCAACCACGGATGAAATTGAAGACTTTAAGGTTTTACAATTGGTTGATCATTGGGTGGTGATCAATGTCAAGTGTGTCAGGTTCTTTTTAGTACAGATTGGATCCTATCGATTAAGTTACAATGTGGCCACTAGCCTAGGTGACTCGACAATGCGTGCACTATGTTGAAATAAGATGGTAGTTGAAGGTAGTCGACAGAAAACTTTGGACCTAGGCTTCGTGTTATTTGGCACTCGTCAGCAAGGTTTACCAGTAACTTTAAGGTAAGTGATGCACTAAGGAGGACCTGACGTATATGATATTGATCACCACCTAGTGATCAATCAATTGTAAATACATCTCGCGGACCGGATAGCCCAGTGGCAACTTCTCTGACTGTGAAGCTGGGTGACACAGGATGGAATCCGTCAGGGAGCATCAGTCCCCTCATGATTAAAGGTACACCTTGCAGACAAAACCTAGGTCCAAGGTGTCCTGTTAACTACCTACAACCATCATCTTAAACAATCAGGCTTGATAATGAGCGGCTAACTTGTAAGCCACTAAATTCGCACCCAATAGTTTAGGCTGTGAAACCAGAGGAATCTAGATACGACTCCTGAAAATATCATTATTGCTCTATACAAAAGAGTCCCACACTAGTACAGAACAACGATCCGGTTCCCTTTGGTTTTTAATAGTTGTTTAACTAAAGTCATTTAGTGATTTGGAACTACAAATTATTCAGCCCATACAACGTTTTAAGATGTCTTTTGTAAGAAATATGGCAACTCAAACTGATGCTTATTGTTTCCAAGTTCTGTATTGTTGATGACTAACTAGTTGATTATTATTCGTCGTTCAACATGTTTGACTTTAAATGTAACAACTTTCATTGCTTATATTATTTGAAAATGATAATTTCAATGAATTAACATTACTTATATACAACAATCAACTTCAATATTAGTGTGGTGTATGCTACTGATGTCGACAGATATAAGTAATATGTATCATTATTAATCGAAAGTCAAATGCCCGATGAAGGAATGTTAAGAAGATCAAAAAGAGAAGAGATCTAGAACAGAGAATAATTATATGGAGAAACAAAGGATCAATAGTCTGAGACGATTGATTGACATTTTGCAAATGAAGTATTTACTATAAAATTCATTTATTATTGTTTTGTTTGAATCTTCCCATCGATGTGTTAGGACTGCAACTGGTCAGTGAATTAAGGCTATATCGAGGCAATACGCACTGTATGCACATATGCCAATAAGAGACTGACCAGTTTCAGTCCTAAAAACATCAATGGGAAGATTCAAACAAAACAATACTAAATGAATTTAAACTTCACTCCATCACACAAGTGGATAACACGATTGCGTTTGAAGCGAAAGGTACTGGGTTCGAGTCCCAGAGTAAACATCAAATCTGAAATTCAGGTACATCCAGCTGACGAGTCCCAAATAAGACGAAACGCTCGTTAAACTGGATTTCATTGCTAGCCACTATCCATCTTTGCTTAATGTTTACTATATAGTTCTCAGATTTTACCAAGATATTGTGTAATGTTATATTGAAATACATTTAGTTGTCCCGATTTGTGTTCTCATTCACTTCACTAGTGATCCGAGAAATATAGTATCTACAAAGAAGAATAGATTAATTAGGAACTAAGTATAGAAACAGTAGTATTGAATGCCTATGATTCTTAGTGGATTAAGTGAGAACATGATTGAATTTTACTTATATAACAAGGGGGTTTTATGAAGGTTTTAATAATTTCATATAGTTAAAATCATAAGTCAATTGAGGCTAGACCACCACCATCCCGCCCCGCGGGACTCGAGCCCAGGACCTACCAGTTTCGCGCCAGAGCACTTAACCGATAGACCACTGAGCCGGCCGGCATCCAGCGGTGATAATGTCTAACTTCAACTAATCCACGAAATTGCGCGACCATGATGGTCTAGCTTCAATTGACTCATGATCCTAACTATATAAAATTTTACTTATATGGTCTATGATATCAAACGACTGATATTGGATATTTGGCTAACCATAGTCAAGAAGTTTATAATCTTTTGGCAAACGTTTATTTGGAAAGAAAAACAAAAAAAGAATTCTTCTACGACAACTTACCAAATTTCGAATATATTCATATAATAAACCTTTCAAGTGTATATGATGTAAACGATAAATCTTACAAAGTTCTTTAGCAAGAGTAGTTTTACCAATACACGGTGGACCAAGAATACATAAACGTAATGGCTAACAGTAATGTAATAAAAGAAAATTGAGAAAATATTCCAGATTAGCTGACAACAAATTTCAATACAATTTTCATTATCAACTTAACAATGGATGGTGTAACCTGGAAGAACTGGATGGCCGTTTCGTCCTATTATGGGACTCCTCAGCAGTGCGTGTCCACGATCCTGCCTCGCGAGATTCGAACCCGGGACCTACCAGTCTCGCGCGCGAGCACTTAACCGATAGACAATTGGTGAACGGTTGCTCAAATTTCGTGGATTGGTTGAAATTAGACATTAACACTGTCGGATGCCAGCTCAGTGGTCTATCGGTTAAGTGCTCTGGAGCGAGACTGGTAGGTTCTGGGTTCGAGTCTCACGAGGCGTGATCTTGGATACGCACTGCTGAGGAGTCCATATGAGGATTAAACGGCCGTCCATTGCTTCCAGGTTTTCCATAGCGGTATAGCTTTAATTGACTCATGATTTCAACTATGATAATACTGAAATCTCCACAAAAACCCCTTCGGATGGTGTAACATTGATAATCAAAGAGGAACCAAGAGAAAGTTACTTTTTTTATTTCAGATTATAAATTCTCAACAGTTTTTATCTATGCAATAAAATGCGATTAAACTGGTCTAGCTCAACTACAGTCGATAAGTGACTCACTTTTGATAGTATCGAATAATAAGGAATTTATTGATATTGGAGTTCTGTTCTCTGAGCTGGATGGATTGGTTGTGGAGCTTTCATCGTCCTTCTGAACGACATCATCAGCACAAACGTCGGGTAGAAAATCATGAGTCCATTGAAGCTAGACCATCGTAGAAAACCTGTAATCGTTCGCGCGCGAGACTTATAGGTTCTGGATTCGAATCTTGCGAGGCGAGATCGTGGACGCGCATTGCTGAGGAGTCCCATATTAAGACGAAACAGCCATCCAATGCTTCCAGGTCTTCCATGATGGTCTAGCTTTAATTGACTCATGAACTCAACTATTAAATTACCGTTATTAATGTTGAGAAAGATTCAGCCACAAGAAAGCCACAAGAAATACATATTTAATATTGTAAAATAATGATGCTGGATAAATCTCATTAGAAGTCCAATATTATTTAGTTTCGGATATGCTGATGGAAGTGAGTTGACCATCCAAAGAAGCATTTTCAAAATTCAATATTATTGAATAAAACAAGGAATATCGATATGTACTCCTGTTGCGATAGAGTTTTAACACAATATATATTCAGAAGGGATTTTTTGGGTTCTAATCTCGCAAGACGAGGTCGTGGATGCGCACTGATGAAGATTCCAATAATAGTACGAAACGGCCGTCCAGTGCTTCTAGGTTTTCCTTGGTGGTCTAGCTTTAATTGACTGATGCTTTCAACAATATATATTCTTTTGAGAAATCTGGAAAAAACTCATTGAACTAAAAACACCAAGGGATAAACTAGTAGATATATATACTAAGCTTAGACATAAATAGTGAAGTACTGTTATATATCATACTGAGGTTTGTGCCACTGACGTCGACAGATATAAGTAGTATGTATCATTGATAGAATGTGAAATGTCTGGTAGTAGAAGGTTAAGAAGATGGAAGGAAAAAGAACCAGAACAAGGAATGATTAGTATGGAAACGAAAGAACAATGAAGTCTGAGACAACTTGTTTTCTCGTTCACAACAACACCACATTAGTAAGGTGAGATGAAAAGAAACAAGATGAATAATTAAATAGATTGAAATAATATGGTAGCAGTGATAATTATCAAATACCAAACATTAGGAATTAGTTTCTACAAACACAGTTGAAAGGTATATGTATAGGAATATTGGGATTCAAGATGAAGAGGAAGATAAAAAGTGAATACATCTGAGATATGATAAATGCTCCTGAGCTATGCCACTCAAAGTCTCCAACAACCAACCAGAGTTATCATACAGTCGTTAATCAAGTCACAGAACGTATCAAAACAAATCAGAAGGACATCTTGTTGACTTTGATCATTCAACTTGTTACATAAACAAATTATTAATGATTTCGGGACTAATCAACGTTCAATGTTGCGGCTTATCGATTCCTTTATATTGTCTACACTCTCTTATACTGTTCATAGGACTTTTCAGAAAATATTATTATACTAGTGTTCTGTAAGACCGATTAGTAGGTTTACTGACGAATTCCTTCTGACTCTTCTATGAATACAGTTGTGGTTAAATATCTGAAATCTAACAAGTAACTAATATGTTATTTTATAAATATACGTCACCCGAATTTTGTTTCTTTGCATATTTTATGGAAGGATATGACAAATGTCAAGTAATTGAAGGTAGAAGGAAATCCTGAACTTCAGTTTCATGCTTACTTACTTACGCCTGTTACCCCTCGTTGAGGAGCATAGCCGCCCACCAGCATTCTCCATCCAACCCTGTCCTGAGCCTTCCTTTCCAATTCTTTCCAGTTGTTATTCATCCTTTTCATATCTTCTATTTCCCGGCGTAATGTGTTCTTTGGCCTTCTTATTTTCTGCTTCCCTTTCGGATTCCAAGTTAGGGATTGCCTTGTAATGCACATTGGTGATTTACTTAATGTATGTCCTATCCACTTCCAACGTCTTTTCCTAATTTCCTCTTCAGCTGCAAGTTGGTTTGTCCTCTCCCACAGAAGGCTGTTGCTGATAGTATCCAGCCAATGAATGTTGAGTATTTTGCATAGATTACTGTTTATAAATACTTGTACCTTCTTGACGATGGATGTAGTAGTTCTCCACGTTTCAGTTCCGTACAGTAGGACTGTCTTAACGCTCGTATTGAAAATTCTCACTTTGAAGTTAGTTGACAGTTGTTTTGAGTTCCATGCTACTTAAGACATACCAACAAGGCTTGTATATAATATTAAGTCATTCACTTAGGAACACTGAAACTTGATCGAAATTATTTTATCATTACTAAACGACTACACAAACATTAAGTTAGTCACTACTCATTGGTCAGTCAGTTGTAGAATAAGATAGTTATCTATCCGTGCAACCAAAATACAAATATGTTATGCCCTGATAACAATAGGGAATGGTAACTTTGGGATCCATTTATGGACCGATATTATGCATAGATATTTTTATCGTATAATTGCTAAATAACTAACTATTCATATTCACGTTTCCCTTATTATAAGCTTTATTTTGATCTATAGACTACCATTATACGATTTACCATTCTTGAGTTATCCCTAGTCTAGTAATTACTGCCTCCCATATTCACAGCCACATTTGGCTGAATTTTGTACAAATGTTACTTTCTATTTTATTGGTACGAAGTGGTCAGCCTGTTTGGTATATAAACTCAGTATGTTTGAAATACAATGATTCATACCACAGAGGCTGTTATCAGTGTTCTGGACTTAACTGGCTGGGCTAGGCAGATAACAGAACCGGCAAGGACTCTAGACTGCTCGTACGGTTCTCGTGTGTCACTATTCCAATCGATAATCTGTTGTTCTCTGATTGGCGGTTTTATCACGTTCATACGTTAACAAGGCATCCACTCGACTACAAGTTATAACAAAATACGATATCTACCAAACATGCAATGTGACCAGAATAATTCAAAAGTAGAACCAAATAAATATCTTTGCTTTTGGAAACACACATTGATTATTCACTACTGTATAGAAAATGTTTTACTTTTAACTATTATACACAATTATCAAACTGCATCACGATGCAAGCTCTAACATGGAATCCTGAAGGAAAAAGGGATAAAGGAAGACGAAGGAACACAGTGCGCCGGAACTTGAAAGCAGATATGAAGAGGATGAATAACAAAAAGGTAGAACTGGAAAAGATTGTTCAGGACAGAGTTCACCGGAGGATGCTAGTAGTTGGCCTATGCTCCTCCACGAGGCGTAAAAGGCGTAAGTACGTAAGTAAGTAATTACTATACACATATAAATATCATTAAAATTTACCTTTAATTGATGTTCTTCAATAAATTCATTGATTAATTGGGATATATTAGTTGGTATGCCTGAATCAGAAATCCATGGAAATTGCATATCTTCTTTAATTGTACTGGGTTCAATACGAAGATTCATTGTTAAAATATCAGTTATTTGTGTCTTTAATAACAGAAGCAAAAAAATGAAGTGGTAGTTAACAGTGAAGTCTGATATGTGCGTTCGATTCTGTATGAGGTTGGTCAAATGGGAATAACTGCCTTCGAGGGTTGATTAGTACACTAAGGTCGTCTCATAGTCCTCATCACCTCAAACATCAAAGTTTCACTTAATAAGCTATTGGGCCACTAGATTCTATAACACAGCTGTTGATGAAGTGTTAGCTATAGGTTTAATGTATGGGATTATCTGTCTATTCTGCAGTTATTAGTACTGTAGTGAACGAGAATATCAGTGGCGACAACCAAAGGTATCTTAATACAATATTACAGAATATCTTGGTGAAATCTAAGAACTATATAGTAAATACTTAATTTACAGAATATCTGTCAACTGTCTCAGAATTCACTGGTCCTTCTTTTCCATACCAATCACCCTCTGTTCTCGATCACTCTTTAACAAAGCTACTGTAGACCACTTATGCTATTTTAACAGAACTCATGTTGAAGTTGCTTTTGTAGACTGATTAATTTGGTAAGGTGTATTCATTTCGAATCGTTCTCAGTTGGGATACCACTGAGAAAAAGAGGGTAAAGAATACCTATTTCGTCTTAGTATGGGACATATCAGCAGTGAGAAACCCCAACTCCATTAGGGATCAAGCCCATGATCTTCAGTTTTAGCGACGAACACTTAATCATGAAAACTCCTGGATCATTGATCAGTGGTACAATATCAACCTTAAAAATATACCAGGCTCTGGTGAATACAGTTTGTAAATAAACAAGATTTACTGGAAGAAATCAAAATGCAAGATTAATAACCCACAACTGTACCAAATATCTATTTGACTCGTCTCTACACCATCAGCCTCACTTGATTTTAACAAACGAAGTAAATGAACAAGTAATTGCATAAAATGGAATCATTAACATGACAAATAACTGTGAAAAGACATATAGCATAACCCTATGGATTTTACTTGCAGGATATGAATACACTGATAGAAACTGATCCGGATTAATTAGCCGTTTGTTATCGGAGATCATGTTATAAACAGTGATTGCCTTTTAAATTACATTTTCCAACTAATAACAAAATCACTCATACTGATGATATTTGACGTCTGAGTTAATCTATTGAGGGTTCATTGAATAAGATAAAAATCACTTAGTTGATCAGATAAGTTTTTAAATAATATAGAAAATTATATAAAGTGTGTGTAGGATTATTTGACTACCTCTTTGCATACTAACCGGTATTTCCTTTGATTTCATTTCTTCTTGATTGTATATTCTTGTAACTCCATTGGATAATCCCGATGAGATAGCCTACAACAGGAGTACAACAAACTATAATTATATATATATATATACTACGGGATCAGATTACTGACTCCATGCCCAACCCTCCATCTTTTGTGGGCTTGAGACCGGCAGTAACTCTAGAAGAGTTACAGGTGGATTTATATGCTTGAGTTCGATTAAACCAAACTACTTGAGAAATGAAGTAAAGTGTATTTACTTGTTTATAAAATGTTTATGTAAGTAGAACTAGAAGTAAACGACTTCTGATGGAGGTTTGTTCTCTGAGCTGGATGGTTTAGTCGTGGAGCTTTCATCGTTCTTCTGAACGATATCATCAGCACAAACTTCGAGTAGAAATGAGCTACAAATCTTCTCCACCATCTCAGTAAACGATTTCATTTAGCTGGTAAATTTTCAGTATCACTTGTCAGTGACAGAATAATATCATAAATTGATTTATATAACCTGAAAATCAAATAGGTCTCATAGTTTCAATTGAGATCATGAATCGATCAATATTAGACTACCAGTGAAAATCTGAAAGCACTGGATAGCCGTTTTGTACTGGTATGAGACTCGTGGTATTCGAATGCAGAACGTTCGGTCTCGCACGCAAACGCTTAACTTCTAGACCACTGAGTTTTAATTTGATAATATTGATAACAACTTCCCCAGTTTAGATCAATTCATGATAAGAAACAAATTTAGAATGCTTAATTTGAATTTTTCAATCTAAGTGTAGCTGAGGTTGCTTGTAGCTTTCTAAGCGTCCAACAAGTCTGTTCTAATCAACACTTTCAGATAATTCTCCCCTCCTCTAGTAGATGGTTGCTGCATATTATAATGCAATTCATATTAGAGGCTTAATTTTAAGCCCCAATTTATAATATATTCGTTTTTTACATCTGGAATGTTGGGCTAGTTTATGTTGGCATGTTCTTAACAAACAGTCGTGAATAACTCAAGTCACATTGGAAATAAAGTCTTTGGTGAAAATTATAATTCAGTATACAGCAGTTATCCACTAAACGGACGGCTGAATGATCGAAACTGCTGAGTACGATACACTTCCACAGTATTAAAAACGTTGTCAATAAATTCACCTGCTTTGACTGATTATATTTTTGTACTATTTAGGACTATGTTTGTCTAAAGAGGTTTCAAATAACTTGAGCATTGGGTAGAGAGTTAATAATCAATACACTTTTCTATTATATCCCAATGAGCAGAAAAACTGTATTTCTGACGTTTCGTCACTTAATGGAAGCTACTTCTTTAGAGTAACCAAATAACTTGTGTTTATTTAATTCAAAGATCTTCTACTCATTGGGATATCACAAAAACAAAACATTCATTACAAACTACTAATTGTTTATTTTAGTGGACACGGCGCGTCCACCTAGTAGGGTTGGAAAAACCTCATTCAAAACCAATGGTGCACATGGGCTGGCTTCAGTATCCTGAGGGAACAAATGGCGTATGAATCAATCGTTGGTCACTGGCTACCATGGGACTGCATCTCCTTACGATGCTCCACTGCCTTGTGGATCAGACCTTTAGATCGAAAGCTCCGAGTGTGGCTTCTTAAGAAAACCACCTGCTTCAGTTTCAGCACCTGGGCAGTATCACAGCCCTCACACAAATCAAATGAGATTTGTGTGGCGTATATGTATTCGGTGCCACTTTGTACGAATATTTATGTGTTCAAATAAATAAATAAATAACTTGTTCATTGAATATCAAAATTTGATTAAATATTGTAATGTGTCATTAAACATGAAAGTAATCCGACATCTATTTTATCCTTATTATACACTAATCATCATCAACTACAAGGTTTTCATTTCTTCATAGTGAGCATATTACATTTTCAGTTACTGAGATGATATTTTATATAGTTAAGATCATGAGTCAATTGAAGCTAGACCACCATGGAAAACCTGGAAACACTGGATGGCCGTTTCGTCTTATTGTGGGACTCCTCAGCAGTGCGCATCTACGATTCCGCCTCATGGGATTCGAACCCATGATCTTAACTATATATAATTATTAAATTCTCCACAAAACCCGCTTGTGATAATGATCATATGCTCACTAGTGACTGGCTCCATGAGGTAATTCCTGGAGTTCTAGTGAGAAGTCATGGCCAGTAGAGCTAATCCATGTCAGGTAGAGACAGGTATCTATCTCAGTACAATAGAAGTTGTTCACGCAATTGGTTGAGGTTAGACATTAACACCGTTGGATGCCGTCCATCTCAGTGATCTATAGGTAAAGTGCTCTGGCGCGAGACTGGCAGGTCCTGGGTTTGAATCCCGCGAGGCGGGATCGTGGATACGCACTGCTGAAGAGTCCCACAATAGGAAGAAACGGCCGTCCAGTACTTCCAGGTTTTCCAAGGTGATCTAGTTTCAATTGACTCATGATCTTAACTCTATAAAATTACTTAAATCTCCACAAAACACCCTTGTGATACTGAGATGTCAGTTAACTGATAATAATGTTGAATATTATCGAATTCGCTAGACGGTAAAATCATTTGATCTTGTTCCGATATTCCAAACTATGATTGTTCACATTGTATAGCTTTCCAATAAACCATCGATTGTTATCTTTTAAATGTTTATAGAACACATTGTGTCTACAAAGATTCTCTTCAATAGTTCAAATAAAGCTATAATTTCACATTGAATTCACTTGCTGTTATTTGCTTGTATCTTCCCATTGTTGTTAAGGACTGTGATTGATCAGTCTGTTGTTAGCATCTCAGTATTGCCTTAAGTCACAAGCTTTATAAGCAAAGATGGATGGTGGCTGGCAGTAAAATCCAGGACGCGTATTTCGTCCTATTTAGAACTCGTCAGCTGGATGTATGTTCATTCCGGGCACGAACCCAGTACCGTTCACTTCAAACGCCATCGCGTTATCCACTTAGCTACTTGGTCCTGATGACCACCATCTATCTACTTTTCGATCAAATTATAAACTTGGAAAGTTTAATATAAATATAAAATCGTAACACTGAAGTCAATTCAGTTTCATTCATTAGTTATCTACTTCTGTATGTAGATACACTATTGATACTTAACAATCATTGGACATAGAATAATGAAACTATATCAGTTTGTGTTTTAAAACAATTCATTCTGTTAAAAAAAATGAACATCATTATTCACTAACTTTAACAATTTCTGATAAAGTAAACTGACCATCATCTCGAACAACAATGTAACGTTGTTTAGGAGGATCATTAATTATACATTGGATTATTCTAGATCAATAATGAAAAAAGATTAATCAAAACAATGAGTAAGTATTATCTTTTGAATCTGAAGTATGGTCATTGTTGTTTCTATGCCAACTTGGAGGCTTTTTTTGGAGATTTCTTAAAATTTGAAAGTTAACGTTATGAACTGATATCCCATGGGAAACCAAGAAAACACATAGAGAGCTTAAACTAACTATTTTAGTCCAGTTTAAGGATTCAAAACATTGTGTACAGAAAATTTCATAGAGAACTATCGTGAGACCTAAAGGCTCTAGGTATGATCAAATTTGCGTTCACGCTACAAGAAACAGTCATGAACTTGAATAAATCAGTTGATTTAAGCTCCTTGATTCTTAACAGTTCTACAGTCAATTTCTATTTTTGGTTTTGATTTACTTTCCAGTTATAAAAAATGTCCAAAATTCCCACTTGTATTTAATCGTCTTATTTGCTTACTTACGCCAGTTACTCCTAATGGAGCGAAGGCTGCCGACCAGCATTCGCCAACCCACTCCGTCCTGAGCCTTCTTTTCTAGTTCTACCATTTTTTGTTCATTCCTCTCATGTGTTCTTTGGTCTTCACCTTCTCATCTGGCCTTCAGGATTCTACGTGAGGGCTTGTCTTGTGATGCAGTTGGGTGATTTCCCTAAAGTGTGCCAAATCCACTTCCAGCGCTTCTTCCTGATTTCTTCCTCTGCTGGAATCTGGTTTGTTCTCTCTCACAGTAGATTGTTGCTGATAATGTCTGGTCAACGGATCCGAAGTATCTTGCGTAGACAACTGTTAATAAACACTTGTATCTTCTGTATGATGGCTTTCGTTGTTCTTCACATCTCCGCCCCATACAGTAAAACTGTGTTGACATTTGTATTGAAAATTCTGATCTTGGTGTTGGTTGACAATTGTTTTGAGTTGCAGATGTTCTTCAGTTGTAACTATGCTGCTCTTGCTTTACCGATCCTCGCCCTCACATCTGCATCTGATCCACCGTGTTCATCGATGATGCAGTTCAGATGTATTTAATCGTACTATTTGACAGATAGCACTCATCCTCGAAATATCTATTATCAATATAGATGCAAGACACTGATCAAGTGAAAATACATTGAATGAAAACTGTCATTAGTCCCCGAATAATCATTCACGAATTCATTGACTACCTTTCTTAGTTGTATAATAGAGAAGAGAATCCCTGGCTATTGTAGGCAACATCATTCAGTAAACTTAATGCGAATCTGGCAGAATGGTTCGTTAGTTTACAACACGTAAAATAAAATAAGTGAATACAAAAGAAAATGGTTACTTAAATTTAAGACAAAGATCTTTTGAATAATAGTGAATTTTTTATAGTTGAGATTATGAGTCAATTGAAGCTAGACCACCATGCAAAACATGGAAGCACTGGATGGTCGTTTTGTCCTAGTGTTTGAATCCTCAGCAGTGCACATCCACGATCCCGCCTCGCGAGATTCGAACCCAGGACCTATCAGTCTCGCGCGCGAGCGCCTAACCACTAGACCACTGAGTCGACATCCAACGGTGCTAATGTCTAACTTCAACCAATCTACGAAGTTCGGGAGCCATTCATTAACGTCTTCAGTGAGTTGATATCTTCCAACAGACCTGGTTGAACTCCCTGGTTTTGCTCACTTCGTGGATTGATTGAAGTTAGACATTAACACCGTTGGACGCCGGCTCAGTGGTCTAGTGGTTAAGCGCTCGCGCGCGAGACCGATAGGTCCTGATTATTATTATTATTATTATTATTATTATTATTATTATTCAAAACTTAATAAACTGATTTAACCGATTATCACATTTTAAATTCGTTTCATTGATATTTGCTTTGATTCAATATCATATGTTGAATGATAAAGCAGTGAATTGCAATTCGGTTTGTTGTCAATATGAATAGAACATAAAGTTATTGATTCACCGTGACTAATTTCAATCATTTCAATCAGCCCCGCTAACTAGAGGGGGAAGTTCAGGTTCAGATGAGGAAAAGTATATTCCACAAACAGCCAAAAATATGAATGAATAACAAGCACAACTCAATCGTATATTTATAGCATAAAAATGTACTTGAGAAACGTCACAAAATTGCATATTAAAAGAGACAACGAACTAACGATATTGAGGGTCCTTTTAAGTGGGAAATGTAATCTGAGGATGAAAATAGGCGCCTTTGACGCGAAAACAAGGAACTCAAATTTCCAAAATAAAATTACAAAACTAAAGCGTTTGCCAAGTGAGTTCTGGGGATCTAGCATCCACAACAGCCTTCCTCATCACTATCATCTCTTTTTATGTACATTTTTTGAACAATACTAGTAATACGTTTGTAATGACATTATGGTGTGTGCTACTTATATCGACATAAGTAGTATATAATACTACTCAGGAATAGAATGTCTGACAGAAGGTCGAGAAGGAAAAAATGGGAACAGAAAGCAATTGGTACAGAAATGAAGGAACAGTGAAGTGTGAGACGATTGATTGACACTTTCGAAGGAACATTCAAGTTTGAGACAATTGATTGACATTTTGCCAATTAAATATTTACTGTATGATTCTCAGATTTCACTAAGACATTCTGTAATATACCCTCACTTGTGTTCTCATTCACTAGAATATTACCTGGCTAAATCTAGTATATGAACAGTTGGCAATATATTTTCTCCATTTAAATAAATTGGCAATTCATTTTGTGTTGACCAAGCCTCCTAAAATTAATTGAAAAGAAAAAAGGGTTGATTATAATTCAGGCTTCTATATTTTATTATACTTCTACAAAGCACTCTACATATGAATGTGAATCCATGGTAAACAATTAAAACACAATGGAATAAACAAAAAGTAACCACCAAGGTCGACAACTGTTGAAGTTCAATCTGATATTACGGATCTGTTGAAAAAAAACGTCTAACAAAAATCAATAAATTCACAGACTGATACCAAATAATAGTTACCTGGCTTTTATTTATTTAATTTATTTAAACACATAAATATTCGTACAAGGAAGCACCACATACATATGCGGCACACAAATCTCATTTGATTTGTGTGAGGGCTGTGATACTGCCCAAGTGCCCAAACTGAAGCAGATGGTTTTCATAGGGGGCCACACCCGCACCCTTTGACCGAAAGGTCTAACCCACAAAGCAATGGAGCATCGTAAGGAGATGCAGTTCCATGGTAGCCAGTGACCAACGATTGATTCATACGCCATTTGTTCCTTCAGGATACTGGAGTCAGCCCATATGCACCATTGGTTTGTAATCAGGATTTCCCAACTCCCCTAGGTTGACCCTCCGTGTTCACCAAACCGGTTAAAGCGCTGGACATTAGCTTTTTTTCATCCTCTCACTCTCGTGAACAACACCGGTGCCACGAGAAGGCAGTGAGTAAGACTTCCCTGGCGGAGACTATATACGCGTGGCCATGTGAGAGCATTTGGAGAGGGAGAGCTGACTCTCCCCACTCTCGGCCGTACCAGGGCATTTGGGGGCTACTGTTGGTTCTTTTCCCTAGGAGGAATATGAATCTAGCTTTATCTACTTTAGTTTGACTACTCATGTAATATCATTGTCCCTCAAAGAAGCAATAAAATTCAGAGCTAAGTGCACAAATCTACACTTCATTACTAGCTTACAGTTTTATGATCAAGCCAAATTTCTTTTACACTGTGCTGTTGAGAAATGCTGTAACTGTTTACTTATCGATATAATTGTTTTGTGTTTATTGATAATAAGTTGGAGACTAGAATCAAGAAGCTTTGAACCAATATCTTATGGAACCTAGCTTGTAGCACAAGACACTATTCCAGTATTAGGGTGGGGGGTCGATGCACTATCAGTAGTAAAAACCTACTCCTCCCATTCTTCCATTGAGAGATGTTATCACTGACAATTGTAGTATTGAATCAATCAGGTTAGTTGTCAGATCATAAACTTGGTCTATGGAACCCGATTAATACCAATGATTAGGCAATATTAGGATGATATCGCAGTTCATTATGAAAACATTAATTTGCATAGTAAACGTCTATTTAAGTCATTTAGAGGCTTATGTGACACAAATGTGGCTATAAATCCATCCAAGTGTCAGTTCCACCTTATTTCTATCAACTGCCCTAGCTACACTGTAGATGCTCAGGGTTTTAAACCTCATATGAGCCACCCAGCTCCATTGATTTAGACACTGTCATTTACAAATATCTCAGTAATTCGGTCATAAATTAGCACCCTTTAGTTTTACTCCAGGTTTGTTCTTAACTTTACGAAAGTAATATCTCCAATTTTCTACTTGATTTCTACCAAAGAGTTTGTATAGGAACAACAGCACGAGAATAAACTAAGGAAAATGGCACGGTTTGTAAATGACAAGGCTGTTCTCAGACCATTTCCATCGACTGAATAATCCATCCTTACAACAGACGCATCTCAATTGGGATTAGTTGTGGTTCTAGAGCAGAATGGGAAACGTGGTATTTTTATTCCGAAACTATTAGGCAAGGGCAAACAAGGATATTCTCAGACTCAAAGGGATGCTTTAAATATGGTATGGGCAATAAAAAGATTGCACAAATACTTGTTTTGTGTAAAATTTCATACTGTAACTGGTCACAAAGCGTTAAAGTTTATTTATCACTCAACTAAACCACTTCATCAATCATCTGCTGCCACAGTCTAGAGATGGAATTTAGAGTTAAGTGTTTATGATTTCTGGTTAGTACTTTTTTTAGCAAGATTATCTTCTATTGGATCTAACACCTTTCCAATACATCTGCTGGTGCTGGTGTATTAGAAATCGACTATACTTTGTGTTCTAACTCCGCCTATAGCTCCTCCGGGGGCTACTGCCTGTCCCAAGCCCGAGTAAAGGAGGAGGGTTAGGCATGGGATTAGCGACTCCATCCCGTAGAAAACCAACTCGCTAAAAAACGCTAACCAGAAAAAATTATTCAAACCATTTAAACTCTGCCCTGGGAGTTGAAGGAATAATTATGACGTCTCGTGATGAAAGCCGAGTTCCTTCGGAAGTCATGAGGCCGATGCTTCTTCTAACAACCATACTTTGTGTTCTGACTAAGGCCTGATCAGGGCATACAATAATTGGAACAGTTGAAAAATATATGGAACTCACGTAAACTGTCGGTCAACATCAAAGTTAGAATCTTAAATACGAAAGTCAAGACAGTTCTACTATACGGAGCTGAAATAGATATTTTAAGTTTGGTTGGTGGCCTGAGATTGTTGCTGAAATTAGTCGAAAAACCGTCCTGCCTGTTTACATATGCTATTGTATAATAAGTCTATTTGGAATCCTTGGCATGAATCTTATGAATCGTGGCAACGTATTCATGCGAATAACAGTGACCTACTTTTTAAACTCATATTATGCTTTAATTATTATTGATCCATATTTTGGATGGCCAGATGTGGTACTGACATACATTCCTAGAAGGCACTTTACTCAAAGAGTGATTAGGAATATATTTAGCTATAAAGGAATGTATTATTAACGAATAATGGAACCCATTTCACAGAAAATGTTTAACAGATGGTTTAATGGTATTGAATGTCATCATCTATTTACAGCTCCACGACATTCTCTGTTTAATGGTTCAGTAGAAATCTTCGTTCAAACTTTAAAAATTACTATCACATCAGTGAATCCAAGTAATCTAGAAGAGGTAAAGATATACATCGATAATTTCTAACTTCAGTGTTCTAATGTATAATACTCAATAATTCATGACAATCTAACTAAACTAATTAAATCTCGCATAATTTGAACTCATCTATTGAAAAAACATCAGAAGTACAGTCTTACCGAGGCAATGACTACAGACCATCTACGGGAATTACAATTCAAAGAATGAGTAGTCGGAGGATAAAGATTCTTGATTTAAATGACCATTTAGTTCACAGCAAACATACAGACCAATTGAAGCTTAAGCTAAGTAGGTGAACTTTTATGATGATTACTAAATTGTAAACTAGTACACAGAATGCATGAATATCATCGTCCTATGTTTGTTGTAATAATATTATGTTGATTATCTGCATTACATAGTGAACATTTTACGACCAGTATGTGAAGAGAGTATAAAGTTCACGTAGTAAATATCAAATATATCCCTTGGGCAGTTTAATGTGTGCATCCTCTAATGCTACTGAGTCTTCAAGTTACACCACTTACTTACTTACTTACGCCTGTTACTTTCAATGGAGCATAGGCCACCGACCAGCTTTCTCCAACCCACTCTGTCCTGGGCCTTCTTTTCTAGTTCGCCTGTATCTCCTCCATGGGCTACTGCCTGTCCCAAGCCCGGGTAAAGGAGGAGGGTTGGGCATGGGGTTAGCGACCCTATTCCGTAGAAAACCAACTTGCTAAAAAAGCGCTAACCAGGTTACACCACTTAGTAATTGAACAATTTCAAATTTTTACAGTCACCCAATAGTATAAGTATTATTTATTTATTTGAACACATAAATACTGGTACAAAGAGACATCAGATATATATGCGTCACACAAATCTCATTTGATTGGTGTGAGGGCTGTGATACTGCCCAAGTGCCCAAACCGAAACAGGTGGTTTTCTTAAGGGGCCTCACGCGGAGCCTTTGACCTAAAGATCTGATCCACAAGGCAGTGGAGCATTGTGAAGAGATGCAGTTCCATGGTAGCCGGTCACCAACGATTGATTCATACGCCATTTGTTCATTCAGGATCCTGGATCCCATGTGCATCATTGGTTTGGAATGAGGGTTTTCCAACTCCCCTAGGTGAACTTTCCGTGTTCACCAGCCCGGTTAAAGCGCCGGACATTCGCTTTTCGTCCTTTCAATTTTGTGAACAACAGGAATGCCAAGAGAAGGCAGTGAGTAAGACTTCCCTGACAGAGGCTATATACGCGTGGCCGTATGAGAGCATTTGGAGAGGGAGAGCGGACTCTCCCCACTCTCGACCATACCAGGGCATTCGGGGGCCAGTATAGTTTTCTGTGTTACTAACTGACTGAAAATTGATTATGAATGAATGAATGTGAACATATAAGGTAAGTACTCACTTTAAATAAATGTTGAAAAAGATATTCACCACATCCGTAGAACACTCCACATGCTAATACATAAGTTACAAATTTCTTTTTACGCTGTTAATTTAAATAAGAAAATATTTTTTTATGGTGAAATCAAAGGACTTATAGTTGGGATACTCAAAAAATTGGCTCCTGCCGTGTAATATATACCCTGTTTGCAGTAGAGGGGAGTGGAATATGCAATGTTAAATAGTTCCAAACTGAGAAAAAGCCACTAATCATGGGTTATTTGATTTTCACCTGCCTAATTTATGTCAGTTTGTGACGGGACGTACCATCATCTTGAACTGGAAAAATGTACTTTATATGGAAATGGGAACAAATAAAATACAGATGATTCCCCGCTACTTCACAACATCACTGATGTGCAATTATATGTAAATCTTCAGTTTTAAGTTATTAATTAGAGGTGATTTGAACTCCACCTGTAACTCTTCTAGAGTTACTGGCGGTCCCAAGCCAACAAAGGAAGGAGAGTTTAGCATGTGGTTGGCAACCCCATCCCGTAGATAAAAACCTCTTTAAATAAAACCCCAACCAGATTAGAAAAAGTAAAACCATTTAAACTCTTCTCTGGGAGTTGAAGGAAGAATTATGACGCCTCAGGATGAAGGTAGGGATTCTTCGGACATCACGAGGTCGATGCCCCTTCTAACAACCACGGCAACAATTTTTATAGGTACATGGAATGTCCGAACAATATAGGAGACCAAGAAGACCATGACTGTACACGCAATCAGAGAGACCCATTGGACACAATCTGGACAGAAAATGATAGATACTACTGTACTCCCATCATGAAGAGGAAAATTCTCCACACAATCAGGAGTTGCTCTGATGCTGTACAAAGAAACACGTAGAGCACTTGTAGGATGGGAATCTCATAGATCTAGAATCATCAAACCATCCTTCAAAACAAAGAAGGAGGGGATCACAATTAATGTTATCCAATGTTATGCATCCACCACTAATAGCAACGGCGACAATAAAGATCAGTCCTATGGGAGGCTGCAATCAATCATAGCGAAATGCACAGGAAAAGACCTAATGGATAGACCTAAACGCCAAAGTCGGAATCAACAACACAGAATATGAAGATATCATGGGTCGACATTGACTGGAGGAGGGGAAGGAGAATGGCGAGAGTTTCACCAGTTTATGTGCATTCAACAAAATGATTATATGTGGCACTATATTTCACCACAAATGCATACACAAAGCTTCATGAGTCTCACCAAATCACACCACGGAGAACCAGATAGATCATATTTGTATCAATCAACAATTCCGAAGGACAATGGAAGATGTGAGAACCAGGAGAGGAGCTGACCTAGCTTCAGATCACCACCTGGTTGTGGCCAAGATGAAACTGAGGCTAGAAAAAACACTAGACAACTGGGGGAACAGCATTACAAAGGTTCAATACAACCTTCCACGACAGAGTACAAGCTCTACAACATCTACTCAAAGAAGAAGAAACTACTATGGATGTCGACTGAAAACGGATCAAAGAAACACTAACTTCAAAGTATCAGAAGGTACTGGGTCGTAAGAAGCATCATCATAATGAATGGATCTCTATCGAAGCCCTGCACAACATTCAAGAAAGGAAGAACAAGAAGACGGAAATTAACAACAGTCGAGCCAGAACAGAGAAAGTCAAGACACAAACTGAATACACAGAAGCAGACAAACAAGTGAAGAAGACCATCAGAGCTGACATGCAGAAATACATGGGAGAACTAGCAACGACAGCGGGAAATGCTTCAAGAGAAGGAAATATGAAACAACTATATGATACAACGAAGAAACTGACAGGGAGATGTAGTAAACCAGAGAGACCAGTCAGGGACAAACAAGGCAAAACAATCACTGAGATTCCAAAACAGAGGAACAGATGGGCAGAACAATTTGAGGAATTCTTATATAGACCAGTCCTACTAAATCAACCGGACATCGAAGTAATACACACAGACCTTCCTATAGATGTCACTCCAACAACGATCGAATAAATCAGCATTACGATCAGACAAATCAACAGTGGGAAGGCAGCAGAACCAGACAACACACCACTGGAAGCATTCAACTCAGACATTGAAGTGACTGGAAACATACTCCACGTTCTATTCAGTAAGAATTGGGATGAGGAACAAGTGTCGACAGACTGGAAAGAAGAACACCTCATCAAGATACTTAAGGAAGGAGATCTCAGCGATTGTGAGGACTACAGAGGAATAACTCTACTATCAACACCGTTAAAGGTTTTCAACAGAGTTGCTGGATCGGATGAAGGATTCAGTAGACGTTCAGCTTTGTGATCAACAATATAGATTTCGTAAGGATCGGTCATGCAAAGACCTAATCGTGACAATACGGACAATTGTTGAAGAGTTGATTGAATGGAACTCGCCACAATACATGAACTTCCTTGACTATGAGAAGGCGTTTGACAGTGTGGATAGGAGAATATTATGGAAACTTCTTCAACACTATGGAGTTCCAGAGAAGATTGTCAACACCATCCGGAACTCGTACGACGGACTACAGTACAAAGTCGTGTATGGATGACAGCTGACAGATGCATTCCAAGTAAGGACTGGAGTTGAACAAGTCTGTCTACTCTCCTCCTTCCTCTTTCTTCTGGTGGTTGACTGGATTATGAAGACCTCGACATCTGAGGGGGAGCACGGAATACAATGGACAGCTCAGAATCAATTAGACGATTTGGACTTCATAGATGACATAGTTATTCTATCCCATACACACAAACAAATGCAGATGAAGAACACATTACGTCGGGAAATAGGAGTAGATATGAAAAGGATGAATAACAAGTGGTGAGAACTAGAAACGTTTACCCAGGACGGGGCTAGATGGAGAGTGCTGGTGGGCGGTCTATGCTCCTCCATGAGGAGTAACAGAAGTAACTAAGTAAGTTAGAGGTAATTGGATCAGGCGTGTTTTAGTATTTCATGTTTTTTTATGTTCTCAAGTGAAGGTTCACTTCTGGACCACCTCACAACTGAACCAAGAGGGTATTATACCAAATATTTACTAATTATTGACATTCGGTCATAGTGTTACTAAATCGATTTTTGGGGTTTTCCATCAAATATCCTCAATATTAATATCCAAATATTGACAAAATCATGGGAAATTAGAGTGTAGTGATAAGAATTGGGAATATATGGATAAAATTTGATCATTGATTTTAGCTTATATTGTTTACATATTCGCCTAACAATACTACAATACTACATCATTTCAATAAATACTGTATTTGAGAAATCGATCAATCAAATGGGGAAAGCCTCGTTTTTTCCTTCCTTTAGATATTTAACAGAAATCTTTCAAAACTGTAATCAGTTTAAATAAGGAACTTGATGTATGATTCCCTTACATTACATGCTTTGGTTTATCTTGTATTTCTAATTTATATTGTAGATGCGCACTGCTGAGGAGTCCCATAATAGGACGAAACGGCCGTCCAATGCTTCCAGGTTTTCCATAGTGGTCTAGCTTCAATTGACTCATGCTTTCAACTATGAAAATACTAAATCTCCACAAAACCCCTTCTGATAATTAATAAAATTATTAATTGTAAATTAATTCAAGAAGATACTCTTCTTTCGTTTTTTCTCTTCAATGTTGAACCAAACTTTGAGGGGTCTTTTTTCTCTGTATTTTTCACAAAGAATCTGTCATACTATGATCAAAGTATCTATTATTTATTTATTTAAACACATAAATACTGGTACAAAGAGACATCAGATATATATGCGTCACACAAATCTCATTTGATTGGTGTGAGGGCTGTGATACTGCCCAAGTGCCCAAACCGAAACAGGTGGTTTTCTTAAGGGGCCTCACGCGGAGCCTTTGACCTAAAGATCTGATCCACAAGGCAGTGGAGCATTGTGAAGAGATGCAGTTCCATGGTAGCCGGTCACCAACGATTGATTCATACGCCATTTGTTCATTCAGGATCCTGGATCCCATGTGCATCATTGGTTTGGAATGAGGGTTTTCCAACTCCCCTAGGTGAACTTTCCGTGTTCACCAGCCCGGTTAAAGCGCCGGACATTCGCTTTTCGTCCTTTCAATTTTGTGAACAACAGGAATGCCAAGAGAAGGCAGTGAGTAAGACTTCCCTGACAGAGGCTATATACGCGTGGCCGTATGAGAGCATTTGGAGAGGGAGAGCGGACTCTCCCCACTCTCGGCCGTACCAGGGCATTTCGGGGTCATACCAAGGCATTCGGGGGTATGAAGTTAGTGAATCATCAGTCTTGTAAACTTTTAAATCCATATGACACTGTAATTAAACGACAGTGAAACTATTAGTTACAAATATCATAGTTATCTAGTCAGTAGTCTAAAATACTTTCAGTAAAATCTAAGATTGATTAAATGACTAACTGGATGACCAATTAATTGAATAACTGAATACACTACTCGTTGAGTCTAAAACAGTATTTCATAAGAAAAACCTTGTAGATGATTTGGAGATTATTGGATCCAACTTCTGTTATCATGTATGGTAACGGATAAAAGCGCCTAAAAAAAATTAAACACAGAATTGATGGACAATTCTGTTTTCAGTGGGTTTTCTTTTGTTTCGCATACAAAACCATGAGAAGTAGGAAATCAATATATAGGTATATCCCATTAAATTCTTTTAATATACTTACCTTTTTACCTAACTTCAAAATTGATTTTTCACATTCTAAATATTCTTTAAATTTTGGATGTGATTTACGACGTTTATATTCGGATTCCACAAATCCTGGATCTTCCTTTAAAATCATTTAGAAATATAAATTATTAAAACATTTAACCACTTTTTATGATACATTATAGCTATAATCAGAAGGGGTTTTGTGGATATTATAGTAATTTTTAATAGTTGAGATCATGAATCAATTGAAGCTAGACCACCATGGAAAACCTGGAAGCACTGGACGGCCATTTCGTCCTATTATGGGACTCCTCAGCAGTACACATCCACGATCCCGCCTCGCGAGATTCGAACCCAGGACCTATCAATCTCGTGCGC
>NC_031495.1:517443-553811 GCF_000237925.1 Schistosoma mansoni
AGGTTTTCCATGGTGGTCTAGCTTCAATTGGTTCATGATCTCAACTATTAAAAATAGTTATAATCGTTCGAAAAATACTCTAGGGATTTATAAATCTCTCACAATACACCATTGTATGAATGGTATATTTACGACAAACAATACGATCATAATTTGTCGAATTAGAAAAATATTCATGTTACTTTTGTATAAAGGATATAGGTAGCTTATTGTTTGTCTACTTGCTGTCACTTGGACAGTGAATCCATTAAGTAAAAGTATAGGAGCTGATACAATTATCAAGCCCACTTAGGTTATTCTAGCCACTGAGCAGACCAATCTATTCATTCTTCTCAAGCCACATTTTACCCTATCACTTATTTGCTTATTAATCCTGATTGTTTTTCTATGTTCATGTGTGCGTATACTACTTACCCTATTCATCACATGTCTGTAAATTATTTTTATCTGGCTATAGATATCGATTCAAGTTTGATGAAGTCGAGTTGGCTCACACGCTTTCTTCATTGCGAATCATTTCGTTTCGCTTCACTATCTGCTCTTCTCCTTCTTTCGCTTCGTTCCTTCGATCGTCTGTCCAGGTCAATGGTTATACGAAATAAATGTAATCAAACCTCATTCCGTTATTCACTAATACAAACTAAGTCGATGATTATATACGAGGATTGGCAGGATGTATATTTCGACAGCAATCATTCGTCCAATCTACCTCGAGTCAGATCTCGTGTCACTGGAAAAGTATGTGTGAGTCTGACAGGACGCATGCCTTCACCTCAATCTTTATCTAACTTCTCATTGTTTGTTAAAACAGGTAATCCATAACTTACCCATAATTGATTAACGCTCATAAAATAAATTACATATTTCAATTTTTTACTTATTACATTCCATAGTTTGTTTGCATCTTTCGTGCTTATGGATTTTATTATTTATTAACAATACACTCACCCAACAACTAGTGTTCTTACTTTTGAATATTCTAAAGTGAACTCACGGCACTATTAGGAGAAGTGGCCTAATAATATACTCATTTAACGGGACAACATATATTGGAGTCGAAAATGGAGATGAATTAACTTATACAAGCTTAAATTCACTTATGTTGTTTATTCTTCTCTGAATATTGGTTAATGTGACTACAAATTCAGTCATAATAAACGTAGAATTTGGTACGAATATGGATCGAAAAAAAGTCAAAACAGAGACGGAAAATTAGTATAAAAAACCTTAGGGGTCCATGTAATATTATCATTGATTATAGCAAAAAAAAGAAGAAAACGTGTAAATTGTAGTTTGAAAAATAATGGAGGAATTCAAATAATAAGGAGCATGAATCATGATTTTGAAGACAAAGGATACGTGCATATGACACTACAACCAATTTTGAGTCAACGGTCTTGACCTTAGATCATCATGAGTTGGTGGACTTCAACCTTTCAGGATGACTTAGAACAATAGTTGGTGGTTTTATGGACTAGTGTCGCTTGGTTTGGTCTCTCCTAGTTTTTTATAGGTCTTCTACTCGACTGGTCATAAAAGGATGCCGATAGATCATTAACAACCTAAAGAGGTCTTATACTTTTATAGAATGAAATTCATATTCTTAATGCAGTACATAGCAAACTGAAAGTTCGCATATCTAAACTTCGAATGGCAGATAAACATATATTGTTATATCACTTCAAATTTGAAGGTTGCTTTCATTATGAATGGAGCATCACCAACTGAAAAATCAATGAGGTTGAGAGAAATGCTGAACATTTAATTATAGTTTTTGATAAAACACTAATGTTTGGTTTGATCACATCTTTACAAAAAACCACTCAACTTATTACGGTGTCTTTAAATGAACACTCATAGTTTCTGATGATATGTGACGTGGTGGTTTTATCAAGTTACTAATCATGACAAATTGTGATCAATAAAATTAACAGGTGGTCTTTGAAGGTTGATAAGTGGTTAGAGTTAGAAGTGGGTGGTGGATTTCTGGAACTCAGACGACAGAACATGGTAGGTATTGGGTTCACTTTGGAAAAGACATTCCTAAGAACGTTTTCTAAATTGGTCAATACACACTTATCCCACATTAAATTCACTGAAGAAAATAGAAACGAGCGGTCATTTTTGTTTTGTTTGGTGGAATTCTAAGTCTAACTGTATGCCGTAAACCAAAACACTAATCACTATATTGACATCAGTTTAACTCATCCGTTTAGTGAGAAAATCAGATCCTTAATCACTTCAGAACGATGAATAATATTACATTTGGAGAGGGTAAGCGAAAGGAATATAAGCTTATAACTAATACGACACAATTTGATAATTTCCCTATGAATATCAATAAAAGTGTACTAAAACGGGGCAATTTATTACTATGTGGTGGTTTGGAGGAAATATCATGGATTGATACTGTAATTTACAGTACCGCCATCGTGCCAAACTAGAACTCCAAGAGTACGTAGAACGAAACGGAGTTAGAGCAAACTATGAAATAACGAAAACCCTGTAGTTCACATGACGGATCAGATCCACCTTATGTTAAAACAATACTGCGTTTACAGATTATAATATATTGATTGAGATTCTTCCCATATTGAAGAGTCTTCGTTACTAGGAGGCTTAATTCCGGTGTTAATCCAATAATATTGTTATCTCAGGTCAGTTGTGTCCATTCAGTGGTATGGTGTTTTGTTTTCGTTTGTTATTATTGTGTGCACCAATCAATTCAATAGCTCAAATATACATTCAGAAGCTTTTCTATTACAATCCTTATTCTATTCACTTGTTTTCAGTCAACGAGTTAGAGAAAATCAATGTAACAAAAACACTGAACTTATTTAAAACTTTCTAGTGATTTTTAATGCACAGTAAAACTTGACGTTCAACACTCGGGAAATTACATGACTACTCTTTTTATAATTCTTTAGCACTTATGTTCAATACCTTGATTACAGTTTTCAAACTAGCAAGCGCTTCATTAAAACCACTACTCAGTGGACTAATATAGTCTTTTTTCATTACGGTTACCAAACCCTGTCTTTGTTTTTATTGGGATGTTAATTATCCTATCATGGCATTCGTTGACCATTCTTCGCTGATATCGTTAGGAATGTCCACTTCCTTCATTTTTATTCAAATCCATCATTAACATTCTTCTGGAGATAACGTTCGTTAGTTTCTGAATCTCGAAACCTCTTTTTACTCTGTCTTTCCAGCTACTACTGAAACTGTTACTGATTTTACTACTATGGGATTAGTCTTGAGAAATTTATCTTCCTATGTTTATATAGTGTGACGACTTAAACCGACGCATATATGTCGAATTCTTCGTTGCATATAACTCACTGACTCATTGGTATATAAGCTGATTAGAGCCTATATAAATCAGTCCAATTAATTAGCAGTGTTTAATTTCACGAGTTAAATGGTCATACGACATTTAAGTATCAAGAACATAAAATTCCTGAGCATGTAATAAAAGCTAAGAGAAAAATCACAGAAATTATCTAATGAAACAGGTTGATCCTTATAATCAAAATAGTGCAGTCTACAGGACATGCTTTTTCCATTTTGACAATTCAGTTTGTTTTAAATTGATCCTTATAGCTTCAAAGGGTCCCTCTTTAGTTAAATCCTAAGTGCCACGGAAAAAAGGAGTAAAATAAAGGCGAACTTTGAAGAAAATTCATAGGGGAGGTCGGTGTGAATATAGGGGGGAAATATCTAAAACTAAACCCTGTCACCCTCCCCAAAATTAACAACGATCTGTCTTTTTCCACAAAGTGAATAATCAATTGCCCACTTTTCTTTAAATAAACATACGTTTATGATCCAAAGTATGAGTTAAGTATATTGATATACTTGGTGACAAATGTCATACTAACCGGATCATTTGGCTTAGTTGATACCCAACTCATCAAATTTGTCACCAGAATAAATATCTTCTTGGAAACAATTGATCTGACTTCTTCTCCAGACACTCACTAAGCCATAATACTTCCTCAATTTGTTCAGGATTGATGGTGATGTCGTATATAACAACGTCAAAAGTTTCCACGTGCTCCAAAAATTTGCTACGATCATCATACTATAGACAAGCGTTTTTAATAGACTTCAGTTAATGGTAGATTACATCTAAAATATCCCTTGCGAATGGAGGTTTGTTTGAGTCAGAATGGCGTAGTGTCCCATTTATTATGAAACAGTTTCTCTTAGGTGAAGAAGGTCCACCTGGTTCCCACTTCTCTCTTGATAAATCTGCATCCTGTTTCTCATCTTCTATTCCAGATCCAGGGATCTGTGTTGCTAAGTACTGCATTATTTTATCAATTAAGAGAGATACAGAGACTAACCTTTCCAATATTTTTGCCAACAAAACAATCTATCTCGCTGATGAATATGTCTTTTGATTTCGGAGATTCGTCTTCATTCATAACTGGCTCATGTGTCACTATAACAACGGCCAATCCAAGTACCTCACATCTCGTCTCAAGGCCATTTGAATATCCAATGCCTCCATTACCCGCTTGTATAACCAAATAATTTCTCATTCTATGCTTGTTGTTATTTTGATACGGCTTCAGTACTTAAGTGATGCGATAGCCTATCAACTTGATTGTACTAGTTCTACTTAGTTTGGTAGTAATCTGTGGGTTTATAGGAGATGTAGTCTGTGTGAATGCTTTTGTCCATGAGCAGTAGAGTTTATGAAAGAAGCAGCTATTGCATTACCATGTAGGAGGTAGGTGATAATTAAGAAAGGTTTCAGTGCGGAAGAACTAAGAGAAGACGGTTATTTCAATAAGTATGTAGGGCTACTGAAGCGTCACTGAGGCTTAGCCAAATCATCCGGCAGTTGGGTTACTGAATATCGAACAGATCATCCGTGTCAAAGTCAAGGACAACAAACACGCATCAATTAATCGCACAGCATGGACTGGCCCATGCGGTGGTGGTTTCACTAACATCTCTCTACTTATTCTTACTAATATATTTACGTAATCACACCCTTTGTGTGATACAGTCTTCAAAGCAGCCATAGTACTTTGATACGTCGGAGGTGTAATCCACTTTGGACACTGACCACGAGGTGCGGCTTTGAAGTTGGCTGTTTCGTCACACCAATTACGTCTAACTGGGGTAGGCCTCCAATCATTCGATAGAGATCATCATCGTTTATTATCTACATTTATATTTTTGTGCTAATGATGTGTGGCAACTTGGACTGACGCCTATATATGCCTGGTTCTAACTTGTAGCTGAATGGCTGACGTAAGTCTCCCATCGTCTTACAACTTTTCATCCATAAATTTAACTTTTGATTCCGTGATAAACCTGAAGTAATCTTCTATGTCACCGTCAAAAGGCTTAGGTGAATATGTGGAGCTGAGTATTGCAAATATATAGAGAAGTGTTGCAAATGCAATGTATAAACAGCTCTGGTGATTCATAAAATTAGTCTATTGCGTACCATGTAACGGATAAATGCCTAAGTCTTCGTGGTGAACCATGAGTCTGTATGTACTTTTTTTAAATTATCAGTCTGTACAAACTGAAATGTACACGCTTCCAAAAGAACATGAAAACGAGGTAGATGCTGCTGATATGACCATAAGATAATTGCAATGCACGTGACCGCCTGGTATGAGTGTTACCTTGACAACTACAGGCTTATAACAGTGATTTACCCCATAGTTCAAACTGACTAAATTAAGTATACTCGGTTTGGTATAAATGTTTGATTGTGCTGATCATCATGCCGACTACTTTCGTTACAGTTATTACCCATCTAAGATCTCTGAGAAGAGTGACCTAAGTCCATTGATCATGGGAAGCTACAACATCAGCAACAACTGTCCAGGGGATTGGGTGAAAAATCACTCCTATAAATTCGAGACAAGGCACATCGACTCTTAGAATCTTCCCATCACCATCTAAAAACTGCATCTGGCCACATTTCGAAATCCACAATGCAGTTGTAGCAGCTATTTTTATAGTAGATATGGATCTCCCAGAACAGATACAGGGGCTAGCAATAAAGTGGGCCGTAAGTCAAAGGATTATAGGAGAATGAGACATGAACTGATAATAATCTAAAACGTGCGATGCGCTCTTGTCTCTTCCCAATAAATATACCATATTCAAACCTTAATACACTACTTCACGAAGAGATCTGTGACGAACTACACGTCAAAGACCTAATACAAAGGCAACACAACACATTTTATCACTACTGGTCTCCTTTATCCGGAAAGCTCTTCAGAACTATATGACCACAACTCTTTGATAATTTTGGCGGGAGACTAAATAACTGTGCATATACCTAGTTTATCTTCTTTCACATGGATTACCTGTTAATCACATACCTGCACTGGGAAATGTATTTATTATGTATTGCTACATTTACACCATATGCCACAGCTTATCTGTTCTGATCGTTCATTATTACACGTATCACACTAGATGACCTTATCTCTTAATATCTCCGTTCATCTGATATTTTCATACTTTTTACTAATTTATATTCTTACCTAATTATTAAATTAACAAGTTTATCGACTTATTTGCCTCCACCGCTGTTTCACTGTTTATTTATGTCGCAAGTCTCAAACCTTGGATATTGTGACCAGCCAGTCAACTGTCTTTTAACAGGATAGCTAGTGATTTAATTTATGGAGAACAAGTACATTTATACTGAAAATGTATTTACTGCCAACTTCACTAGGATTAGTGCAGCAGGTAAGTTAGACCATCCAAACCGAACGACACCAGTCAACTTGAGCTGTAGCTTAACATCAGGAGGAAAACGCAAAGAAATCAGTCAGTTAATATTAACTCTATACAAAGATATTGGATATCGAATAAACGACTAGAATATCAAAACAATCAGTATAATCATCATAGATGAAAGTCTTCAGGGAAAAACTGAACCCTTTTGTGACTGCATCCATCAAACCACCTGCTCACCATGGACTTCGATCAAGCTGACGTACTTAAGGCTCTTAGCACCTTTGACACGTAAAAGTCAACAGGACCAGATGAAATACACCCCAAAATCTTGAGACATATTGCACAATAAATCGCGGCCCCACTGACAGTGACGTTCAATATGTCACTTAATCAATGTATGTTACCTATGGACTGGAAAGGCGCAATCGCCACTCCCATACATAAAACAGGACCAAGAAAATTTCTTTCAAACTACAGACCTCACTAGTGTTATAGTTAAAATATTAGAAAGTATAGTCAAACAGACCATAATGGCTTTTATGGAAACCAATTACCTGTTAAACAGAGAACAACATGATTTTGGAAAAGGTTATCTCCTACAATGAACCTCCTCATCAGAAGGGAATTTCGGATAAACGCGCTGGACAACGAAAACTCAGTGGATGCTGTCTGCGTTGACTTCAGTAAGGCTTTTGACAAGGTGCCAACAAATAAACTGCTATTGAGGTCAGAAAATCTAGGTATTGCCGGACCTCTTTCAAAATGGCTTGAGGATTTCCTAGTTAGTCGTAGATAGAAAGTAAGAATGAATTTCAAGTGCTCCACCTGGAGACCAGTACTTAGTGGAGTCCTCAAGGTTCCGTCCTAGGTCATTTACTTTTTATACTGTATGTAAATGATCCCCCAAGTATACTACAATCACAAATGTCATTATACGCTGACGACGGAGACGCAGACACATGTGCTCTTCAGACAGATTTAAATAATGTGATTAACTGATCGGAATAGTGGCTGATGCCTATCAACGCGGCAAAGTGTGTCTACATGCACTTTGGGGATACAAAGGTTAATAGGTACAGCATAGGGGAAATGCCAGTACCCGTGGTCGTTCCCATAAGAATCTAGGGGTGACAGTGAATCTTGATCTAAAGACGATGGTCCATTGCCAGTAGGTCGCAGATAAGGGGTTTAGAACCCTTTGGGCTTTAAAACGGACATTCGCTAAGTTAGATACTACCTTGTTGATTACAGTATACACAACCTTAGTGAGAACTAAGTTTGAGAACTGCGTTCCGGCTGAAAACACCCTGTTTAAAAGATGACTCGAATATCCTAGAAAAAGTACAGAGGGGAGCTACCCTTGTAATTCCAGAACTCCGGGGTTTACCATACAAATAGCGGCTTGAGAACCTAGACCTCTTTACTCAGTCCTATCGTAGACTAAGGGGATATAAATGATTTTGAACTTAACTTATTCTCTCTTTTTTTCCAACTAGATCAAGACATCTCAGAGGACATAGCAGGCTAGTAGAAAAGCTAAGGACGAATAAAATACCCGCGGCATACAGGTTTTCACGCTGAGTCATCAATACTTGGAACCTGCTGCCCGTAGGAGTGGTGTCCGTACCTTCAATTAACTCATTCAAGAGGAGACTGGGTACTCACAGAAGCACACTAGAAAAGGAATTAAAAAGGCTGTAGGCTTTCTGTCCTTACCACACAAATCTGAAGCTGATTCAGAATTGTCATCATCATAAACTAAAATTTGGTGTTGTTGAGAAGAGCTATTTGTAAATAATCAAATTTGAGATAATACACATCAAAGAACTCTTAAGAAACTAAATACCACGAATATTTGTCTAAATTTTCCAAATAGATAAAATGATATATGAACATCGTTTGAAGGACATCAACCGTCCTTGGGTGTTTTTCCCGTTTGATTTTTGTGCGTGTTGATACAAGTTCTATTGAAATTTTTCTGGGTTTGTTCATTCATTTCTTCAACCCGTCTGATTGTGACGGTAATAGTTTATCGTAACTCATGACTGTTTGTTTGGGAATCATCTGCATTCCGTAAATAGTTCGCAGTAAATGGTTCGTTAGTTTTTTGTTAACTCGTGCAGCAAAACTATAGTTTTATCTTTGTATTTTGTGGAAGCCTATGGCTCTTTATATGTTGCTTAAAAGAGGGCGTGTTGTGCTGAGGGTTAATATGATTTTTGAATTAAGTAATCGTAACAGATCCAGGAGTGAATTTACAACAACTTTAACATATTATTAGGACTCACTGATTGGATTCTGTCCACAGCCTAGCATATTAACCAGTACTCGGTTATAAGCCATTGATTGTGCGCTAGTATTGCTCATCGTAAGCTGGATGTTATTGGCTGGTCGAAATTACGTGCAAATTTTACCAGGTTATCAATTTTATGTTGCATGGGACGACAAGGACTCCCTAATCTGTTACTTATGTAGATGCAAGGATGTGTAGAAAATATAATTAGCACACTGGTTTGAATCCGGCATCAGCGAATGTGTCCACAAATTAACTAATTATTGTTGCTTGACCAATCCCCTAATTGAGGGACCAAATGACACCTAAAACGTTGGTTCAGATACAGGGTAGTTGCAGCTATAAAACAAGCAGCGTTAAAATTGTATCACGTAAATCATAGTCCTAACTAGGTTTCTGAAGTTCGGTGTGTTTCAGGACAAAAAGTTTTAGTAGTGTCCACTTAAACGTCACTGGAATTTCTAGCGCATTTTGAATGGCTAAAATTCTATTTATTCGTTTTTATAGATAGCCTTTACTCAGTGTGATAAGTCGTCAAATAATGGGACCCCCATTATGTTCAGATTTTATCTCAATAGCTGTATCTTACTTCTCGTCAAAACTCATGAGTTTAGGTGGACCATTTTTGGATGTAGTTATGCCCAAATCACTCAATTTACTTGTTACACCAATCCAGTGATTATTATTCTCTTGATAATTGAAGCCATGGCTCAGTAGCTAAAACACTCGATCATCTTTTGTCTGGTGATATGTTTGAGCTCCTCCACTTCTGTTTGTTAGCAGTATTTGTTAATGGTGTTTGTTAGTAGTGGTTATGATAGCAGAACCTTTGATGGAAAACGTAGTTCAATCACTTATGTTCAGTGTAGATCCTGGTACAAATGCACCTTGCGTCAAGTTGTCATAACATGTTAACACAAGATGCACATAACAAGATGAATTGCAAGAGATAGGAGTAATGTAGTGTCTGTGATTGTAGAAAATACTGAATATTGAGAATACTGTTCGACAAGACAAAGTGTAAATGTTTTTATAAACAAATATCGGATTCCAAGTTCTAGGGTAGAATATGAAATGAACACACCTATTCTGTTGTGATCGATTGTGAACCATGTTAAGAATATTGTCCAGAAGAAATAAATCAAGTTGAGGAATAGGAAGTATAAAATAAAGATAAAACGTAAGGTCTAGTGAAAGACAAATAATTTTTGTACGCCACTACAACCCATTTTGGTTCATGTCACCTAATGTTCTTTTTACCGTAAGTTAGGTTTATTTCTCATATCTCAACCAGGAATTCTGATCGGTGGTCAATAACTCCATGAGTAATAATACCATGCTAATATTTATGGGGAGTTATGAGATGGTGGTTTAGTGGTCACAACACTTGACTTTCAGGCGCTCCTAGGTGTGAACCGCGCTCCACCTACCGGCTAATATCACTATCTCTCACATTTGGTGTGGTTCATGCGCAAGTACCTGGCAATAGGTTAATTTTTTCCAGTGATCATTTCAATTACTTTTTCCATTCGATTAACCGCCTTATTCAACTCGTGTACTAGTATGGTTTTTCATACATCAACAACTACGTACTGAATAAACCTTTATTATTATTATCATTAGCTTTATTCAAGCTTATATTTTTGGTACAATATAGAATTCTCAGCACAATGTATTTCAACAAGTTTCCGTTTCTTACTTCTTGATCGATCCTGACGACAATTACTGACTGATCGCCAGCTAAAAGTTAGCAGTCCAGTCAATCGACATTTGAATAATGTACATTTATTTTCGCTGCATATTGTCAGCAACCACGATATCTCTGATTGGGTCTTTGTGACTTGTACAACGAGAATTTGTACACTTTTCGGAAACGCACCTGAATAGCTTATTTGATTAACAGCCATAATGATATATTAAAACAAACAAACTTAGATAACTTGCTAAAATATCTAGATGACAGGAACAGGTAGCTTAGATGTTCAAGCACTCCGCCTTCACATTTTTGCTGAATCATAAAATACGTCTATACTGCCCTGTACTTTGTTTCCCACTCGTGTTAACGTTTAACTACAATCAGTGGGATCCTGCGAATGACAAAAGTCCATAGTTGATTTTTTTTAAAGTAATAGGGTTCAGAGTGGGTCGCATTGGTACAAACGCCTTCAGTCTCTGTCTTTTAATTATTCTTAAATACTTTTACTGCTCTCCAGTATTTAATCCCCACATTTGGCCCATATTCATTTCGCTTATTTTATTTGACTGTATGAGCTTTAGATTAACAATCAAAAGATTAGGCTTTCAACCAGCAGTAGATCTCCTTACCTATATCTGTTTGTTCAGTCAGGTAATATCATTAGGCCTCATACAAACTGTAATTCACAAGCCAGATGCATTAATTTATACATGGTAGATAGGTCATTCTTTCCTGTTTATTTCTATACTTCCTCATTTTTTATTAATACTACTTTCATTCCTACAATCTTTAGCGAATTGAACCTATAATATATATACTTTTTAAGGAAGATCAACTATTTTGCCATTGTGTCACTTTCTGATTTATTTTTGTTTTCTAGGCGATGTCTGAGGAATCTGAAACAAGTGATAGATATATGTCATACTCTCCAGAGGATAATTATCCTACAACCTCTAATAGTAATTCAGATGGTATGTCAGTCCTAAGTATTATTATCTTATCGCATCATCTTGCTTTATTTTACCCAATAATATTAAGTCCGGATCTTGAAAACAAAAACAGTAGACCAAGTTTAGATAGCTGATTTATTAGATATTTTAGGAAGCTGACTTCTGACCAAGTAGCTGAATATGCATTATTCATTGAATTTATTTGTCTACTGTCTTCTGTAAGATTGAAGTTTAGTTACTAGAAAGCAACTTGTTTCATATTGTCTTCATTTTCTTTCCGATGGAACTTATTTGATAATTGAGTTTAGTGATTCAAATCTCTCAATCTCCTAGTCCTTTATTCATATTTCCAAAAAGCAATCAATTTTTTGAACTCGTATAATCAAAAGCAGACGAAATAAAGTAGAAACTAAGTTAAATTTATACATAAAACTCTTTAAGTAGTCGTATTTCTCATTGCCTTTCTGTGAGAAAATCAATAACATTGAAAGTGCAAGATTGATACGAATTAAGTCAACTGTAGTGTGTGATAGAAGTAACGAAAATCAAAAGAAAGTAGGTAGAAATAAACTGACGGTAGATACAGATTAATATACTGTTACAAATTTAGCAGCAACTTCCGAAACATTACTTGCTGACGTCACTGATAAATCCTGCACCTTTTTATATCACTGAGATCAAGAATTAACGAATCTATGGATCAATGTCATGTTTCAGACACAGATCACATACCTCAATCAATAAATATTGAACACCACAGTAGATGAACACAGAACTAAGTGCTACGACTCCGGAAAATGATCAGTGGTCGACTAAAAAGAGGAAGATAGAAGTAAACACCAGGAGGGCTCTATAAGTATGTACCGCTAATATGAAGTCATCGTTAAGAGCAACTCTTATCGTTAGTCAGACAACGATATAAATTCGTGGAGTATTGATACTCATTTCTTTTATTCTGTAACCCTTCAAATATACTATATGAAGTCATGTATGATAATCGTGCTAAGAAGACATTCTGGCAGACTGATTCGATCTCAACTTCATTCAGTATAGGAAAAACTATCAGTTATCTTCCATTTGACTACCTAGTGGTTATTGATAAGTTTAGTTGCGAGATCTCATTACAGCATGAGACATCTCCATATGTGTTAGGTTGATGTTTGGTTATGAGATTGGTTGTCTTTCAAATTATTGGGAACTTCGTTTAGTTGATGGTGAGCATTAGCTCATTCTGATAAACGCACCGATCAACGTATTATCTCTGTAGTTCCCTAACAGTTATCAGTCAATGAGTGAGGTTCTGTTGTGTCATTTTAAACATGATCTTCAACAATTAATAACTGTCAATCAATTGACTTTTCTCGATCATCAGCTTGCATGACAATAGTAATCCTCAAGCTGTACGAATTTCTCCATAAAATGCAGTTTGCGATAATCGTTTACATTCAATTGGGAAACTTGCTTCGAAATGGATTTCTCGAAGTTTTCTACGGGACAGCGTAACTGATAACGTCAATTAAAGGCAGCAGTCACTTAAGATTACGGTTTATATTACTAATTACTAAAGTCAAAAGTTAAGACCTTTAGGCTTCGTTTCACCATAGGACAGTTCTTTAACTGATCTTGTATGATTGGTTGTATGTGGCCCCCAAATGCCCTGGTACGGCCGGAAGTGGGGAGAGTCAGCCCTCCCTCTCGAAATGCTCCTAAATGGCCACGTGCATACAACCACCTCAAGAGAAGTCCTACTCACTGCCTTCTCGTAATGGGGGTGTTGCTTACGAAATTGAGAGAATGAAATGTGGATGTCCGGCGCTTTAACCGGGTTGGTGGACACGGAAAGTTCACCTAGGAGAGTTGGAAAATCCTGATTCCAAACCAATGGTGCAGATGGGCTCCAGGACCCTAAGGAAATAAATGGCTTATGAACATATTGTTGTTCACCGGCTACCATTGGACTGCATCTCTTTACGTTGCTCCACTGCCTTGTAGATTAGACTTTTAGGTCGAAGGCTGTGGGTGTGGCCCCCTAAGAAAGCCACCTGTTCCGGTCTGGGCACCCGGGCAGTATCCCAGCCTTCACATAGATCAAATGATGTGGTGCATATCTATTTGGTGTCTCCTTGTACCAATGTTTAAGTAAATGAATTGATTTTATTGGTTCTTCAGTAGACGTTAATAGTAATTTATTGACAATATCATTTTCACACTCTTTACATTATCACAAAGTTAACGTAATTTGAACTTTTACGCCAAAATTAAATAATGAATTTGCAAGTTATTTACATAGTCAGGGAGATAGTCAGGGAGGTTTTCTTCATTACAAAGTTTCTACTGGATACTATACTGGATACTATTCAGCTGAAAATACTGATTAAATGTTATTGACTTGTTTCTCATGTTGATATAATTTATTAATTTCTTTTTCACAATATTGTAGACCATACAAATCATCATTCTGATGAGATTTCATATAAAGTTGAAACGTCCAGTTCATCACCTCTTTGTAATTTTATAAATGTTACACGTGAGCTTCCAAAACCTCGTAAACAACGAGTACCAAATAGTGCAATGGATGAAGCTACTTTGATTGGTAAGATGCTAAAATATCTTTCCGTTTACAAGTATTTTATTATTTGTTATGTTGCAAAATCGGTGTGTTCATGAGCTAAGCTACTATTTCCTAACTCTAACTTCAATATGTTGAACGAGACTTACTATTCTCCTCTTTCCTGCCCCACTAACTATAGTAAGAAGTCAAGTTGTTGTTTAATTTAAAGGAAACGAATAAGATCAAAAAATGAAAAGCGTAGAACCACACTAAAGCTCTAGAGGAAGACAGCTGATGAATACGATTGTTCTATTGGAATGGATTTTAGATCTAGTAATTCAAGGTCACACTCAGTAATAGATTACACGTCCCAACATGGAAGTCTGGGTATACCACGACGCTACTGAGACTTGCAACCAGTGGCTTGATAAAATCACTGACTGTCGGACTAAGCTGTACAGACTACCTAGTTGAGATTTGCGTGACTATCATAAGTAATGGTTAGAGAAATTGCATGATATGACTCAGAATCGATCATAATAACACATATGCATTCACACGTTGTCTCCCCTTAGATCTTGTATTTAAAAATCATCTTAAACTTCCTGTCCTGGAAATCCATATTTTTCGAGTCATGTTGTTTGTCTATTCTTTTCTACTTCCACTGATATTATTAACACTTTTACTACTTCTGTGTTTTTCTCGTTAATTTCATTTCATTGTGCTGATATAGTGTGATAACTTGAACTGACGCACATATGTGCCAAGTTCTACATTAGAAATGACTGACTGACTATGGACTTCCGTATTATAAGTGAAATTTACTGTTTTCACTTACGTGATTCCTTTCTCTAATGATAATAACTATTTAATCGTTCAGTTGTATTCATTATTTCATATTTCAGCTCTTAGGCCATTCAAATGTGATGAATGTGGTAAACGATTGGAAAAGGCTCGAACATTAAGACTACATAAACTATCAGTACATGAAGGTATGTTGAGAAAAAGATTTTTTCTAAAGTGAATAGTTCATCGATCTATTTAAGCTAGTAAGAGGGATATGTTGGTAGGCTGTAACACGTGGTCAAGCACATAGACATGATAATAATCATATAAAAATATGGATAAGTTGCTACTTTTCGGATAACACTGTCAAATATGTTAGTTGAAGGGCTTGACAGAATTAGACGAAAATTTAGTTAAGTTTAGGTGAGATGCTATAATATCATCATGCTATATGACTCAAGTTACTGCAGGACTACCACCAAAATCAAGGGAGAAAATCATGCCCATGGCTATTTCATCAGTCCGCATGTTTTTCCACCGACCACATTTATACCTTGACGTGGTGTCCAGGCTTACATATCGTAACTTTCCCAATCAAGTTATGTTGGCTGAAACACTTATTATTCAGATCCTATCGTCCTAGGTATGTAAGTCAAAGGACGTTGAATCTAAAAGAATGAATTAAGAAGACAGATTCTTACTACCGACTGTACTGGAGTATGATCACAGTAATGTGTCCTTCAGAAAATCAGCTTCTGTGGAGATTCTTCCTCACAGCGGAAGGGAGGAATCAGAAAACATAGACCTTGAAAATTCCCCTCTGCTTCCCTTTTTGGTTTTCATACTTGGCTATAAGGCCTTTGGAGTATAGTGCTAACACCGAGAACTACTCGCAAAAGACCTCAAATGATGATCTTCAAATAGTTATCCCTTTTGCTCTGTGGCTGCTCTCCTAGGTAACCAAGACTATTGACAATCCAGTTTCTGCATCAGGTGCCTCAAGAACGGGTGTTCTGCGGCGTGTCGAGCCCAGAAGTGTCAAATGCCTACATATTTCCAACACCGCTCGACTGACTGTGCTGGCTAAAAACGACATTAATTTTATTTCGCCCTTGGTTGGGAATGTAATTGTCCATTTTCCTAACTTTAAACAAATTATAATAACATGACAATGTCACCGGTAGACCTCAATCCTTATTCGTGACTTAGCTGGCCTTACTAGTCTCTTTGTTCATCTAAAACCTTTGGAAATCTATTCTAAGTAGGGATTCATAAATAATCATTCACTTCATAATAAATACGTCTTTTTTGTATATCCCAATGAGTAGAAAAACTGTATTTTCGTGACTTAATAAATAAATAACCAAATTAAATTATGTTAATTTAATTAGGTTATTTATTTACTCTGAAGAAGTAGCCTACATTAAGTCACGAAACGTCAAAAATACAGTTTTTCTGCTCATTGGGATATAACAAAAAACATATATTTCCTATTAACTTCCTACCAAATGCTCAATTTATTTGAAACTATCAAGTTCTAACCTTGGCATTTATACCTACGAAACCATTCATTTGGTTGGTTCGTAACTCCAGTTTAGTGACGTTTTTCTTCGTGCTAACATTTCCCGGAGAACTTTTAAGAACTGAACAACTCGAAATACCCGTTTTGTATCATTTCAAAGTTATGTGCAACATAGAGCCTGATACATGTGCGTCGGTTCAAGTAACAACACTTCAAAGCTGTTCAGTTGTAAACAAATGTCAGTCTGATTAGATGTATGTGCATGTTGTTTATCTCAAAAGGTTTCATAATCAAGTTATGGAATATACTACACCTGTTTCATCCTTTTCAAGTTCTGTTCTTTGATGTAATGGTAAAAGAATAGAAGGTTTTGTCTTCTGACACGAAGTACGATAATACGATGACATTAGATTGAGTGATAAACTAGGCAGACTAGATCACGTCATACACCGGTAAACAACTCCACCTAACGGTTGAGAACCAGATTATCTATCAGAAACTGGTTTTATTCACACAAATACAAGCAGTTAATACGATGTAACTCAGGCTAGAAATCAGAGTTACAATATAAAACCGTTATTTGTATGATAAATTACAGACAGGCTCTCTGTCTTTGCTCAGTAACCAGTCACAACTCAGTTTCACATGGTATATAATCCACTTGGTATACCTGCATTCGTGTTGATTTTCACATGGAGATTGATACGCGATGCTCATAGCTTCAAGCACCGGAGCTATTGAGCTACGATGATCTGATAGATAACTCTATATTATGATATTAGTTGTCTACGCAAAAAAGCTGATAGGTTGTAGATCGAACTTTCAGTCGTTGTTGATTGAATATTCACTCTTATTGGTTCGTTTATCGAAATTAAGTGTTGATTTTATTTCACATTATTTAGGTCGTAGACCATTCGCTTGTGAAATATGCAAAGCTTGTTTTACGCAAAATGGTCATCTAAAACAACATATTGAAACAGTTCATAAAGGTAATTTATTAAACACATGTATATTGTTTTACAAAATTTCCATCATAAATCTATTTGTATTAAATTTATTATAGCTAATGTGAAGTTTGATTGGTATTGTTTGTTTGAATCTTCCCATCGATGTGTTAGGACTGCGACTGGTCAGTTTCTAATTGGCATATATGCATACTGTGCGTATTGCCTCGATATAGCCTTAATTCACAAGCATGGTAAGCAAAGATGGATAGTGGCTAGCAGTGGAATCCAGTTTGACGCACGTTTCGTCCTATTTGGGAATCGTCGAGTCCCAGATTGAACATCAACTCTGAGATGCAGGTACATCCAGCTGACGAGTCCCAAATAGGATGAAACGCGCGTCAAACTGGATTCCATTGATAGCCACTATCCATCTCTGCTTATAATGTGAAGCTTGTTTCCTTGGTATGTTTTATTAAACAATTGATGTAATACAACTTAGTAGATTGACATTTCCTTTTTCGAACCAGATTTCTTGACACAAAGCCTGCTCAAACTAGAATCCATGTTTCAGACTTGTGACACAATAGTGTAAAATCGAACTGCTCAACATTAATTAATTGTTGTCGGACGAAACACGTAAGTGGTCAAAGTTTAGAATGTCAGTCTGTAGATGAAATAAGTGTGCTCACATAAATGAGTTATAATCTGCATTCCGATTAGTAAATCTTCTAGGTGAACTCGAAAAAGCTATTGTGTACTAGTAACACCCGATTAAGACCATGATGCAGCTAACACTAAATGTTCTCATGTTTTTGTGTTGCTGTTTGGGGAGCATAAGCTTCAACAATCTTATGGGCAGTTGATTGTCATTGCATATGGTGTTAAATATCGTCGTATATACTATCCAGTTACTATCAAGAAAATCTAGCAAATTTCAGTTGAAAACCTCACTTCACTAACTTGTTGACAGTATAATCATCAGTCCATGTATAGTAAATGTAGCTTATAGCTGAAGTGATGAAGTTGCATAAGATTGTTTATCTCATATTGTTTTTGAATTCATTGATAGGATCGTAAATTGATCTCCTAGGAAAATCAAATATTTTAGTTCATTTGGCTGAAGGATATTGTAATATTCATGTAATTGATAAGCAAACAGTTAAGATTGAGATATTCAATTCAATGATCGTATCTATTAGTGTGTTGACTAATTTACATTCTATATAGTTAAGATCATGAGTCAGTTGAAGCTAGACCACCATGGAAAACCTGGAAGCACTGGACGGCCATTTCGTCCTATTGTGTGTTCTTAACTATATAAAATTACTAAAATCTCCACAAAACCCCTTTGTGATAATTTACATTTTCTTCGTTTAATTACTTAAATCATACATAGGGCATACCTTTTTTCGTTTCTATTCAGGATTACGACCGTACAGTTGTGATATTTGTAATAAACGTTTCACTAAAGCCCGTTCATTGAGACGGCATAATTGTGGAAAAAGTGGCCGTAAGTTACTTTTTCGGTGTAGTATTTTTATCTTTGTGTTCTACCAAATTCTAATTCTCTGAATTCCTCATGCCCCTATCCTTTTTCTCTTTCCAAATTTATTTCATTGGATTGTACTCCTTCAATAACATCTTCAAACTCTAATCTTTCGGATTACTGCTTACACTCTTACTACTTCTACCACTATGGGATTTGAATCGACAACTTCATCTCTGTGCTAATGTGGTATGGCAGCTCGAACTGATGTACGTACGTACGAAGTTCTACGCTGTGACTGACTGAGTATTTTTATCTCATTGTAAGTTTCATTTCGTGTTATGCGTGCTCATAAAACAGGGTAACTTGTATTTGTTGCTATCCTCACACTTCTAGTAATACTCTCATTTGTTAATGATTCTGTTCATTTTTCTTTAATTTCCCATCTATCCAGGATTTTAAAAAATCTCCGTTTTCTTCTGTCATCATTTTCCTCATGTACAAACAGTTCTGACAATTCAACCGTAAAAAATATGTTTAACGTTCATGTGCTTTATAGTAATGGATCTCTCATGCGTTCTTGTCTCAATACGGATCAAAGTCTACTAGTTCGATTAAACTATTGAAGGATATGAAAAAGGAACTTAGAGAAATCCTATAGTTTTTACAGTTACATTTTGAGATCAAGTCAAAAGTTTGCAACAAATTTCTGACAATTCTACAAAATAGAGTTGTACCTGATCATCAAAAATGCTAATTATTCATCGAAGATTATATTGGTCACACGTTGTTAGTCGTTGATAGTCGATCGTACGGTTAATAAACTCAAGTTTAAACTTACTGTATTTACCCCCTTCTTCAATGACTAGCTTGTGTCTTAGTGTGTCTATAACAGAAATTATTACTTTAACTATTCTCAATGAGTTTATTTAAATCATTCATATTATTATGTATTTATAATTCTTATAGCTCTTAGAGCCCACGTGATTTTGCCGATTAATAATCTGAAACAGCTGAATATTCAAGTCCATTTATCGATTGTATCGCTAAGTCTCTGTAGAACCGGCCGTTTTGTCCTATTATGGGACTCCTCAGCAGTGCGCATCCACGATCCTGCACTCGCGAAATTCGAACCCAGGACCTACCAGTCTCGCGCCAGAGCACTTAATCGATAGACCACTGAGCCGGCATCCAACGTTGTTAATGTCTAACTTCAACCAATCCACGATGTTTGAGCAACCGTTCATCAATTGTCTTCATTGAGTTGATATCTCTACAACAGACTTGGTTGAACTCCACTGGTCACTCCTTCCCACTAGAACTCAAGGAAACATCCATAAATACATGTATTATAGTACTTCAGTGTTATCACATTTATAAACTTTCATCGAATTGCGGGATCGTGGATGCGCACTGCTGAGAAGTCCTATAATAGGACGAAACGGCCGTCCAGTGCTTCCACGTTTTCCATGGTGGTCTAGCTTCAATTGACTCATGATTTCAACTATGAAAATAATTAATTAATGATAATTTAGGAATGATGAAACTAATCATGACAGTTAATACATTAGATGAAAGTTTATAAATGTGATAACACTGAAATACCATAATCCATGTATTTAATAGTCACAGTGCGGCATATGCTACTTATATCTGTCGACATAAGTAGTATGTAACACCAATGGGATGTGGAAACCTTGGTAGCAGAACGCTAAGAAGCTCCAGTTGGAGAGAATAGAAGTGAAAGAAATTGTAAACTGGGAAGAATTATGAAGAATGTAAAGGATACTTTCACAAAATTAACTTTTCTCAATCTCACTTCGACATAACACCTATTTTTTTAAAGCCATTTCTTGTGTAACACATACGTTTCATACTTATCAGTACACTGGTACACATCAATAATTTTTTTTTCCTCTTCCAATACTTCTTCATATTTTAGCATTAAAACCTTTTGTTTGTGATGTATGCGGTCGCGGTTTCTCACATATGCACACAATGAAAACTCATCGTGCTTCAATTCATGAAGGTTTGTTGAAATTAGAATCACGACTAATTTATTTCCATTCAACATGAATCATTATTTTGATTAGATAGAACAAGTATCTTTACCAATAATTGTGGGGACACAAAGTGATAGGATGCAGATAGATTCATTCTATATCTTCCATGTTAGATCTTGAGTTTCAATATTATTTCATACCGTTTTCTTTCGCAAATGTATTCCTTCTCTTTGAACTATTTTCTCCAATCATTGTAAGCAAAGATGGATAGTGGCTAGCAGTGGAATCCAGTTTGACGAGCGTTTCGTCCTATTTGGGATTCGTCAGCTGGATGTACCTGCATCTCAGAGTTGATATTCACTCTGGGACTCGAACCCAGTACCTTTCGCTTCAAACGCCATCGCGTTATCCACTCGGCCACTTAGTCTTGATAGCCACTTGCTTGTGTGATGGGGTGAAGTTTAAATTCACTTTTAGTATTGTTTGTTTGAATCTTCCCATCGATGTTTAGGACTGCAACTGGTCAGTCTCTACAATGCTTACTATGCTTGTGAATTAAGGCTATATCGAGGCAATACGCACAGTATGCACATATGCCAATTACAGACTGATCAGTTGCAGTCCTAAACATCAATGGGAAAATTCAAACAAACAATACTAAATGTATTTTCTCCAATATTTAGTTTTATTGTCACTGATACCAGTGTTGTTTCAACTCATTCGATAGTCATCTTGTTAAGTTCACCTCATACTGCTGATATAATGTGACAACTGAGGCGGATGCGTATCCTTGTTTCATTTATTATAATGGACTGACTGAAGTATATTTGACAAAAACAAAGAAAAATGCTGATTAATCATTTTATTAAATAACCGTTGTTTAATATAACAACAACAAGTTTTACCATCGGAGCATATTTTTCGGGAGCTATATTCACCGACAATAGATACATAATGCCACACATTTTGTCAATTAGTGACCACTCTTAATTTTCAGACTGTTGATTAACTCAATCATAGATAGCTTACTTACTTACTCCTGTTACCCCTCGTGGAGGAGCATAGGCCGCCCACCAGCATTCTCCACCCAACTCTGTCCTGGGCAATCTTTTCCAGTTGTTATTCATCTTTTTCATATCTGCTTATTCTTTCAACTCCCAGGGCAGAGTTTAAATGGTTTAAATTATTTTTTCTGGTTAGCGTTCTTTTAGCGAGTTAGTTTTTCTACGGGATGGGGTCGCTAACCCTATGCCTAACCCTCCTCCTTTACCCGGGCTTGGGACCGGCAGTAACTCTAAAAGAGCTGCAGGCGGAGTTAATCATAGATAGCACTGGTCAAAATTCTCAAATCTCATATAAGCGCGGTGAGATTTTAAATTAATAATGGGATAATCCTAATGGAGTTAAATAATTTTATCCATTCAAATGGAAAAGTGGCTACAATTCAAGTGTTTGCCATGACAAAACATCTTATTTATTGTAGAACTTGATCCATCATTCTAGTCATATTCAAATGGTCTTAGTAATTAGTATCGGTATGTACTTCTCTATGTGTTAGAACTTATAAGTAAGTGAATGTAACTATAGCGTTTTTTATTTATCGTTTGATGTACTACAAGATGACTAGTTCATCAGTATTTTTAATGATCATTTTTGAAATGTCAAGAGATTGGGAGTAACTGGCACTACAATACTCCACCTAAGTTACTTGCTTGTTGGGGCTCGTCAGCAAGCCATACTTGCAATCCCCAAGTCACTGATGCTCCCTGTAGGATTCAAACCTGAGTCATCCAGCTTTACAGTCTCAGATGTTACCACTAAGCTAATCAGGCTGTTCATTTCTACTGAACTAATAAAAAAATTAATGTAAACCTGATCACCTTATGTGTAGTCATGTTTTTCCTCTTTTCTATCAGTATAATAGTTCCATTTGTTTTATGATTCTTTTAGGTTGTCATCCTTTTGCTTGTGGACTTTGTGGTGCTCGTTTTCGTGAATCTTCTGAATTACAAAAACATAGACGCACATTTCATGCAGGTAAATAGAGTGACTTATTCGTGTATGAAACATCACTATATTTGTTGTATTAATCTAAGTTTGTTAGTGTTTCTTCAAAATTTTACAGTTTTAAATATTTTACTGTAATGAAGTAGTAAAACTTCATCAGTTGAGATGGTTGGGACACGTGTTACGTATGCCCAACCACCGACTACCCTGACGTGCAATGTTTTATGGTGTAGTAGTAGGTTGGAAGAAAGCTAGGGGCGGCCATACCAAAACGTGGCACAAATCCATGAAGTCATTGAAAAGTGGACTGAGCCATGTTGGTAAATGTAGACTACCTGGTTGGGATCCGCGAGATGATAACAATCGATGATTGGAGACGTTGAATGACATGGCTCAAAATCGTTTGCAATGGCGAAGGTGCATCTACTCTTTGTGTTCTCCCAAATTCTAATCTTCTGAATTCTTCGTGTCTCGATCTTTTTGTCTTCCAAATTTTATTTACTGGGATTATACTCCTGTAATAACATCTTCAAACCCTAATCTTTTGGATTACTGCTTATACTCTTGCTACTTCTACCGCTATGGAATTTGAATCGACAACTGCATCTTTGTGCTAATGTGGTATGGCAACTCGAACTAATGTACGTACGTACGTATAAAGTTCTACGTTGTGACTGATTGACTGACTGAGATCATACAAGAAAAATGATTCTGTTCAGTCTAAACAATATGGTAACTTTTAAAATCTTAATAATACACTGTAAACCAGATCAAAACCGAGTTTATGGAATCTCTTACAACCTAAAATATCACAAATCAACACTTCAAATTCACTGACGCAAAAAAAACGTGACTTAAAAAGTGTTTACGATTTTGTGGATTTGTTATTTACATCCAAATTTATAAAATTTCAATCTACTACTAACATTAATTACTCGTGATCATTAAATGGTACGTTTCAGGAGAATTATTGTATCGCTTTTGGCTATCATGTTGATCTAATCGAGCTATGCTGGCTGCAATACTCGCTCCTCATACATATCCTGTTATACAAGTCAGCTATGTAGATGGGGGGTTCGTTTTAACACAATATTATGTCTACTATTTACATAACCTATTCAGGAGCGTTTATGAGAAGTTTACGGCCTATCACCTTACAAGGTACAAAAAAGTATAATCAGATACATCGTGGTGGCTGGCAAGATGCGTTTGAAAAAATGAACTTTAATTAGATGAGGATTACTGAACTTTCAAGACCTAACTGCTGATCACCAATTGGGAAGGTGGACAGTTTTAGGGGCTGGTACTATGTCAAGCCCACATTAGTTATTCTAGCCTCTGGACATATCAATCTATTCATTCTTCTGAAGCCACATTTTTGCCATGCCACTTATTCGCTTACTAATTCTGACTGTTTTATATGCGATTGTATGTGTGTGGATTACTTACCCTACTCATTATGTGTCTGTAACTTTTGTTCTACTATAAATATCGATTCACGCTTGGTTAAAGTGAGTAGGCTCACATGCCTTCTGCTCATTTTGCTTTGTTCTCTCACTCACTTCCTTGTGTGTTTGTTTCTGCGTTGCTTACGCATTTTATTAGTTATTAACAATACACTATCCTTACAACTGGTGTTCTATCTTTTGAATAATCTCGACTACATTCATAATACGATTAGGAGATCTGGCCTGCGTAAAATATTCAGTCAACGGGATAATATTTATTGAGGTCAAATATGGAGGAATAAACGTCCACACTATCTTCAATCCATACTAAGTCTAAACATGTATCGTAATTATGGCATAATCACAATTCAAGAATCTTGGTTAAGTGATTTACAAGACGATTGCTTAGTATCAGTACACTACAACACAAGATAAAGTAAGCTATTAGAGCGAGAATGAGGCCCGGACAGTCAGAACATAAAAGACTATACATCCATCTCTAGGTCATTCGGAAGCCCCCAAATGCCCTGGTACGGCCGGGAGTGGGGAGAATACGCTCTCCCTCTCGAACTGCTCTCACATGGCCACGCGTATATAGCCCCTGCCAGAGAAGTCCTACTCACTGCCTTCTCGTGGCGGGGGTGTTGTTCACGAAAGTGAGGGGACGAAAAGCGAATGTCCGGCGCATTAACCGAGTTAGTAGATGTGGAGTGCTCACTTAGGGGAGTTGGGAAACCCTCATTCCAAACCAATGGTGCACATGGGCTGGCTCCAGTATCCTGAAGGAACAAATGACGTATGAACCAATTGTTGGTCATCGGCTACCATGGGACTGCATCTCCTCACGATGCTCCACTGCCTTGTGGATCACACCTTTAGGTCAAAGGCTCGGTGTGTGGCCCCCTAAGAAAACCACATGCTTCGGTTTGGGCACCCGGGCAATATCTCAGCCCTCACACAAAGTGTGGCGCATATGTATCTGGTGCCCTTTTGTACCAATATTTATATGTTTAAATAAAATAAAATAACATCTCTAGGTCATTCGGAAGAAGGTGGACACAACTAATCCAGATAGTATGGGGACCTGTGAAATAAAGCATATATACTCAGAAGTGATATGAAGTCATAAAAACGTAGGACATATTCATGACACTACTCCGGAATAATACACGGTACAACATTATGTACACATGTCTCATACAATATAGAATAGTTATATGAATTTGGATTACATTCTTTATTGTCAGCACTTTTATTCAGTCATCAAATTCTTCTCTATTTTTATATTTAGGTGAAATTAGTTATAATTGTGGTATTTGTGGAATCGCATTCCAGCACGCTGCCGATATGCGTCAACATAGGGCTACTGTTCATAATTGTAAGTATTTCAAAAAGTTTCTTATTAGTCGATCTTAGAAGTTTTTCGCAATCTAGCAAAAATACGTCTTACTTCAAGATGTCTCATCTAACGTCCGCGTAGAAAGTTATAGAATTAACATATTATTAACATATTAGTCGAATAATATCACACGTAATGCTAAAGATGGAGGATTTATATTGATTGTGAGTGCGTACGTGCCCTGTTATATATGTATGAACGTGCTGATTCCCGCCAATGAGGGAAAAGCGAATTATCCTTCGAAGCAATGATATACAAAAAGCCGTGTGAGCTATCTTGAGTACTACTCGGTCCTGCTTTCTGCCTAGCCCAGTCAGTTAAGTCCAGAACACCAATAACAGCCTCTGCAATATGAATCATTATTCTCAAACATACTGGGTTTATATAGCAAACAGACAGACCACATCGTACTATAAAATAGAAAATAACAGTTGTACAAGAATTAGCCAAATGTGGCTGTGAATAGGGGGAACAGTAATCAATAGACTGGGGATAACTCAGGTATGGTACATCGTATAACAATAGTCTATAGGTCAAAATAAGCTTATAATAAGAGGGACACGAATATGAATAGGTTAGTTACTTAACAATTATACAATAGGAAATATACGTATCATATTGGTCCATAAACAGTCCTCAAAATTTACCATTCATAATTCTCCACGGGATACAACAGATTGATCATTAGTCTAGTTCTTTAACGCTGATTAAATTCCATCGTTTTTTTGTCTCAATGTGATGACTAGTCCAAATAACTTGGTATTGCGTACACTATGATTTTCATCTAAGATTGTTGAAAGTAGTTGACAGAAATCCCTGCTTGATTTTTGTTTCGTGCAACTTGGCACTCGTTAGCAAAACTTACCTGAAATTTTACAGAAGTTAATGTTCCTTGTGGGATTCGAGCCGGCGTCTTATTTTCCAGTGGACCAGTATTTCTGAATGGTAACTGTGAAAGAGGGTAACCCGGGTTATATGGGGTTAGGAATCATATATTTTGTCCATTCATGTATTACGGGTACAAATTTTCTTTCATTTTCATAGTCCGATCCGCTCGGTCATTTTTTTTTGACAAGGCTATGTTTTTTTTTAATCAATGTTTTAGTAGCTGAAAGACCACATATGTGCGATATTTGTGGGAAATGTTTCGGTCAGGCCAGTAAATTACATCATCATAAATCTGCTGTTCATGAAGGTAAGTAACAGTAGTAGTAAAACCTGTATGAATGACTGATATATTTGCGTCTTTAACTGTTTATTTTTACAATGAATTGATTTACCTACCCTAGATGAGTAAGTAGGCACTGATGATATAGTCGTCATAAATATGAAAACCACTGTACCTTACCATCTAGTACTTAATGATGTTAGCCTGTTCAGAACTCTGATTGTTTGTGCACTTAATTTCTAAAACTGTATTCACTGTCTAATAATTTGGCATATTATGCAAATGTATTAACTTCTAATTCAGACCTCAACACTTAGCATCCCCGCAGATCCTTTAGCCGTTATGTTTAAATAGACTTATTAATTCAACTGACATAATTATAAATATACTCTTCAAGAGGCTAGTTTACATTGGTTTTCAAGATAATCAGACACAATTCAGACTTTTACACTAAGATCTAAATAGCAAAACTATGTCCTGTGGCTCAACGACACAAATACCAAGAACTTATTAATAATTGATCCTAAATCTAATGGCTTAAACGTTTGAGTTTTATTCACTAACGTTTCAAGCATTTAAATTCACTTGGTATTATTTGTTTGAATCTTCCCATTGATATTTAGGACTACAATTGATCAGTCTCTTATTAGCATATGTGCATACTGTGTGTATTGCCTCGATATAGCCTTAATTCACAAGTATTATAAGCAAAGATGGATAGTGGCTAGCAGTGGGATCCAGGACATGCGTCCCGTCCTATTTGGGACTCGTTAGCTGAACGACAGTTGACGAGTCCCAAATAGTACAGAATGCTTTGGATTGCGGTAAATCACTGTTTACCGACATGTACCACTATTTGTTTGTTTATTTAAACACATAAATATTGGTACAAGGAAGCACCAGATATATATGCGCCATACAAAATATTGTTATTTCATTTAGTTTTGTGAGGACTATGATACTGCCCTGGTGCCCAGACCGAAACAGGTGGTTTTCTTAAGGGGCCACACCCGGAGCCTTCGATCCATAGGTCTGATCCATAAGGCAGTGGAGCATCGTAAGGAGATGCATTCCCATGGTAGCCGGTGACCAACGATTGGTTCATACTCCATTTGTTCCTTCAGGATACTGGAGCCAGCCCATGTGCACCATTGGTTTGGAATGAGGGTTTTCCAACTCCTCTTGGTGAACATTACGTGTCCACCAACCCGGTTAAAGCGCCGGACGTCCCCTTTCGTCCTCTCAATTTCGTGAACAACACCCCCGCCACGAGAAGGCAGTGGGTAGGACCTCCCTGACAGAGGCTATATATTCGCGTGGCCATGTGAGAGCATTTGGAGAGGGAGAGCGGACTCTCCCCACTCTCGGCCGTACCAGCTCATTTGCGGGCAAACCATTATTATATGTCTACTACTTGTCATTCGTTTAATATTCATTGATTTGTTTCTCTATGCTTCTTTGTTTCTTCCCCATCTATAAAATTATAAAATAAATTACTATCTTTTAGGGAAACGTCCACATTTATGCGATATCTGTGGTGCTCGTTTCACACAAAGTGTCCATTTGAAACAGCATAAAGCATCAGTTCACGAAGGTAGATACACTCTTTGATGTTGTTAATTATATCATGCATTATTATTATTATTACAGTATATATATATATATATATATATATATATATATATATATATATATAATTTGCTGATCGAATGTAATAATACTTCAGTCATTAATAGATCGAATCAAAACGTCCACTAACGGTAAACAGGTGTTCTGGAGTAGAAATACCTTGAGAATCGTTATGTACATCCTGTATTCTTTTAATCTCAGTCGATCGATATTAGTCACTTGAGGGTTCTCCACTTTAGATCATCGTCTGCATTGTTATGTCTTGAGTACTATTTAGCTATTTCAAAGTTTAAACGATTAAGAGATGCTTCTTATATGGATGGGATTTACGTATGCTAAAAAGTTTGACATTAAGTCTCCACGGCATTGCATCAATTTTAATCCTCCATATGATTAATATGAGAAGGCAGTTGATGTAGAGTGCCAATTAGAAGTAGCCTAATGAAAAAGTCAAATGAATTTCATTGGGTTCAAAATGGGTCAATCTCCCAAGGATAGAATGGTATATATATGAGTATTAGTGGATTTTATTCAGTAGTCCAATACACTTTCTCGCTCAAGTAGTCAGTTTGGGGGTTTGGCACATAGCATACCGTATATCAGTATCAGATCTCGGACACTGTACGTCACAACAGTAATTCAGAAAAAGGTTGGTATTCTGTGAATTAGTAACTGCGATACAATACTGACAAGTATTTGTTTACATAACTTAGATAATAATCTATTGTTGTTCAATCCATACCAGCTACTATTCTCTCTCATGGTTCACCAATCCAACTGAATCTCTGTGATAAAATTCAATGGATAGTACATTGAACAATGCATATTTCTAGCAGATAGTTTTTTTCCCTCTTGAACACCAATGTCATGACAATATCAGAATACAACACTGCCTATGACTGATATAAATCAAAATTTATTAAAGATACAACTCTTTGTAGTCATTTATGGGTCAATTAAGAAATACAATGGAAAAAGTAATGGAAAAGTTTTATGTTGATTGATCTAACAATGAAATCACTTGAACAACTGGATTTTGCACATCATTAAGTATCATGAATTAAAATCTGAAGTGAAAAGTTTTCGAAATCACCGTTTGATAACGGAGTGTTCAATTCTTTCCTTCAATCATTACACTTTGGATTGTGGTAAATCACTGTTTACCGACATGTACCATTATTTATTTATCTATTTAAACACATAAATATTGGTACAAAGTGGCACTAGATATATATGCGTCACACAAAAAATTGTTATTTCACTTAATTTTGTGAGGTCTATGATACTGCCCTGGTGCCCAGACCGAAACAATTGGTTTTCTTAAGAAGCCACACTCGGAGCTTTCGATCTAAAGGTCTGATCCACAAGGCAGTGGAGCATCGTAAGGAGATGCAGTCCCATGGTAGCCGGTGACCAACTATTGGTTCATACTCCATTTGTTCCTTCAGGATACTGGAGCCAGCCCATGTGCACCATTGGTTTGGAATGAGGGTTTTCCAACTCCTCTTGGTGAACTTTCCGTGTCCACCGACCTGGTTAATGCGCCGGACATTCGCTTTTCGTCCTCTCACTTTCGTAAACAACAGTAATGACACCGTGAGAAGGCAGTAAGTAGGACTTCACTGTCAGAGACTGTATACGCGTGACCGTGTGAGAGCATTTCGAGAGAGGGGGCGGGCCCTCTCCACTGTCGGCTGTACCAGAGCATTCGGGGGCACATGTACCATTAAATGTGTAACTTAAACGTACTACTATTTACATCTACATTCTGAATTACTATCGTCCACTTTTTTTAAAAAATAACAACCAACCATCGGTTTGATGATTATTATTATTTCTTTTTTCATTTATTGTTGCGGTTAATTCAGGTAAAAAACCTTATCAATGCAATTTTTGCCAGCGAAGATTCACTCAACTTGGACATGTCCGTGTTCATAAGTGTGTTGTAGATCAAGGTAAAATAAAATTGTTTTATATATCAACCTCGTTGATGTGTTTTTATTGTCGATTGTTAATCAATCAACATAAACCAGCGTAAAGATTCTTTAAAAACTCTGTTATCCGTGTACTGATTATCTCTTTCCTTCCTAATGTTTTCGTGTTTTACATTACACTACTTAATAATACATAGTAGTTTCAGTTTTGTTAAATCATGTTTACAATTTTGGCGGATGACATATGGAGTTTCACTGATCTTGTCCAAGGAAGTACGAGAAACGCTCATAAAGTGGGAAACTCATGACACCGATATCGTCCTTCGAATAAAAAATAATGGGTATTGCAATAAATGCTATAGAGTGCTGCACACTCACTTATGATATCAACGAAGATGATGGAGCCTGCAGTCCACCGTATAGAAATCCTCAGGAAGAAACCTTACTATTAGACTACACAACGAGAAATAAGATCAATCATATTAGGTTGAGTAAAAGGTCCAGAAGGTTCATTAAAGTTAGAATAACAAAGAGTGCAACTGATATAGTCTCCGATCCCTACTTAATAGTGACCGAGCTAAAGAAGCAATGAAGACACAGCATTGCAAAGTTTTATTTAACCTTCTTTCGAGACGTTAACAAGCTCAAAGAGTTTAAAATAACTCGACAAATAATTGCAAACAAGAGCAGTAACTCCAGTACTCTAGGATTTGCTGGGCCCCATGAAGCATTAGAAAAAAACGAATCTGTATAGACAGTCTGAAGAAATAAAAAAAACAGAAACATAGCAGTCAACAAAAGCAGAGGAAGCTAAGACTCAAACTGAACATACAGAAGCAAACAGCCGAGTGAACACAGACACTAAAACTCCCAAACTGAAATATGTAAAATCCATTTTAAGCACAGGAGAAAAAGTTGATAGAAAGGTAAATATGAAAGTACTACACGATGTAACCAAGACTGTAGAAGAAAAACATATTAGACCAGAGCAATCAGTTAGAAGCAAAGAAGGGGAACCAATCTCTGGGATTCAGGAGCAGTGTAACAGGTAGTTGGGGCACTAAAGAGAACTTTTAGGTAAACCTTTCTCTGATGAACCCCTGGATATCGAAGCAACACACGCGAACCTCCCTGTAGATGTTACCGCATCAACAATATAAACAAGTTCATCCGACAAATCAATAATGGCAAACAATAAGACCAGACAACATACCAGCTAAGATACAAATCAGAATCAGAGACAACTGCAAAGATGTTCTATGTCCTCCTCAAAAAGATGTGGGGGGACGAACTAGTATAAACAAACTGGTAAGAGAGATATCAAAGAGAAGAACTACAAAAGAATCATATTACTGTTGGTGCCAGGCAACATTTTCAACATTGCCAATGAACTGAACGAAAGATTGAGAAACACCCAACTGGCCACTGTCACCTTTATGTTCATAAAATAATCTATCCGATCCGAAGGACATCGAATTTAAGTTCGTTTTTAACGTCACGACTAAATTTGGGTGTGTTTATCTGTGTGTGTGTGTGTATGTGTAACATTTATTTCTTCTCTCAACTCGTTAAACCTAGTTTCATCATTCAGACTACTTGTGTTTTGAAAGGAGGTTCTTTAGTTACTGAATAGGGACCGGTATTTATTCAGTCGTTTAGCCCTGATAGAAATCAGTTCAACCTCTCAATAAGAGCCTGTAATGATCGATACTTCGACAAATCTATTTCCTCGTGTGATTAACTTACAAAGCATAGTTTTTTTTCGTAAAACCACTTTTAGCAATATTTCTGTTTATCTCACAATGGAAAGCAGCCTTTTCTATTTAACCGAATTCGCGGAGGAACAACCCACTAACTGTCGGTATTTCGTAGATATTCATACCTTGTTATTGACTAATTCATTTTTCAGAACTATTTATTTGAAATTCTTTAGAAAGATAATTAGCGAAAAAGGTTTGAAGCGAAAGTTACTGGGTTCGAGTTTCAGAGTGAACATCAACTCTGAGATGCAGGTACATCCAGCCGACGAGTCCCAAATAGGACGAAACGCTCGTTAAACTGGATTCCACTGCTAGCCACTATCGATTTTTTCTTTAAAAAGTTTTAATTTAAACTTAAAATGACGTTTTTTAAAAGTTCGTTCATGGAAGTTTCTTTTTGTTGAACTAGCAAAATTGTGAATTCTTGAAAATCAAATCAATTTTTATAAGTTCTATAGTTGTCTTTTCTTGTAATTCGTTCCCTTTCTGAAGGTTTTAAACGTCACACGTGTGATTTATGCGGTAAACAATTTACACAGTTAGGTACATTAAAGAAACATATTGCCGGTGTACATGAAAGTAAGTTTAAAATTTTTTTAATAATAATACTTTCAATGTTATTGTTATGTCTTGTGGCCGAGTGGATGCCCAGTTAATGTATGACGTGATAAGACCGCCAATCAGAGAGCAGCGGATTATCGATTGGAACAGTGACACACGATAACCGTATGAGCAGTCTAGAGTGCGTATCGGTCCTGCTTTCTGTCTAGCCCAGCCAGTTAAGTCGAGAACAGCCTCTGCGGCATTAATCATTGTATTTCAAACATACTGAGTTTATATACCAAACAGACTGACCACATCGTACCAATAAAATGGAAAATGGCATTTGTACAAGAGTTAGCCAAATGTGGCTGTGAATAGAGGGAGCAGTAATTAATAGACTGGGTATAACTCAGGAATGGTAAATCGTGCAATAATAGTCTAAGGGTCAAAATAAGCTTATAATAAGAGGAACATGAATATGAATAGTTTAGTTAGTTAACAAGTATACAATAGAAAATATACATATCACGTTGGTCCATAAATGGTTCTCAAAAGGGACCATTTACAATTCTCTTCGGAATACAACAGTTGAAATTAATATAACAGTTTACATGGGAGGTCTGTGATATTTGAACTTTCTGAATTTACTACTGATGTCTTGTTTCAATATATAAGTCACCTATTTTTTCAACCATCAAGATATCTCGACAAGTTGCCATCACCTTCCAAACATTGACATTCACTCTGTGATATTTCGTCGGTTAACAAAACTCACTAAAAATAATGGAAATTAATTCTATTCCCTTTCGTAGATTACCTACTTTTAACTGTACATCATTAATAGGAATGACGTGGAGAACACAATTGGGGACAACCAAACGTACTTGAATACAAAATCACGGGATCTCTTCTTAAAATCTGAGCACCATGCGGTAAACCCTCAATTTGCAAAATGTCAATCAATTGTCTCAATTGTCCCTTCGTTTCCACTTCAATCACCCTATGTTCTCGTTCTCTTTTCTTTGATCTTCACAACCTGCCGCTAGGCACTTCACTTTCGATTGATGATACATACTACTTATGTCTATCGACATTAGTAGTGTAGTGAACAGAACACGACTGGAGACAATCGAATGTATTTAAGCAAAAATTACAGACTTTCTCAGTAAATTCTGATAACCATACAATGAACAGTTAATTTGCAAATTAACAAGCAATTGTCTCAATCTCCACTGTTTCTTCTCTAATTCTACTGTTCATGCATTTTCCTACCGATTGCGCTTCATTTCAGTTCTTTCCTCATCGGTCTTCTGCCAAAATACATTCTATGTCTGACCAACACCTTAGACTACTTATGTGGATATAAGTAGACCACACCACAGGAGGAGTAAACTATTTTTAATTGTTACTGAACCTACACATGTATTATAATTGTTGTGTGATCTCATTTCAAGAATCCTGGTTAACGGATTTAGATGATGATAAATTAGTATCATTACATGGTTTCAAGACTGATCATCAAGGACGTTCAAACAATAGGAAAAGGTGTGCTGATGATGTAGTCACATTTGTAAATGTGAAATCGTGTCAATCTAGATATGTATATTCAAAGTTTTTTAGAGGATTTCACTGAGTTTTATTCTACTGTCTTTATTTGAGTCTCTTTCAATCGTATACAGTCATTTCGATTCATGCAATTGTAGCTTTCTATCATCCCTAAATCATAAGTATTTAGACGATTTCCCTACCGGTTCTCATGCTCTTATATATTCGACTTACAAACTGAATCCACTTCTTAATTCTGATCACTACATAATTCTAGTTTTACCCAAAGTATATGGGAAACATGGAAAGAATACACGTTCTTACTAGTTATGGAGAGGTAAACCATGTTCCTGTTGACAAACTGGGATTTATTTAAAATTGTTTCATTGAAAGACGCAGTCATTCTTATCTTATGTTACCTTAACTTCTTCTTTGTTGTGTCAGTGAAATAGTTTTTATGAGATTCGACCGGTTTTACCTCTCAACAGCTAAAAGAATTATGGAGAGACAAACGAATCTATTGAAGTTCAATGGCTATGTGCTACTGATCAGTGAAGATCAATGGTTTTGACTGTTAATGTACTCGGATTTCAATCCTTGAACAATAAAACTGCATCCAGTGTGTCAGTCAATTGACAACACTGCTAACCATCATATCGAATTTATGGTTCGCAAAATTCAGTATACAAATCTGTTTTTGATAAGATTCACTCCTTAATATACAATATCGTTAAGCTTATTGTTATATCTAGAACTTGTGTTCTTGCTATACCACGTACAACTTGAGCACTCTAGCGTTAGAACCGTCCAAGTCTCAAGTTAGAAGACACAAAGCAAGTAAGGAGAAATCTTATTTCAAACAGTGTCGAATATGGTACAAAACACTTAGGTATTTACAGTTTTTAAGTAAAAATGAGGTCATCATTACAGTCATCCAATCCGCATGCAGTGGTTTTTAGCATTTGTCCAATCGGGAGACCGCACGTCGAAGTTCTGGAATGTTCTCCCAAAAGGTGATTAGATGGACTGTCTTTGACTCTTTCAGAGCTTCCTTAAGTTCACCGTAGGCCGTCCCTACACTTATCTCTTAGTGATTGTCATCGAAAGAGGTAATCAACTATTGGTGAAATAATTGGGTGATATTGTCCTACTGTTTTGGTTTCATTTAACTTACTATCATTGTTTATTTTGGTGTCATTAATTCCACCAATTATTTTCTCAATCTTTTTCACTGTTTCTTTGTATTACACTTCTCTACAGAGTTACGTCCTTATCAATGTGAATCTTGTCCTAGTGCCTTTGGTACAACTAGTGAATTACGTAGACATAAAGAAAATGTTCATGAGGGTGAGTTTGTGTTATGGTATACTGTCGAGAACTCTATAAACTCTGTATTTGTTCTTTGATTGATATGGTTGATGTGTCAATTTGAACGGATCCTCATATGTCTCAAGTTTCAAGTTGCGTATGACTAGCTGACTGACTTTTAGTTAACCATCAAGTCCCGTCAATGTGTGTATATGTTGTCTTGTTCGATGTCTCATTCCTTGATATTCTATTGTACTATGCTTTTGGAAAACTAAGTTTGTGTTTAAGTACGACTTAACCTTAAAATGACCATGAGAAAGTAAAGCCATTTTTATCTAGTCAAAAACAGGTTATGAAAGTTCATTTAGTATTGTTTGTTTGAATCTTCCCATTGATGTGTAAGAACTGCAACTGGTCAGTCTGCAATTGGCATATGTGCATACTGTGCGTATTGCATCGATATAGTCGTAATTTACAGGCATAGTAAGCAAAGATGGATAGTGGCTATCAGTGGAATCCAGGATGCGCGTTTCGTCCTATTTGGGACTCGTCAGCCGGAGGTACCTGCATCTCAGAGTTGATGTTCACTCTGGGAATCGAACCCAATAACTTTCGCTTTAAACGCCATCGCGTTATCCACTCGGCCACTGAGTCCTGATAGCCA
>NC_031495.1:554011-568130 GCF_000237925.1 Schistosoma mansoni
TGGGCACACGGGTAGGAGAAAGGCATGCTACAACAGACCTAGCCACAGCGAACAGCGTGGACCTGAGACACCAGCTGCATTGTGACAGCGACTATACTTGTTAAATTCTATAGTAATTCTGCAAGTAGAAATGATCTCACGGGAAGAGTCATTCCCATCTCTCAAGCAAGTGGATATCAGGACACAGTGGCAGAGTGGATGACGCGATGGCGTTTGAAGAGAAAGGTAATGGGTTCGAGTCCCAGAGTGAACATCAACAACTCTGAGATGCAGGTACATCCAGCTGACGAGTCCTAAGTAGGACGAAACTCGCGTCAAACTGGATTCCACTGCTAGCCACTATTCATCTTTGTTTACCAGGTTATGAAAGTATTTAGTTTTTCATGGAAAGGAATGATAAGAATCAGTGACCAATTAATATTATAATCTAACCCCAAACTAATTAGATTTTCTCATCACAACCTCATAAAATGGTCTTGCAAAACAGCTCCTTGTTTCGTCAGTTCATTACGATGAAATTGCCAGGTTTACTATCGATAGTCGACATGCTTATTTGAACACTGCTTTTAAACACGTGATTATCTCTTCTCGTTACTTTAGTCTTATCGACTACTTTTTTTCTATAAATAGACCAATTTTTACAGGAAACAGAAATGAATTAACAAGTAAGTTACGGTAAACTTGATTACTACGTCGTAGTTGTGTTTTAAAGTTGTAACTAAGTTAGTGAGTATTGGGTTAAAGTTCATATCGTTAACTTCAATATTCTCTTTTAGTTTGCATTAATGGTATTTTCCATTTGGTTCTGTCAATTTTAATGTTTATCCTATACATATATTCATTTCTAGGTGGAAATGCTCGAAAGTGTCGTTATTGTAATGAACTGTTCAATACAGTTGATAACTTGAAGGAACACATGACTTTGAAGCATTCCGGTAGTTATTTCTCTTACAAATATATGTATCTATTTGATAGTTGATTTATGCTAGACCACCATGGAAAACCTGGGAGCACTGAACGGCCGTTTGAGTCCTGAGAGCTGGATCGTGGATGCTCACTGCTGAAAAGTCCCATACTAGCGTTGTGAACAAAACACTAATTGGGGACAATTGAATGTATTTAGACACAAATTACAGACTATCTCACTAAATTCTTTTAACCATACAACAAACAGTTAATTTGCAAATTAACAACCAATTGTCTCAATTTTCACTGTTCCTTCTGTCAATCAATCCATCTTCTCTAATTCCATTGTTCATGCATTTTCCTACCAATTGCGCTTCATTTCAGTTCTTTCCTTATCAGTTTTCTGCCAAAATACATTCTATGTCTGACCATCACCATATAATACTTATGTGGATATAATTAGACCACACTACACTAGGACGAAATGCCCATCCAGTGCTTCCAGGTTTTCCATGGTGGTTTAGCTTGAATCAACTACTGAATTTCTACAATCTCCACAAACGTCATTCCGATAATGTATCTATTTGTTTATTTCTATTCTCGTTTGTTTACCGATGTATTTTTAAGATTTTACTAGCAGACCCACCTAATTATTTTGTTGATAAAGATTTGTAATATTTCGTTGTCAATATTTAGGACTGGTATCGATCAGTTCCTATGTGTCCTTAGCAGATCGCTTCAACATAACGTTGTTACGCCCTCTTAATATATTTGGTATTTAAATAGTGGTAAAATCTATAACACGGGTTTCCTCCTTCATGGGACTCGTCATTTGAATGTACCTACATTCTAGTGTTGATGTTCACATCATATTTGTTGAGCAAATTAACGTCCATCTGGACTCATTAGTTGAGTGGGTAATGCTCTGGTATTTAGAGCGAAAGTTATTAGGTCTTAGTCTCACTTTAAAAATTAACACTAGGATGCAACTCACCAGTTCCAAATGGAACAGCAATCCTGTCCCGGATTCCACTATTAGTAATATACCAAATATGCAGTTACTTTATGTATATTTTTCTAAATTCCAGTTATTTGAAAATACTCATGTCATTTAGTAAAAAAACTGCTCTCTGCCATATCAGCTTTGTTGTGTGCTGTGATCTGGTTGACTTGAAATACACGCCTACCCTAACCAGCTATCCAGAGTAAGAAAATTAAGAGTGGTAAAATGCTTCATTTGAAAATTGCATCTGTGAATGCACGTGTACTTATCATAAATTTATCCCCGTTTTGATATAAACAGACCAACTAAACTGCCATAGGCTGATGAAAGAGATGTAGGTTAATGTTATCGTTTCATTTTGATCTGATTTACTAGTGAAGTAACACAGATTAATGAATCATAGAAGTCACTAATGATACTTCTTCGTAGCACAATTTTCTCACCTTTTAACCTTCCTCAACAGTCAGAAATCGCGTAAATTATTCCTATGTTGTGTTTTTGTTACTTAAAACTCAGGATCTAAGCAAAGACAAATGATGGTTGTGTCTACATTATTGTAACTAATTCTAATCCATATCATCTAATTGCTTAACAGATTGATCACTTCAGTCAAGTTCATTCATGTTTTTTCATGTTTATTCACTTTTTTATTGCATAGAGAGAAAAGAATTCACTTGTGAATTATGCGGTGATCGTTTCAGTCGACAAGTTGCTATGACTCGTCATATGATTACTACACACACTGGTAATGAAACTTTCTTAAAATTCTTTTACACTTTAATGCTTACAGTACTGTTTATTCTAACTGATTAATAGAAATTTATGGGTTTGTACTTTAGTCATATTAATATTACCCTTATTTTTTTAACGCCTAAAGTCTAAGTATTGTTGGCTTCAGTAATACTATGGATCAATGTTGTGTATCACTATGGATTGATTTCTAGCCAAACTTTATTTAATCCAACCATTGTATATGCATAATTATTGACAGAGGAATAAGTATGAAGTTTAACCAAATGATATAATTGTTGAAATATGGTAACAATTTTGACTTTAAAATGATATTTATATTGTTACTTTCTCACCTTTCAAAACGAGATATGGCAACTTGGACCGATGCATATGTGTGCATGGTCCTACGTTGTAGCTGACTGACTGACATCTAAATGTGTTATCTTCGACTTCGCTTACCGTTGTAGATGCATACTACTGATAAGTCAAAGCACATTAAAATAGTTGTCCAAAGCTGCAAAGCAGCTAATTGAGTATCATCAGTCATGGTCTCTATAATTCTTGATATAACTATGCGCTACTCTATGCTGGCATATACTATCAACAAAATGAGATGAAGTTTGTTAGGTGATTAATGAACAAATCATAACAATTATATTTTATATATTGTGAGTATAGTTCTAGAATGTGGAATGAGGTGTGAATGAAGGAACTCAGGATCTATAAGGAGGTAGGAGATACATGAATGTACGATATTGTGACCAATTCTTAATGAGATTATCAAACGTCTCCAACCACTGATCAAGATCATTACGTGGACCAAAACCCGTTGATACATACTTATCAACAAGACTTAGTCCAACAATCAATGACTCATCGGTATGGGTTGTGGAGATTGTTAAGTCTTTGATTAAGATCATGAATCGATGAACGTGAGGCTACCATTGAGAACCTGGAAGCACTGTACGGCCGTCTCATCCTAGTATGGGATTTCTCAGCAGTGCGCACCCACGATTCCACACGCGGAATCCGAACCCAAGACCCTTGGCCTCTAGACCACTTAGCTGGCATCTAACGGTGTTAATTAATGTCTAACATCCAGGTTTTCAATGGTTGTCTAGTTTCAATTGATTCATGATCTCAATTAAAAATTCAGTAACTTCACTGGCTGATACCATATCTTGTTTTATCTCTTCCAACTTATTACTACACCAGCCAGTATATCACGTGAATGCACTCAATGGTTAAGCATACGTAATACATGCCTTAACCACGTCAGTCGATGAGGATTCACTATCTCATCAGCAAATTTCCGATCCTTACACATTATCTACATCTAACCTGAGTATTGTTCATTTACTCGTTCTATGAATTTAGAAAAATGCTTTGAATACCTACCAATATTTTACATCAGTCTTAAGATACGAAATGTTTGTAAACTTTTTTTTACAATACAATGTGAATCACCCGTCCAAATGACTTCATCATTCTGACATTTTGTCATATTAGATGAGAAACCCAGACAATGTGGTACATGTGGTGTTTCATTTTCGTCGCTGGTGGAATGGAAATCTCATTCAACATCATGTAGTAATGGTAAGAATTCGTTTCGGTTTATTCTAGTTTTGATTGACACTAGTATTATTTATATTTCCAAGTTTTTATCCATGTTCGTTGTTTCTGTTAGTTGTAAATAATGCAGATTCTGGCGCAGAAATCTGAATTAAGTCAAGTTTTCACGTTTCATATTACCATTTAAAGAGAAAGAGGAAGTTGAAAGCAAAGAAGTTCTTTTAGGAATATTTCATTAAGCCACGATTCGAGCACAACCCACCGCAGCATCTCAATCAAGTCATCTAGACCAAACTAGGCTGTGGCTGCCCCCAAGTGCCCTGGTACGGCCGAGAGTGGGGAGAGTTCGCTCTCCTTCTCGAAATGCTCTCATATGGCCACATGTATATAGCCTCTGCCAGGAAACTCCTACTCACTGCCTACTCGTGGCGGAAGTGTTGTTTACGAAATTGAGAGGACGAAAAGCGAATGTCCGGCGATTTAACCGGGTTGGTGGATATGGTGAGTCCACCTAGGGCAGTTGGAAAACCCTCATTCCAAACCAGTAGTGCACATGGGCTCCAGTATCCTGAGGGAACAAATAGCGTATAAATCAATCACTGGTCACTGGTTACCATGGGAATGCATCTCTTCACGATGCTCCACTGCCTTGTGGATCAGATCTTTAGGCCAAGGCTCCGGGTGTGGCCCCTAAGAAAACCAACTGCTTCAGTCTGAGCACCTGGGCAGTATCACAGCCCTCACACAAATCAAATGAGATCTGTGAGGCGCATATATATCTGGTGCCCCTTTGTACCAATATTTATGTGTTTTAATAAATAAGTTAGGAATATGAAGTATGTCGAGTATAACTAGTCAATAACAAGTACACCACTGCGACTAATTTTAAACCATGTCACTGAAAATCTCCAATAATTATACCAAGGATCTTAACTGTAAGAAGTCTATATTGTCCGAATAGTTAATGATTTCATAGATTGTCACAGTGTTTTAGTTGAATCATCTTTACCCTGTTTGTGTACCTGTATCAGTGATAAGTAGGGTTTTCATGAGAGGAATTCCTAATGTCAAAATGAAAACAGGGAAAGCTGACCGAATAATGATATGCAATCATGTAGCTAAATAAAGACTGCTCACAACACCGAATTTTTGTCGTCAGCCTCCAACAATAAAACCACTAATCATAGTTGAATGAGTAAACTAATTTTGTAAGCCACTCACTTTCTAATGAATTGAAACCTGACTGTTTTGTCTAACTCTTCCCTGTTATAATCCATGAGTTAGTGATACTATCCATCCAGCATTTTTTTTAAAATAATAATTTTCTTTTGATTTTAGATGCATTTAAACATGTATGTCAATTGTGTGGCGATCGTTTTACCACTGTTATTCATTTACGTTATCACAAACGAACTGTACATCAGAGTAAGTTATTCTAAGTAAAGTGAAACTTCTTATTTAAGTATTTAGTGAAATTTTCATGGTTGAAATTATGAGTCAATTAAAGCTAGACCACTATGGAAAACCTGGAAGCACTGGATGGCCGTTTCGTCCTATTATGGGACTCCTCAGTGGCAGTGCGCATCCACTATCCCGCACTCGCGAGGCTCGAACCCAGGACCTACCATTCTCGCGCCAGAGCACTTAGCCGATAGACCACTGAGCCGGCATCCAACGGTGTTAATGTCTAACTTCAACCAATCCACGATTTTGAGCAGCTGTTCATCAACTGTCTTCAGTGAGTTGATATCTCTACAACAGACTTGGTAGAACTCTACTGGTCACTGCTTCTCACTAGAACTCAAGGAAACATTCCTTACAGTCAGTCACTAGTGAGCATATGCTTATTGATGAGAAGGGGTTTTTGTAGATATTTCAGTATTTTCATAGTTGAAATCATGAGTCAATTGAAGCTAAACCATCATCGAAAACCTGGAAGCACTGGATGGCCGTTATTTCACAAGAATTAAATCAGTTTGTTCTGATGTCTTTTAACTTGTAGTTTGTGCTCCGTTTATGTGTTGTCCTCAGTATTTCCTGTTCATATCTATGTCTATTTTCACGATCAAATGGTGTTTTAACTTTGAAATAACAAAAACTTGACTGTCTTTCGAATCCATGTATCTTAAGAAAATGAAATGACTGTTACCGTCATAACTATTATTTTTTTATAATTTTACTTTTTTTTCAGAGACTCGAACGTATGACTGTACACAATGTGGACAAAGTTTTCTTCGTCTCAACAGTTTCAAGTATCATTGTTGTATGGAAAGTAAGAGTACTAAAATAAAAGAGGTTAACTTTTGAGAAAAAATAAAACCACAATAATAACTAATGTAACTCGGTTTTGAGGTGGACTTTCACTTTGGGATATCTAATGATGTCCACCTCTAGCTTTCTAAAATGTAAGAGGTGTAATAGACGTAAAACTCGTAATTCTGTGGCTAAGCATTAAGTGATAGTTTAATACATTGTTCTAAAACATTTTCTGTTGTATTCAACGTCTATGCCCTTTACACTACTGAACTTTGTCACTTACCGATTCTCACTGGGATCCCTGTGATACTACTTGAAGTCTGTCATTGATCGGGCTACATGATCATTATTATTAGTTGTAGTAACTATTTGTGAAGATTTATCTATTCGTAGTCTTTACATTAGAAATGAAATTTAGCTAGATATTTGTTCTATGCTCTCTTGTTCTCAGTAATTGTTCAACTAATTGTAAACCATATTGTGAACTTGTTCTATTTTTCCGATTTACGAACCATAAGGAGATTCTTCTAATATCGAAAAGAATCTACACTAAGCTCTCAGTTGACCTATTAACTATTGTTATACGATTTATCGTTCTTAATCTTTTGACAGTTTAGTATTTACAGTCTCCCCTACTCACATCCACTTTTTGGCTTGATCATATCATAATTGTCACATATCATTTTATGGTGTAGTGTGGTCGGGTATATATCTGTGTATGAACTACGTATGTTTAAAATATAATATTCGAATAGTGGAAGGTGTTTACTGTGTTCTGGACTCAACAGTCAAAGTTAGGAGAAAAGCTACTGAGTCGAAGACCAATGAGGATTCAGAATTGAATCAAGGCTAATAGTGCTGGTTGGGTAGGTAATGAAGGAAGTCATAGAAATCGATATTCTGACTGGTGGTTTTGTTACGTGATATCAGTCAAGAGTTGTAAGACATAATAAAGCAACAACTACTGAACACCTATTCAAATAGTATGTTTTATACTATGCCTGGCAGCAGAAGACTAAGAAGATCCAATTGAGGAAGATAGGAAGGAATTGAGAATTGGAAGGATCATACAAAATGTAAAAGACAATTGATGAAACATTTGTGGTTTTGATATTTTTGATGAAGGTATTCTGTAATCTCCTATTGAATAATAAATTGGTCATTCCCACCTGAGCTCTCGTTCACTACAATGGCAGCAAATGTCAGTGCAGATATATAAGTTTAAATAAAGTCACCACAGTTTTCTTTATACCTTAGAATTTCTGTTTATAATGAAACTAAAAGACCTGACCATTTTAGATAGTTCTTATAGAATTAAATATTAAACTATCCTTACTTACTTACGCCTGTTACCCCTCGTCGAGGAGCATAGGCCTCTCACCAACATTCTCCATCCAACTCTGTCCTGAGCCTTCATTTCCAGCTGTTATTCATCCTTTTCATATCTGCTTCTATTCCCCGACGTAATGTGTTCTTTGGCCTTCCTCTTTTCCGCTTCCCTTCCGGATTCCAAGTTAGGGATTGCTTGTAATGCACATTGGTGATTTCCTTAATGTATGTCCTATCCACTTCCAACGTCTTTTCCTAATTTCCTCTTCAGCTGGAAGCTGGTTTGTCCTCTCCCACAGAAGGCTGTTACTGATAGTATCCGGCCAATGGATGTTGAGTATTTTGCGTAGACAACTGTTTATAAATACTTGTACCTTCCTGATGATGGTCGTAGTAGTTCTCCACGTTTCAGCTCCGTGCAATAGGACTGTCTTGACGTTCGTATTGAAGATTCTCACTTTGAAATTAGTTGACAGTTGTTTTGAGTTCCATATGTTCTTCAATTGTAGAAATGCTGCCCTTGCTTTGCCAATCCCTCGCCTTAAACTATCCTCTTATAATATAATTTAGTTTATGATGTTGTTAAGACCTTTATTTGTTCTTCAAGAATCTAATTCATGATTATGTTCTATTTTCCCCAGATAAATCGACTAGTGTGAAAACCGATGATAACTCTGTATCATCAACCTCAAATCAACTATCTACACTTGACTCACCTGTCACTACTCAACAATCAACAACATCATCGAATTTCCCTACACCTTTATTAGGTATTACACCACCAGGATCATCAAATAATCCAAATCTTACAGCTATTGCAGTTCTATCAGCTGTAGTCTCAAGTTTTGGTTTATCAGCATTGTCTTCAACTTCCGAATTTACACCTAATTTAATCAAATCTACTGACCATACAAGCAATACAGATTCTAATTGTGGTAAGGTTGGATTATTTCAAATGATCAAATAGACCAGTGTGTATATTGCATAATTTATTATGCTTTAATTTCGCTTTTAACACGAATTGTGAATAGTTATTCGAAGAGAGCTTTTCTATGACTTTCCTCCAATTTTCTCAACATTTCTTTATCAGAAGGGGTTTTGTGAAGATTTCAGTATTTTCATAATTGAAATCATGAGTCAATTGAATCTAGACCACCATGGAAAATGTGGAAGCACTGGACGGCCGTTTCGTCCTATTATGGGACTCCTCAGTGGCAGTGCGCATCCACGATCCCGCACTCGCAAGATTCTTTATCATCATCTTAATTATTAGAAGTAAACAAGGATTCACTCATATTGTATAAATTTTCACAACATAACAGCATCAAATCGACAATAAACAGTGAAAGTTAATGATTAAAACGTTCTATTTTTAACTAGTTTCTCCTAGATTCAAATCCTACATAAACTACTTCAAATTGGATAGCTGAGTAGTATTATAGTGTATGCTACTTATGTCGACATACGTAGTATATAACACCAATTAGAAATGGAAGGTTTAGCAACAGAATGTTAGGAGGATCGAATCGAAGAGATCGGGAACAGACAGTAATTGTTATGGTAATGAAGTTTAAGACAATTAATAAAGGATTTACAAATGAAGTGTTGAACGTATAGTTTTCACATTTAACGAAAGAACTCAATGATTTTATATTAAAATATATTTTAGGTTGTCCCCATCAATGTGTTCATTCATTACAGTATCACCAGTTATCATAATTTTTTAAAATGTAGCTAATAGCTGAGTATAAGTATCTGTACTTGACTGATAATAATATAATTATTAACTTTATTTTGTATTATTCCTTTAGAAAATGAGTACTTAGGATGCTTTGATGATCCTGGGTTCCTATCTATCCGATAGGTTTCACTGATTCTGAGCGCTGCCAAGTTATATCTCCTCATTTCCATAGTTGTTTGATTGGCTCACCGGTCTTCCACATTGTCCTAACATTCCATGTATCTATATTAAATGTTGCTCTGGTTCTTAGAAGGGGCATCAGTCTCATGATTTAGGAAGTATTTTGGCTTTCACCATGAGACGTCATAATTCTTCTAAATGAAGATTGTTCAACTCGTAGGTTAGGGTTTAAATCTTTTATTCTGGTTAGCGTTTTTTTTTACCAAGGTTGTTTCCTAGGGGACTGAGTTACTAACGCCATACATAGCCGTCTTCCTTTACCCGGTTTTCGAACCGGGAGTAACCCTATAAGATCTACTGGCAGAGTTCAGAGTAAACCTTGACTGTCAGTGGGTTATACCCATGCGAAACGACTTCTCTACCAACTGAATTCTGGTCTACCCACTGTATTATCTATTTTTAATGTCATCCACTTCAACACAAACAGATGGACGATCTCAGTAGAACCAGTCACTTCCAACATTGAATATTTGAGACTTATGATTTAAATATTTCCTGAGTATCGATAAATAAATGAGCGAATAAAGTTGAGTTCCTTGTTGATAACCTTGTGTTTTCGTTTTTATTTTCAGTGTCTACTGAACAATCTTCCACACTTCCTACGCCTTCACTTGAGTCTTCACAAACAGTGGATACAACTACTCTCTCCAATTTGAAATTATCACTTCCCAACTTTTTCTTTAATAGTCCTACAAACACGACGACGACGTCTTTAGACTCTTCCTCTACTTCTAATGTTATTGTTAACACTTCTGCTCAAACGTCTTTAATGAATCATGTTACATTGACGAATGCTTTAGCTGTTCTCAATACTTTTGCTTCATTCCCTACAAATGGAATTCATTCACCGAATATGCACAGTGCTTCCAATATTAAACAATTAAATAGTAGTACCAACTCGAATACAATTAAGACTGAACCAATCACTACTAGTACTGCTGTCACTGAAATTGACCCATCTATATTAATTTAATAAAAGGTAAAATTATTAGATTACGATATGTTGTAAACTTAATACATTCGTGACTGTTTTCATTTATTAATCTCACGAAGTTGAAGTTGATGTAACTGTTCGTATTTTGAATTGTGTAGTTTTAAGAAATATACTATGATTTTCAGTCCAATTCATTCATGATACACATTTTGCTACGACTTTAGGCTGCTCCCTAATGTCATGTGACAAAACTGCCAGTCAGAATATCGATTTCTTTGACTTCCTCCATTACCCAACCAACCATCACTATTAGCCTTGATTCACTTCTGAATCTTTATTGGTCCTCGATTCACTAACTTTTCTCCTTACCTTGACTGTTGAACCCAGAACACAGTAAACACCCTCCACTATTCGAATATTATATTTTAAACATATGTAGTTCATACACAGACATATACCCGACCACACTACACCAAATCGTGTCCGTTTGTTAAGTGATTATCTCGGGATTCAACAGTACATTTTGTTATTCCAACAAGCTTTAATATTTCTTCTGATACATCCAGAGTTTTATTCTGTCGGTAATACTTATGAACAGCCAATTAAATTCCATATCCTTTTAGAGTCTCCCCTACACATAGCCACTTTTTGGCTTGATCATATCATAATTGGCATATATCATTTTATGGTGTAGTGTGGTCGGGTATATATCTGTATGTGAACTAATTGTGTTTAAAATATAATATTCGAATAGTGGAAGGTGTTTACTGTGTTTTGGATTCCACAGTCAAGGTAGAGAGAAAAGCTACTGAATCGAGAACCGATGGGGATTCAGAAATGAATCAAGGCTAATAGTGCTGGTTAGTGTGTGGTTGGTTGGGTAATGGAGGAAGTCAAAGAAGTCGATATTCTGACTGATGGTTTTGTCACGTGACACCAGTGAGAGGCTTGAAGTCATAACTTCTATGTTTTGTTGTTTATTTTATCTGTGTAGTTGATGATTCAAATAGTTTACCGTCTCAATGGTATAACTAATGTGATACAACATTTTTAGAATGAGATTGGTTATGGTAACTGTTACGATATTCACAGGAATATCCCAAAATTATCTCGAATGTAAAGTGGTATGTTTTTAGACTCTTCACATAATTCGCATGTTATTTCCTATTGGCCATTATTTACAGTTGTCCTAACTATGACTTTCACGTGTCGTTTTCCTATTGGTCAATTTTGAGTTGTCCTAATTATAACCTTTACATGTCCTTCCTTTCCATTGGTTACTGTTAATAGTCATCTTAACTGTATAAATATGTCTTGTCTGTAAACCATATTTGTTCTGCTGCTGACCCCATAAACAATTCTCATTTAACGGCTGTGTTCTGATTTATTGGAGTTGGGGAACAGTATTGGGGTCGAACTAGGATATCTGAATTTGGTCAATCGGTAGAATTTCGTGTAGTCCTATCGCAATACGTAATATTTGGGAAATTTATAACAATTTGGCGACGGAGATTTTGCAAACAAGTTGCTGACTAGCTATGGATCCAGTTAAATTAGAAGAATTGTTCGAACAACAGCTGAAGCTGATGGAGATGTTTACTCAGACGCAGATCTCTTCTCGAGTCTCATGTACACCAACAATCCCTCAATCAGTCGACGGTAATACCAGTGGTATTTCAGAGTTTCTTTATGATCCTGATGCCAATATTACACTTGATACCTGGTTCAGACGTTATGAAGATCTTTTTAAAGTCGACCTTGCTGACAGAGATGATTCGTGGAAGGTGCGTCTTCTCCTTCGAAAACTTGGTCCATCAGAGCTTGATAAGTATTGCAACTTCATTCTACCGCAGAACCCACGAGACCGTTCCTTCGATGCCACTGTTCAAACTCTCAGACAACTTTTTGGTGACCATCATTCACTTTTCAATACTCGCTATCGCTGTTTAAAACTGGTCATGAACGAGTCCGATGATTTCCTAACCCATGTTGGCATTGTCAACCGTGAGTGCGAACGGTTTAAGCTCAAATCCCTTACCGACAACCAATTCAAATCCCTCGTATTCATATGTAGTCTTCAGTCACCCAAATTCTCCGACATCAGAACTCGATTGCTGAACCGCCTTGAACAAGATCCAACGCTGACACTCAATGCAATCGCCGACGAGTATCAACGCATTGTCAACCTGCAGCGTGACACCACTTTGGTCCAATCTGGGGGCCAGGGTGGTTCCGAAGTTCACGCTGTCCAACGTCCGAACAAATCTCCGAGATCGACAACCTGTAGTCCTACGAAAGCCAGTGCTCCTTCTTTCTCTAATCACTCCAGACCGGTTCACAAGAAGCCCCCCTCTCCATGTTGGCACTGTGGAGCTTGGCATTACGTGAAATTTTGTCCATTCAAACAGCAGCTGTGCGATCGCTGTCATAAAGTTGGTCACAAAAGCGGTTTTTGCCAATCCCATCGACCCAATATCCGTCGAAATGCACAGACGCAACGTCGTTATCCTAAAAAGCCGGTTCCCTCATCAGGAAGTTTAGCAGCAGTCTTCCACATCCATGCCGCCACGCGACGCAAATTTCTAACCCTCTCAATCAATGGTCAGCCAGTTCGATTGCAGTTGGACACTGCATCAGATATCACTATTCTGTCGAAAGATACTTGGCGAACCTTGGGTCAACCTCCCATCAAACCATCTTCGCAGACAGCCGTTAGTGCATGTGGTGGTCATCTCCGCCTTCATGGTGAACTTAATTGCTGTATTTCGTTCAGAGATACAACCTTCAACGGAACATGCTACATCACCAAATCTCCTCTCAACCTTCTGGGTTTAGATTGGTTCGAAGAACTTGGTCTTGCCAATCTTCCTATCAGCACTATCTGTAATCAAGTACAAACTCCTGCTACTACACAACAGCATGCTTCAGACCTCCAAAATCGATTCATCGAACTCCTCCAGCCTGGATGGAAGCTACGAACAGTCCATAGTGCGATGGCACCCAGGCGAGTAACCCGGCAGAGTCCTCGAATGCAGAACATTCGAATTCCCTACAAAGTTGGTGCGAAAGTGTATGTGCGGGACTATAGACATGGGTATGATAGATGGTGAAGTCGCAAAGAGACAGGGGAAGGTCATGTATGAGGTCAGAGTAAACCAAGAAATCTGGACCAGGCATCATAATCAACTACGGCCAAGAGATGCCAAAGAAAAAGTTGGAATTATTAACCGAGTTCCTAATACCTCCCCTTGGAAAAAATTAATAGCGACGCAACCGTGGGTTTACCTGACAGTTCTTTGGTTTTCTTCGTTTGCGCTTTGACCTCCTTCGAGGTAACGACCGAGAACCTGAAGAATGTTCTGCTTGATTAGACGACTCAGTTGCCTCCGTTGTAGGCATCGGCGGAAGTTGAAAAGTATCTAGCAGTAAGTCGAGGGGAACTCGGTTAATAATTCCAACTTTTTCT
>NC_031495.1:568330-638744 GCF_000237925.1 Schistosoma mansoni
GTTCGGACGTTGGACAGCAGTGAACATCGGAACCCAATCTGGCCCCCCAGATTGGACCAAAGTGGTGTCACGCTGCAGGTTGACAATGCGTTGATACTCGTCGGCGGATTGCATTGAGTGTCAGCGTTGGATCTTGTTCAAGGCGGTTCAGCAATCGAGTTCTGATGTCGGAGAATTTGGGTGACTGAAGACTACATATGAATACGAGGGATTTGAATTGGTTGTCGGTAAGGGATTTGAGCTTAAACCGTTCGCACTCACGGTTGACAATGCCAACATGGGTTAGGAAATCATCGGACTCGTTCATGACCAGTTTTAAACAGCGATAGCGAGTATTGAAAAGTGAATGATGGTCACCAAAAAGTTGTCTGAGAGTTTGAACAGTGGCATCGAAGGAACGGTCTCGTGGGTTCTGCGGTAGAATGAAGTTGCAATACTTATCAAGCTCTGATGGACCAAGTTTTCGAAGGAGAAGACGCACCTTCCACGAATCATCTCTGTCAGCAAGGTCGACTTTAAAAAGATCTTCATAACGTCTGAACCAGGTATCAAGTGTAATATTGGCATCAGGATCATAAAGAAACTCTGAAATACCACTGGTATTACCGTCGACTGATTGAGGGATTGTTGGTGTACATGAGACTCGAGAAGAGATCTGCGTCTGAGTAAACATCTCCATCAGCTTCAGCTGTTGTTCGAACAATTCTTCTAATTTAACTGGATCCATAGCTAGTCAGCAACTTGTTTGCAAAATCTCCGTCGCCAAATTGTTATAAATTTCCCAAATATTACGTATTGCGATAGGACTACACGAAATTCTACCGATTGACCAAATTCAGATATCCTAGTTCGACCCCAATACTGTTCCCCAACTCCAATAAATCAGAACACAGCCGTTAAATGAGAATTGTTTATGGGGTCAGCAGCAGAACAAATATGGTTTACAGACAAGACATATTTATACAGTTAAGATGACTATTAACAGTAACCAATGGAAAGGAAGGACATGTAAAGGTTATAATTAGGACAACTCAAAATTGACCAATAGGAAAACGACACGTGAAAGTCATAGTTAGGACAACTGTAAATAATGGCCAATAGGAAATAACATGCGAATTATGTGAAGAGTCTAAAAACATACCACTTTACATTCGAGATAATTTTGGGATATTCCTGTGAATATCCTAACAACTACCAACATGTATCTCAGTTTCTAAACATCTGGTTATATGAATTCACTTATTATTGTTTGTTTAATTCTTCCCATCGATGTGTTAGGACTGCAACTGGTCAGTCTCTAATTGGCATATGTGCATACTGTGCGTATTGCCTCGATATAGCCTAAATTCACAAGCATAGTAAGCAAAGATGGATAGTGGCTAGCAGTGTAATCCAGTTTGATGCGGGTTTCGTCCTTATTGGGACTCGTCAGCTGGATGTACCTGCATCTCAGAGTTGATGTTCACTCTGGGACTCGAACCCAGTATTTTTCGCTTCAAACACCATCGCGTTATCCACTCGACCACTAAGTTATATGTCCTAGTTTTCACGTTTTCTGTTGTATGTTTTTCCCTTTTCCAATTAGCTGAAAACACAGAATTTTTTTGACTAAGCTGTCACTAGAATATAGACGCAAACATCATTTGAAGTATCATTTCAAGTTCTTATCCATTCATGGAATGTTGAATCCAAGTTTTTTTATTAGAACTCTTTACAATCTAATAGAAATGCATAAAGTACATCACCAGATGTGTTTTTTTCCCTATCGTTTTGTTATGTGTAGATATATCCAAGATTTTCGTGTATCCTACAGGATCTATTCCAGGATCTGAATTGTTCTTTTTTCAATCAAACACTTCCTCGTTCAACCTATATCTACATCGTTTTACGTCCTTACTCTCTAAAGAAAAAAATTATTATTCAAGTAACAAATGACTCTTTCACCATAATACTTTCAGCTAACTGAATAATTATTAACCATTCGTAGTCAACTCACAATTGTACAAATCTTCGTGTTTGGTCTCTTTTGTACATTGAAAATTAAGAGAATAAAAAAACAATGTATTATCTTGTTGTGGTTCATTTGCTGGGTTAGTGTTTCAAGTATACAAATCTGGAACTGTTCGAAACGTTTTTCATGGCGCTCTAGAAAAGTTTCAAATTGATCAAATGTAATAGACATTTTGATAAATTAACCCCGTCGCCAGTTGTTCTATTTAGAGCTTTGATTCTTATTATGCCGCGTACTACTAGACTACTAGAACGATCGAACGTCGCAAGAAATAAGACAGAAGACTAGTAAGTAGGAACTTTATTCCCCAAAACAGTGTCAAAATATAGTACAGAAATCTCATGTATTTATAGTTTTTGGCTCAGAGTAAATTATCATTTCGGACAATCAATAGGCACATAGGGGTCATTCTTATCCATCCAATAGGGATAGCTTCACGTCGACATTCTAGAATATTACCCTAGCAGTGATTGGATGGAATATCTTCGGCTCTTTCTGGGCTCCTTGAGTTTATCAACGAGCCATCCTTACATATCTTAGATAAGAAAATGCATCAGTTTGACAAGTGACCTTTGTTTTGTTCTATCTTTCATGGTTTGTTTCTAATCTGACATACTTTTTATGATTTAGTTACTTATGTGAATCATGGAACTTCTTCACTTTGACCATGAGGCGTAATGGTGCTGCATGATGTTACGATTTAATCTCTATGTATGTCCTACTAGCTATTAGCTCCTTGATATAGTTAATTTATATGTTAAAGCGATCTATAACCTATACAATGTTTTAATTCGTTCTTCAGATCATGAAGATCAGATAAGTTCCTTGAACTATTCTGTTATTATTACACTTGAGATGCATATCATTCACATGTATACATTCAACACTAGCTCATACGCACCATAAATAGTCAGTCACAAAATGCACATACTTAAGATCTCTGTGATACGAACCTAACTATTAGTTTACGATTAGTAAACAGTAATTTCTGATTGAAGAAAGAAAGTAGCTTACGATTAGAACATTAGAATACTATAAGTTAACATTTTACTAACCACGCATTGACAATGGGTACGTGATTATCAAAGTACGGCGAGCTCCATCTCATTATTGCACTATTGGATCCTAACGAATAAGGACTTTCAATATGGTAAAACAGATGCAAACCTTTGTGGAATACCACAGCGCAATGCTAAACCCCATTTTTCTGTTTACAATATCCCACATCCAAAAGTAGTGGACGCCAAGTTGAACCTCTAGTTCGTACACCACAAAATTGTGCAGATAAAATTCTCGGTCGGTAATAAGGTTTAAACAAACATGTCATTAGTCACTTGTCAGTTATTATCATCATCGCTGCCCAGACAATTCGTGAAAGAGGTCTCAGATTGTAATGCTGGTTCGGATCCCACAAGGATCATCAGTTCCTTCGTAGTTTTAGTTGTGCTTTGCTTACAAGTGTTAGGTAGTACGAAAACTTGGTGCAGCAAGCTTTCCTACCGACTACCTCTAAAACCACCTTACATATAGACTACTGTTTATACTAAGTTTTAGCGGACTGCCATATGATATTAAGCCGTCAAAAAACTTGTGAACATTAGAAAATTGAAATATAATTCCCATTTAAACATTAAAAACAGGAAGTTCAACGAGATGTCTTTCCAACGAACTTATTCTCATGCTGTTAAAATACTAGTTCCATGAGGACATATGAATAAAAAATAACCATCATGATGTAATAGAAAGATCACAATACTAGATTACGTAATAAGGATAATAACAATAGGCTTAATAAGTTAGTAACGAATCATCATGATGCAGGCGAAACACCGCGAATTGATAAACAGCCAGCTGATATTGTTAAGAATCTGAACAAAGGGATAATAACCTCAGACTTATATGGTCATATACGTCTAAACGGTCCGATCATCCCGCGTTTATATTGTTTACCGAAAGTACATAAACCTGGTTTATCGTTGCAACCTGTTTTAGACATGTCGAATTCACCACAACGCCAGATTTCCCAATGATTGACTGAAAAATTGAAACCAGTTTGAATGCAAGTATTTAAATCTTCTGTTTGTGATACTTTTCAATTTATTGACAATAGTAAGAACGCTAATACTACCGGGAAACTCTTGTTCTCGCTTGACATTAGTTATCTGTTCACTAATGTACCTTTAACTTTAAAAAATGCCATTTATGTGAGTATATTGATCATAACAACACAGATTTAGGTCTGCTGGCTGATCACTTGAAAGAACTATTGTTACACTGTACCTTTAATGTCCAATCCAGTTTCAACTCAGGACCTCTGGCGCGAGACTGGTAGCTTCTGTGTTCGAATCTCGCGAGTGCGGGATCGTGGATGCGCACCGCCACTGAGGAGTCCCATAATAGGACGAAACGGTCGTCCAGTGCTTCCAGGTTTTCCATGATGGTCTAGCTTCAATTGACTCATGATTTCAACTATGTAAATACTGAAATCTCCACAAACACCCCTTCTGATTTACTCATTACTGTTCATGATATCACTTCATTTATTCTTCATATCTATATTACCTTTAATTATTGTAAGAAAAAACATTTTAATCTTACTGTAATCACATTATAATTCGTTACTAACTTATTAAGTCTATTGTTATTATTCTTATTACGTAAACTAGTATTGTGATCTTTCTATTACATCATCATGGTTATTCCTTGTTCATAGTCAGTCAGCTACAACGTAGGACTAGGCACATATATGCATCGGTCTAAGTTGCCATACCTCGTTAGCACAACAAGATGAACACTGGATTTATAGAAGTAGTTAATTTAGTGGTGGTAATATATAAAAGATAGGTTGTATATGAGGATATAGTATAGAAAGGAAGAAAGTTATGAAGCAATTTTAATCTCAAAGTCTAAGGGAAGATAAAGAGTGTATACACCGACACCATTGTGATCGATTCTGAACCATGTCACACAGAGTCTCCAACCATTGGTTACGATGATCACGCGGAACCCAACCAGGTAGTCTGCATCTGCCAACATGGCTCAGACTAGAAGTTAGTAACTTCAAGCACTGATGCTATGTTTTGGTTTGGCCGCCCCTAACTCTCTTCCAACCATCCCCAATACTAGTCAGCATAGCGCGTCCTGGTAATCGGTGTTCAGACCTTATTCATATGTCCTTACGGAACTAATACATTAACAGCTTGATAATAAATTCATTGAAAAGAGATCCTTTCGCTGAAGTTCATGCTTTCAACATTCGAAAAGACAAAAGAGCAGATTGAATACACATTCATTTTATTTGATTTTTACAAGTGAGAAATATACAAAGTCTATGGTCTCATGTTAACCACGTCTTTTTGTCATTTTCTTACGTTTTTGTTTTAATTTACGATTATTTGAACGAATTTGTTTAGCTTTATTTGGAGTTGCTTGATGTTTTAATTGACTGAAATCACGTCGAGCTCCAATATTAACTGATTCAGATGTATTACGTTTTTGACGTTTTTTCTGTCCACCATGACCATATTTATTATTTTTATAAACACGTTTTTGATTAATCCTAAAATGAAAAATGTACAAATATAAAATATCGACGATACCGCACTCGCGAGATTCGAACCCAGGACCTACCAGTCTTGAGCCGGATCCCTTAATCATGGATGCGCACTGCTGAGGAGTCCCATAATAGGACGAAACGGCCGTTCAGTGCTTCTAGGTTTTCCATGGTCTAACTTCAATTGACTCATGATTTCAACTGTGAAAATACTAAATTCTCCACTAAACTCCCTCTGAAATATAAAATAATCTGTGTTGAGAATGTCAAATCCCCAGAACTTACTTGATAAATGGCTTAATTTTGTAATTTTATTTTGAAAATTTGAATTTGTTTGTTTTTGCGCCAAAAAGCGCTCTTTTCACCTTCGGGTCGAATTTCCCGCTTGTAAACTATTTTAAACGCTATTGGCCCATTGTTTTTTTTAATGTGCTATTTTGTAATGCTGCCCAAGGACAATTTCTTGCTGTATATATATACGTTTGAATTTTTCCCCTTATGATTGATGTGCTTCTGGCTGCTACGGAATATATTTTCCCCGCTTCCAACTTCGACTTCTTATTCTAGTTAGCTTGGGTCTGGAACGCGTCAGAATAGCTAGCTTATCGGTCTCTGGACACAAGTCTTTGTTCCGTTCGCTAACTAGTGAATTCGAAACGCTTCAGATATAACAATCTGAAAGACAGGAACAGTTTTTTTTATTGGAAAATATATTGTCCATTATTCCTTTTTGCTACTTACATTGGTATATCCCGTGGAGATTTATGAATGACAACTCTGAGGACTATTTACGGACCAATGTGATATGTATATTTCCTATTGTGTAATTGCTAAGTAACTTAACTATTCATATCCATGTTTCTGTTATTATGAGCTTTATTTTGACTTATAGACCATTATTATACGATTTACCATTCTTGAGTTATCCCTAGTCTATTAATTACTGTTCCCCCTATTCACAGCCACATTTGGCCAAATCTTGTACAAATGTTATTTCTTATTTTATGGTACGATGTGGTCAGTTTGTTTGTTATATAAACCTAGTATGTTTGAAATAAATGATTTATATTGTAGAGGCTGTTATTAGTGTTCTGGACTTAACTGACTGGGCTAGGCAGAAAGCAGGACTGATAAGTACTTAAGACTGCTCATAACGCTTTTGTGTATCATTGAGCGATCAATAAATTCACTTATCTCCGTTTGGCGGGAATCAGCACGTTCATATACTAAACAGCGTGCGCACTCACACGATATAACAACTGGCGACAAGGATGGAATATAACATACAGGGATGCAAAAATACTAATCTGCTCCTCCTTTTGAAAGTAGTTATCAACAATCAGACAAATAACTACATTTGCTTGTGAGCAACTACTTTTTTATCGTAAATCTTTTAGTATGAGGTTGTGGAGATTGTTGAATTTTTCATTGGGATCATGAATCGATCGACGTCGGATCACCATTTTCCATTGATTAACAAAAGGCTACTCTTTTATTAGTTGGTATACTTATTATCTATCTGGTCATACTGAAAAGGTCATTGTTTATGCTCGTTTGCGCTGAGAGTTGACTGTTTATGATGAATTTATCTACATGGATGTGTTTTTATTTAACCTAAATTAATAATTATTCATTGTCGAACCATTTACAGTATATATATATATATATATATAACCTTCTGTTGAATGAAGTACCATTAGACTGGTATATGTTGTTACCATTGTTTATATTGTCTGTTGTGCTTTTTACCGCTGGTGAGTGATAATTGTCTATGATAATGGGATATAATAATAATCGATAATAGGTAAACATGAAAATTTTGGTTAGATTTAGAGATAACACGATGGCGTTTGAAACGAAAGGTACTGGGTTCGAGTCCCAGAGTGGACATCAACAACTCTGAGATGCAGGTACACCCAGCTGACGAGTCCTACATAGGACGAAACGCACGTCAAAATGGATCCCACTGCTAGCCACTATCCATCTTTGCTTACCAGATTTAAAGAATGTTTTGATTTTTTTCGCATTCTAATCAGTTATATTGACTAAGAATAACTGTTATCTTTACTTTACTACTTAACCATGATAGATTATTTTAGCAGAAAGACAACAATTTAATAGTTGAATTCATGAGTTAATTGTAGCTGGGTGCGCACTGCTGAGGAGTCCAATGCTTGGACGAAACGGCCTTCGAGTGCTTACAGGTTTTCCATGGTGTTCTAGCTTCAAGTGACTCATGATAAATAAGAAATTTAGAAAAAACACATAAGGATAAGGAAAATACTTGCTTACTTTCGTCGATTTGCATAATCTTTTGCTGTATGAAAACTTTTCAATGATGATGATGATCCTTTCACATTGGATTTATCATTTTTCGGTTCATAATCTTTTTTAAATTCATTTAATATTTGTTCCAGTTTCTCTTCACGATTAATTCCTATCATTATAACGAACAATGAAAATAAAAGGATTCATCGTAAGGTACTACGTATATGCAACTTATAAACGATAGTATATTCAAATTCTTGTATATATTTTATTTAAACACATAAATATTGGTACAAAGGGGCACTAGATATATATGCATCACACAAATCTCATTTGATTTGCGTGACGGCTGTGATACTGTCTAGATGCCCAAACTGAAGCAGGTGGTTTTCTTAGGGGACCATACCCCGAGCCTTTGACCTAAAGGTCTGATCCACAAGGCTGTGGAGCATCGTGAGGATATGCAGTAACATGGTAGCCGGTGACCAACAATCGATTCATACGCCATTTGTTACCTCAGGATACTGGAGCCAGTCCATGTGCACCATTGGTTTGGAATGAGGGTTTTCCAACTCCCCTAGGTGGACTAGCCTTGTCCACCAACCCGGTTAAAGCAATGGACATTCGCTTTTCATCCTCTCAATTTCGTAAACAACACCCGTGGTGAGAGAAGGCAGTGAGTAGGACTTGTGTGGCAGAGGCTACATATTCACTGGCCATGTGAGAGCATTTGGAGAGGGAGAGTGGACTCTCCCCACTCTCGGCCGTACCAGGGCATTTGGGGGCCCACTACGTATATGCAACTTCTAAACGATAGTATATTAAAATTTCTGTATATATATCTATAGATTTGTATAGTCGGTTGAATTATATTTTCTGAATAAGAGGGAAAGAAAGTTGTTCAAACCGAGTAATACAGGACAACTTTCTACATTTGAAAAATTAAGTTTATTAAACAGTAGTGTTTCACATTTTTCGGTTCATAAAAAGTTATCAATGAAAGGATATATGAACATATAATTACTACGATATATCTGACGATGGGATTGAAGAGCGCTTCGATGAATGCACATGTAGCACTGTAATGTCCCGATAAGAATAATGAATGATAACACTCGGGATCCATTTATGGACCAATACTATGAGTATATTTTTTATCGTATAACGGTTAAATAACTAAACTATTGATATTCATGTCTCTCTTATTATGAGCTTTATTTTGACCTACTCTACTCAAAGAAGAAGAAGAAGAAACTACTATCGATGACAACTGGAAACGGATCAAAAAAGCACTAACTTTAAATTTTCAGGAGGTGCTGCGTAGCAAAAAGCGTAATCATAACGAATGGATCACTATCAAAACTCTGGACAAGATTCAAGTGTTATATCCCGAAAAGAATTATGAATGGTAACTTTTGAGGACTATTTATGGACCAATATGATATGTATATTTCCTACCGTATAACTGTTAAGTAACGTAACTATTCATATTCATGTTCCTTTTATTATAGGCTTTGTTTCGACCTATGAACTATTATTATACGATATACCATTTTTGGGTTATGCCCTGTCTATCGATTACTATCTCCCTTATTCACAGCAACATTAGGCTAAATATTGTATAAATGTTGTTTGCTATTTCATAGTACGATGTGGTCTGTCTGGTTGGTATATAAACCCAGTATGTTGGAAATAAATGATTCATATTGTAGAGGCTGAGATTGGTGTTCTGGACTTAACTGACTGGGCTAGGCAGAAAGCAGGATCGATAACTGCTCTAGACTGTTCGTACATGTTTCGTGTGTCATTTGTCCGATCGATAAATCACTGCTCTCTAATTGGCGGTATTATTACGTTATACATCAACAGGGCTTCCGGGCCACAAGTTATAACAACCACAATGGGAGATTTTTATGTCTACATGGTCATTAAAAAACGAAATTCCCGTTGACAATGGAGACCTATGAATATTTATAATGAGGTTTCGAATAATTTAAATATCTGTTAGCTAATATGTAACATTTTTATTCGTTTAAGACAGTCGATGAATTTAACGAAGAATAAAGTAACAAAGCACATACTTCAATAAGATCAAATCTACTAGAAGTAAGCCATAATATTAATAATAACATCGATGGGAAGATTCAAACAAACAATACTAAAAGTGAATTTAAACTTCACCCCATCGCACAAGCAAGTGACTATCAGGACTCAGTGGCCGAGTGGATAACGCGATGGCGTTTGAAGCGAAAGGTACTGGGTTCGAGTCCCAGAGTGAACATCAACTCTGAGATGCAGGTACATCCAGCTGACCGGTCCCAAATAGGACGAAACTCGCGTCAAACTGGATTCCACTTCTAGCCACTATCCATCTTTGCTTACTATGCTTGTAAATTAAGGCTATATCGATGCAATACGCACAGTATGCACATATGCCAATTAGAGACTGACCAGTTGCAGTCCTAACACATCGATGGGAAGATTCAAACAAACAATACATAATATTGTTGTTCAGAACGACAATGAAAGCTTCGAAATTAAACTTTCTAAATCACAGAACTGGAGAAGAAAATGTGTAGCGATGCGCTCAGATGTTTACAGTTCATTATAATTATAGTCTCCTAAAACCAGTAATTGAAATATTATCAGGGGCCGTTTTAAACATCTATCAATATTTATAACCTAAACAACCTGATATGATGAATGAAGATTTACTCGATTGGAGTGTCAATGGCTTATAGTATTGATTTCTTTTCCAATCATCTATGACATTTATCCATATTTCAAAGAGCTATCATATTAGTTATACTTGTTGCTTCGGTTTGGGCACCCGGGCAGTATCACAGCCCACACACAAATAAATGAAATGATGAATTTTATTGACGATACTATTCTCGCTCATATTAGAAGCAAGACAATTTACATTATTATTATTATTACCATTATTATTATTATTATTATTATTATTATTATTATTACCATTATTTACTACGTCGCTTTTTCACTCCCTTTATTCCCAAATTGTATATCCTTCCTTTCCAACTTATGCAGTAGCTCGCCCATGGTGGAAACTCTGTCCTATCTAAACGATCTCCAGTCACTGTCTGGTTGAAAGTGAATGTTTCCACCGACTACGAATACTGAAGCAGTCTTTCTGAAACCACGTACGCCGTTCAAGCTGGCTTCCTTCAACGTTCGCACACTAATGCAGATCGGACAACAGATGGGGCTGGCTATGTCTTTAGAAAGTCTTAATGTTGATGTTTGTTGTCTATCCGAGACCCGTATTCAAGACTAGTGAAGTACTACAAATCCGCTCTCCATCTGTCGCCTCGAAAAGCTTGTTCCACGTGCGCTTATCCGGGGACCCTGTGGCATCTTCGTCTGGTCTTGCTGGCGTTGGTGTCGCACTAAGCGCTAGGGCTGAGGCAGCACTAATCGATTGGATCCCCATTAACAGTCGGTTATGTGCTGTTAGATTAGAAAGTTCCATCAAAGTGAGAAGAAACCGGTGTGAGAATCGGTGTTTTTTCGTCATCTCCGCCTATACCCCGACAGATTGCAGCCCGGATGCAATCAAGGATGAGTTTTATCACCAGTTAACAGTTCTTCTCCAGAAAGCGCGTTCGACAGATATTGTAGTATTAGCCGGAGACTTGAATGCTCAGGTCGGGCGTCTAGGCACAGAAGAGAGTCGTCTAGGTGGCCGATGGGGACTTGTTGGTCGCAGGACAGATAACGGGGACCGTTTGCTGCAACTGTGCACAGACCACAACCTGTTTCTGGCCAGCACTAACTTCCGGCACAGTCATCGCCGGTGTGCCACCTGGCGTCCTCCCTCTGCATCCCAAGCCTGGACTCAGATTGATCACATCGCGATCAGCTACCGCTGGCGTGGTTGTGTACAAGACTGCCGCTCCTTTTGGAGTACCTATCTGGAGTCTGATCATGCCCTGGTCTGCTCCAATCTCACCTTACTTTTCAGTGGCCGAAGGATTGACCACCACCAACGGATCGATGTTAGTAAACTGGCTGCAACATCTGTTGCAAGTAAGTATCGAGCGGAGCTAGCCTCTAGGCTAGCTACCATCCCACCGAAAAGTATAGATGAGCATTGGTTGCATCTTCACGACGCCATAAAAATGGCGAGTAAAGCCGCTTGCGGCTTCGCGAAACGTCCCGCTTACAAGCACTGGGTTTCTTCTGACTCCTTACAACTGATGGAAGCCTGTCGGTCTACTCCGGGTGACCGTGAGTTTGACCACAAACGAAGGCTGTTACGTAATGAAATCGGGCAAAGCTTGCGTAAGGACCGAGAAGCCTGGTGGTCGGAGCGTGCTAATGAGATGGAAGCAGTAGCTGCATCTGGTAACTGCCGGAAGCTCTTCCAACTCATCCGAGCCACTGGCAGCAAGAAGTCTGGTGTGAGTGAAACAATCTACGAGGATGACGGGATGCCAATCACTAACATCTCTCGACGTCTTGGACGGTGGGCGGAATTTTTCGAATGGCAGTTCAACTGGCCTGCTGCTCCGGCAACATCAACCAGTTTGTCCTGCCCCCCATGGCCGGTGACGACTGATCCACCAAACGAGGCGGAAGTTCGCAAGGAACTCCAACTCTTGAAACGTTACAAATCACCTGGCCCAGATGACTTACCTCCGGCTCTTTTTAAAGATGGTGGTGACTTTCTGGCTAAGGAACTGACGGTGTTGTTTGCAAAGGTTTGGGAGCAAGAAAGTGTTTCAACATCATGGAATGAGTCAATAGTCGTCCCTATCTTTAAAAAGGGTTCACGTTGTTCCTGTAACAACTATCGGGAAATAAGTCTACTTCCGATTGCGTCCAAACTATTGGCTTCTGTCATTCTTCGTAGGTTGTTTAAAACCCGAGAACGATTGACTCGCGAGGAGCAGGCTGGTTTTCGTTCTGGTCGAGGATGCATTGATCACATCTTCACCCTCTGCCAAATGTTAGAACACCGTCATACTTATCGCAGGCCAACAATCGTAGTGTTTCTTGATATAAGGGCTGCCTTCGATTCGTTGGACAGGACTGTCCTCTGGGATTGTCTATTGAAGAAGGGTATGCCTGAGAAGTTCATTAACATCTTAAAGGCCCTGTATACGAACACCTCAGGCAGAGTGAGGGCATACAACCACCTTTCTCCCTAGTTTCATTCGAGCAGTGGGGTTAGGCAGGGTTGCCCGATCTCACCATTCCTCTTCAACTTTGCCATCGACGACATTCTGGAAACAGCTCTGATGGATGTAAGTAATGGCGGTGTGGATATGTTGCCTGGAGAACGACTTCTCGACCTCGAGTATGCGGATGATATTGTCTTCCTGTGCGATAATGCCCAAGGCATGCAATCCGCACTTAATCAGTTGGCAATCAGTGTCCGCAGGTACGGCATGTGCTTTGCACCCTCCAAGTGCAAAGTACTCCTACAAGACTGGCAGGATTCTCATCCTGTACTCACCCTGGATGGTGAGCAGATTGAAGTAGTTTAGAAGTTCGTGTATCTAGGTAGCTACATAAGTGCTGGTGGTGGCGTGAGTGATGAGATTGATGCACGTATAAGGAAAGCCAGAGCGGCTTATACCAATCTGGGCCATCTTTGGCGCCTTCGTGATGTTAGTCTGGCTGTAGAAGGTCGGATCTACAACGCGTCGGTGAGAGCAGTTTTGCTTTATGCTTGTGAAACCTGGCCTCTCCGAGTTGAGGATGTCAGACGACTCTCTGTGTTCGATCATCGTTGTCTCCGAAGGATTGCTGACATACAGTGGCAACACCATGTTAGTAATGCAGAGGTTCGGCATCGTGTATTCGGGCGCAGAGACGATAATTCAATTAGTGTCACCATCTTGAAACACCAACTTCGGTGGCTTGGACATGTTTAACGAATGTCGTCCCAGAGACTTCCACGTCGTGCATTATTTGCCGACTCTGGGACTGGTTGGAAAAAGCGGAGAGGAGGTCAGTGTATGACATGGTGTCGTGGCATGAAAGAAAGCTGAAAAGGGCTAGCTTCCGTTGGTCCTTCACGACTCCCTGGCTGGGGTCCGAGAGATGGTGCAACACAGTGGCTAGAGACGTTATCAGATATGGCTCAGAATAGAAGCCAGTGGCGATCCTGCTGCAACCTTCTTTTACTTTCTACATAAAGAGTGGTTCTAACTTTCTTAACTGAAAGAGTCTTCTGGTTGTACATTTCAGTCCGCCTTATCTTTTCATCCCTTCTCTTCCTACTTTCATTATTTTGTGTGGCGCATATGTATCTGGTGCCCTTTTGTACCAATATATATGTTTAAATAAATAAATAAATAACTTGTTGGTCACGGACGGTTATTTTATAAAATTGTACATCTATGATTACTCGATAAATTCCTTATTAATTAGCGCCAAGTACTATTCAATTTAGTGTATATAAATCTGACTATAAATCAGTGTAAATCATATAAATATAACTGTATTCGGAAGTTGATCCCAAATGCCCTGGTACGGTAGAGGGTAGGAAAAGTCAGCTCTACCTCGAAAAATGCTTTCACATGGCCACGCGTATACAGCCACTTACACAGAAGTTCTACTCACTGCCTTCTTGCAGCATTAAGAAGTTGGGAGGAGGAAAAGCTAATGTCCGTCACTTTAACCGGGTTGATGAATATGGAGGGTTCACTTAGGGGAGTTGGAAAACCCTAGTTCCAAACCAACAGTGCGCATGAACTCCAGTATCCTGAATGAACAAATGGCATATGAACATATTATTGGTTACCAGATACCGTGGGACTGTATCTCCTGACGTTGCCCCACTGCTTTGTAGATTAGACTTTCAGGTCAAAGGCTCCGAGTGTGGCCCCCTAAGAAAACCACCTGCTTCGGTCTGGGCACCTGAGCAGTATTACAGCCCATACACAAATCAAGTGACTTGTGTGGTGCATATGTATTCGGTTCCCCTTTGTACCAATATTTATGTGTTCAAATAAATAAGTAAATATTCGGAAGTTATTTGATTTATCTTGAGCATCAAATAAATTTTTATCTACCACGTCTTTATTCTGACTCGTATATTTCGATTAATGGGTTCAAGCAGTTAGTAATACGATACCGGCAGTTAGAACACAATAAAACAAGCAAAGCATCAGCATCAAGTGAATGCACCCAAGCCAGGGTAAACGGTTCTGATCCATGTCAGCCAACGTCTCCTCAAACAAGTGGTCAACCCCTATTAACATGGCTCAATCCGATTGCCAGTGACTTTATGGACTGATATGAATAACCCAACGTTAGACATCACTGTTTTTCTGTTGATTAATACTTGGATAAAAATTGGTGACTCAATGATTATAAAAGGAGTGGAACAGCAAAATAAAAAACATCATAAATTTACGAACTAAACTGTTCTGATTTCAGTGGAGGTGTCACAAGTGAGTGTCTAAATTTGGATCAACTACAGAATACTAAACGACGGATACACATATCCACATACAAATCTGGGAAAATGGACTTTTTCGCCAATGGAAATGTGATTTAGAAGGATCTATGTTTGAAACTGAAACAACGCCGTAAATATCTGTCCGGTGACGTCGACATTCTACTTAAGCATTTTGTTTCGTAACAAAGCACATGTGTTAGCACAAGCTGATCCATTATAATAAAAATTTGATATATATCATTGACACAACATCAAATTAATCGGTGATATGACCGGTTCCTTCCAACCACATATTTGATTTGAACTAAGGATGTGTTTCATGATCAAAAGTATCAAGATTTATAAGATCCATTTAAATTTGGCGTAAGATATTGTCTGTCTACAGATAAAATCCAATAGTACAGCTGTATGTCATCTACTTTATGTTATTTGCGAAATGACAATAATTAAACTAACCTTTGTCATGTGATCATCTGTTTTGACCATTTCTGCAAAGTAATCAGATGGACGTTTAGTCGGTACATCTAAAGCGTGTAATTGAGGTATAGCTTTAAGCACTGCAGACTGAGCTACACGATAACTAAATAAGAGAGACGAGAGGATATATGAAGGCTATGAAACATTTGAAAAGTTACGATCTTATTTTAATTAAAAAGAGAGGACTAAGAGAAAGTATGAGAAGTACCCATCGAGTGTAACATTATCTAGGTATTTATTTACTGGAATTATAGGTTAATAGTTACATTACAATACAGACCATCAATAGTGCAGTGTTAAATATGTTAACTGTATCAAAGAAAATTGAAAACACGGCTTGTGGTTAGTCTCATATGGTATTTTTGAAGATTTCTGAGCATCATCTTAAAAATAAGCACTTCAGTCGATTACGTACAATCGTGTAGCGCATATATATCTGGTACTCCCTTGTACAAATGTTTATGTGTTTAAATAAATAAAATAACGTACAATCAAGAATTACAAGTCATATATGTATGTGTTTAAACACAACACAACAAATGGAATTTCGACGATATTCCTTGGTTTTAGTGTTTAATTACGTCAATGAACAGTGAGCAACATTGCAGTTATGTTAATGGTAATCCAAAGAGTCATCCTCAAGCTTCAATGTGACATTGTTGCCTGACTGTTGATGAGACTAGCCGAATCATTGATATACAAAGTAGCTTAAACCTAGGACGGTGAATCTTAAGGGAGTAATTTTTAGTTCAAAACAAAAATGATTATGTTTGTAAATTACATAGAACTTACAAAAAGTTTTCACGTTTAAAATCATCATCTGGATCGATATGTTGTAAGTCGTCCAAATCTAAATCTTTTTGAGCTGGAGCTGCCGAACATGTGACATCTAATCGCTCAATCCATGGGAGACTTTTTCTGATACTACTGAGAGTATTTATAAGAGCTGACTGTTCAAGCACAAAGGAAGTTTGCAAGGAAAATAAAATTATATTGATAAATTAAATAATCATTACTGTTCGTTATAATGAGAAGTAAAATCTTGAAATAATCACCCAATAATCTAAATAAGAAAAAAAATCTTGTGCTCAGTCACAATCTGTCTAGCACTCAGATACATTAACCAGTTTTATTGGAATGAATTGAATGGAACAGATTGATAATTCGAAATTCTCTGAGATAGGGAAGATTATACAAGACACTCCGGATTTTTTTTATTTCGTGACAACAAACAACCTAAGAAAAGTAAGGTCACTAATACTAATTGAATATTAACTTTCAAAATTGAAGAGGCTTGAAAAACGACCCGAAGACATAAGTTGAAAAATTCATCAATATTAGATCAAGACATCGAGACAAACAGCTGTGAGTAAAAAAAGAATTAATAAACTAGTAAACTGAAGAATAAGTGGAGCATAGTAATATAATCCTAAATACTTGAAAAACAAAATCTAGGTGCTTATGAGGCAATCCCAGAGGTTTTACGTTAAATGACCTAGATTTTAGTCATTCGTAATGGCTACTGGTTTGGCCCCGAAACAAATGTGTACTGACCAGACAACAACTTCATGGGTTGCTGTCCAGTCCTAGTCCTATTGCATTAGTACTCCTCCTGTCTACTAATGTGTTAGGGAGTGAATCATGACATGAATAGGTCCAAAACATATTTCGATCCGGTCAGTAACGGTTTTCCACGTAACCAATCGGTATGCATAAGTTGCTTTTCCATACGTACAACCATATTACTCATGGTAAGACTTAGCGGGTATCTAGGAAAATTTGAGTAAGGGTTTATGTCGTCACAAAGTAATCAATACCATTGACTTTCCCACTCGGTCTTCAGGAGATTGCTACGTTAATCTTCAACAAAGTTTAAAAGCTGGAGGATGATAAACAGTGAGTGAACTTATACTATAATGACCGAATAAGAGCAATACTTACGAAAATCCGTGACCAAAGGTTTGGATCATTCGAGAATGTATTTAGTGCTACAAGTCTCCCTATTACCGTTTAAACGTCTCGTGATACATTTGAGTTTCACACTCATATAACTGTGTTTAAATATTTCCAAATGCTCTCCTCGACTGTTCAGATTTTCGAAACAGGTACACTGTCTACTTTTACAACAGCTGTTTATCCTCGAAAAATGTATCAACTAAAGTATTTGCCACGAATAGTCTAGATATTTTACTAGATTGAATCCCTACACACACTCATCGCTATGTCAGAAAAAATACTATTGTTGTCCGGTTCCTCATGACGTTAAAGAAACATTTTTGTTGGATGTAATCGCAATAGTACGATGAAGGATCAGTATTTCATTTAGTGATTGTAAAATAAGTTTCTTGCTTCTCATTTGGGGGAACATCTTGGGAGCCGGGAATTCGGTCATTATATGTCCCGTACCCAGGAAGAAACTATTTAGAGCCAACCGACTACACAGACCCTATGGAATGAACAGTTCGTAAAGTCTCCTAGGCAAACTTTTGGGATTGGACTATGTTTACTACGTTGAACGTACTCAGAGTACTCACAAACGTTATTGCCGTGTACCATAATGCACAAGTCACAATTATATAAAGTTTGAAACTATAAAAAGTTTTGTAGCACGAGACTTACCTTATTATATACATGTTTCTTTTCATGTGTAATTTCTTCATACAACCCGGGGCAGGCTAAAATTTCTTGAACATCCTATTAGCGGTTAAAAACTATTGGTAATGAGAACATACACATGATGAGTCTGAATCCGACATTTGCAAATTGACTAAAGACAAAACTTTCCTGAATGAAAAGGTCAATAATAGGGCGAGGTTTTGGTTAACGCTTCTAAAATCCACTTAAGTATAGGAAGAATTACTTACATTATGAGATTTATATACTGAGGAATTAACTAGGCGTAAACTTAACAGCTAACACTACTTCATATATCACTTTAGTAAGAACAAAACCGTCTGCATGCCTAACCGTAGCGCATTTCTTGAAAGTTGCTTCCCATGACTTCAATCCTCAATCACTGATTATACTTCCAATATATACAGAAACAGAAAGCCTGTTCAAGCGTTGAAGACAAGGATAAAGAAAAGTCAAAAGATATTACACGCTTCATTGAAAAATATTCAGAACGAAGAAAAAGTGCCAACGAACTGGAAAGATGGATAACTGGTCAAGATACCGAAGATACAAGAATACATATTTAATGGCCACACGACTTCATTGGTTCTTGTCGGTCTGTCAGTTATTTGTAAGTTTGTGTGGCTTGCGGGACTATTTATTTTAGGGATTTATTTACCGCTACAGCTCACTCTCCTAGTTGAGAATTGATGACCCTAAGGCGTGACCAGCCAGATGTTTAAACCCAACTAGCTAGTCCTTGTTAAACACCCTTCCGATAGCTTGCTATGTTCAGCAGTGCCTGGCCGTCTTTCCCCAATACAAAGACCTGTATGCTGAAATACACCAACGAAAATAAAATGTACAATGAAAATTTCTACTCATCGTATTCTCCGTCCGTTTTTCATCTTTTCTAGACGTCATGGAAAGGAAAAAGAAGAAATTGCGATAGCATGTCAAGATACACTCGTAGATCCCCAAGGACACAAGTCGGGAGAAAAATGAAAATAAATCGATGTGCATGTATTTCGTAAGCTGTAATAGTGCCAAAACGATTTCTGAATATTGATTTTTTTGTAGTCCTTTGAAAAGATAAAAATATATACAGCACGATAATTTGTTTCTGTTTTTCGGGATAATAGATACATATAGGCGATTTAAAAACAGTTTTTTCTTGTCTTTTTGACACAATAATACAAAAAAATGTCGAGACGAAACAAAATATTATGCATTGTCTTACATGCAGTAATTATTCAGGTGTTCTGGGAACATTACTTTTCCTCTAGAACGAGTCGTTTTAGGTTGGTTGTCAGATACTACCAGAGTGTCGTCATAATTTTTGATTGCCGAGTGAGGTATCGTAATTGTTGGACGCCAATCATTGTTATCCTTTTTACGGACCATATGCAAGAGAGATGCCCAAGCGCTGTTTGATGGCCGAATGATTCCTAAGTCTATTTTGTGGTCCAATTCGTTTTTGCCAACCTCATCTTTTTGGGAGCTTATCGGCGTGCTTTCGAGAATATAGGTTGTCCTGTAGTCGTGATGTGATCTGTAACATTGCTGATTTCACACGGACAATTCGGTTGCATTTTATATATTTCAGAGTACTTATCGAGTATTTGTAGGTAGTATGGATAGACCGTGTGCCTTACTGCGACTGGGGGTAATCTACAACGGGAAAAAGAAGTTATATAAATCGATAGATTGATATTTCCGTCTACCAACCTCCGTTTGTGCTTGTTGATGACGAGACTATGATGCCGTAGCAGGTCTATATCAATGACTGGCGTATAACACATCTGCAAAGACGGGTTTCTAGTGGGCAGATTTGCGTATACTCACGTTAAGGTACAAATACCACTTACTGTATGTAGTGATCGGTTCCTCATTTGCTTCCTGTAAGTCTACAACTGCTTCATGCAGTCGGTCGTTACAATTTGCAGGAAATACGCTGACTTCTGCGCCAGTGTCGACGAGGTAGCGAAATTTTGTCATCAAATAAGTGGTGAACAGCAGATGGCTATGTTCACCGGCTATGGTTGCCGTTAACGATTCCCGGCTGGTCAGTTTGGAGCTCGGAATATTCCAGGGTTTTCTGCGATTTCGAGATTTTCCGTACTAATCATCACACCAGCACCAAATGCGTCATCAGTCTCTCGTGATATACAGACAGATCAAAAGAAGGTTCTGTTGTTACCCTCGAAGTTACGTACCTTCAAGTTCAGTACTTCGATAAGACGATAATACGCAATAAATTTCCTTAAAAAGTGACAGACGTTCAAAATGGTTAAGAAGGTACTTTATGAAAATGTAAGAAAAAAATAGAGGTAGTAATGCCTGAACGGTACTTTCCAAAGACCAATTATCACCATAGAAGGAATATTCCTATTAGGCAAGAAACAATATCCTACCCAAAGAAAAAGGAATGATCTATTCAATTATCTTCAAAGATTATCAGTTAACAAGAAAACGGAAATTTTATAAAAATGTAATTAATTCCAAGCCTTTAATAGGGAAAGTCCTCAAATCAAACAGAGGATGTGCTTTTAATATTGACAATATATATATATATATATCAAATACAATAACCAATGTATAGATTGCGATGTGGTAGCTGACACGAGATGATGTCAAGTAAAACAATTATAAGCCGTTCTGAAAAGACATAACAACCTCGGGTAGTTAACCGAGAGTCAGAATTTGCAAAGAAGCTGAAATCGACTCATGAATTCAACCATTAAAATTTACTACAATCTCCTCAAATCCCCATTTTGTAAACAATATATTATCAATAACTGAAGCCAAATGCAAAACGGAAGCGCATATACGAAAACACAAAAGTCATAGGAGCAGCAATAAATACAACGGAGCTATAAGGTGGTATTAATAAAAAGAAACGTGAATTTTCCCGTATTCATGCAAGAACTTTAAGTCACGTTGTTGTCAAAGGTCTGTTTCTTAGACTGGTGACAAATAACCTTGTAGAGCCTTTCATAGACCGTGTAAAACGCACAGCGTTTGTAGGCCGGGTAACTTGGGAGTTTAGATCTGCATTCAGTGAAGCAAATGAGAGATTTGAGAATTCTTGGAAGTCCAAGGGCCATCTCGTTAACGAGTTAAGGTACAGATCACCCAGGATCAGAAGTGGCGTCCCGCTGCCTGAAGCGAAGTGGCCCTCAAGATATCTATTGGAGAATACTATAGTCAAGGTTCAGATCCACAGTCCGTTGTGATATTTCACGGGCTAATGAGATTCGAAATTTACCATCCAGCTGACTGGAGCTAGAGCAGTTGAGTAGCTGGATAACCGCTCATTGAACACTACCAAAAAGGTGGAACCATGCGAAACAACACGGAGCAGCCATATAGAAACTAGCCGGTATATGTAAGCTCGTATCAAAGTATTGGGTATTGAAATTGCAGGCTTCTTGAAAGCTTCAAGGTCAATTAAAATGCCAAATTATGAAGTGATATCTCCTCAAGTTGCTTGCCCAACATGCTCCGGAGCAGGCTACGTGCGAAAAGGTATTTTATACGCAAGTTGTGTAAACTTTGCCAGATTCCAGAGCAGAGTATGTAGCTTTAATTCCTCTGACAGACCGGCGTCTTCGGCCTCGTAGAATATGCCTTAAACTCTTTGGTTCTGTAATGATCTGCTCCTTAGTATTTATACTTTTATTGGTCTTTCTCTTCCCGCGGACAATCTCTTTGAGAAGTTCAGTATACAAGTTAGTTACCATAAGTGCCATCGCCAACATGCAAGATAATTTGATAGATCTTACAGTGATTGTATGTTCATTTTATATAACTTTCGAGTTCCACGTAGAACCAGATTAATGTCTCAAACCCAAACTTTGTTCCAACCACAATAACTAAGATCAGTGTGTCTCCGAAATACCGTTCAGTAGATCTACAAGAGACTGTTAACAATTCCATTCAGATGCTACCGCTTCGTTCAGAAACTTTACTGAATGTGACAACCAAGCTACTCTTTGAGCATAAACATTTTGATGTAATGTAAGTTGGTAATTATTCTTCATCTAGATTCATTTCATATATTACGGGTTTAGTTACGGTCTGTATGTAAACAAATAGGTGAGCAGAAGAAACAAGATTTACTTAATTCCGGTAAACAAATTCACACGTAATTGTGTCTACTTCATAGCTAGTTCTACTGAAACTTCATGTGACAGTGGTATTTAACAAGGGTTAAGCTTCGGGTGTGGTTGCATTTCTTTGGCGTGTGCTTTGCGACCCTGTTATCCATTATGTCCACTCTTTGTGATGGTGTTTCACGTTATTTAACCTATAGATTACAGGTATGACACAGTAAGGTGTATGTTTTGTTATTTTTCACATTAGTTATTCTTAACTACTTTGATCACTTGACTGTAGCTTCCACCTGGGTGTGGTGGTCGGGCTTGCTTATCGTAATGACTCAACCGAGCTGTACTGGCTAGAACATATCTCCATTTAGGTCCTACCATGTCAGGTTGGTCAGTTGAAGAACAGTAAGACTAAAAGCAGCGACGTAAAGTTCTACGGCAAGTGCTGTTGACTTTAGAGAGGTGTCATAGTAGTATGGTGTTTCTCTCGGACAACCGGAGCCCATGGCAATGCTAACTTCTCACAACGAAAGGAAGGGGTTATACCTCGTCTTATCCCACGGATTTCTGTCCCCGGCGATAGGGGATTTTGGGATGCTGGGCTACCTCATTAAACACTCCCCATAACAACACCGTATGCTATCAGCCCCAATCAGTTATCTCATGGGCTCTGTGGTCAAGCCCTAAAGTCACTAAAACTATTACTAACCCGGACTCCTCTTCAAGCACCTTTAATTTGGACAAGCAATAAGTGAAAACCGCTCCCATACCTCTAACAACATCCGAGGTCAAGTTATTCACGACCAAATTCTCCCCTCATCCAATACTAATCCTTCCATCTTCATAGACGACCCTTTTCGCATGTCTCTACCACCACGCAACACCAGTGCTGGTGATTTGAGTTCACGAAATGTCATTCGTGGTCTCCTGAAACTACAATCTAAACGAAATGTTGGAGTTTTTAATGCTTAAATCTCGTGTCTGATGGAACAACGGGCTACTTTAGCTAGGGCTATAAAACCTCGCGCTATTGGTGTATTCCTCATCTTTGAAATGCGCATACGAGATCCACGTTTAGTCGTTTATTCCATCTCACCTTGTCAACATAAAGGGTCGGGTCAATTTACTCTTTGTGTCTCTGGGGTCCCCGCTGATACTTCTCGTGACCGCGCTGTTGTTGGTGTAGCATTTACTTAACCTTAATACTTATGTTCATCTCCTTACTGCATTGCAAAAATACGTGTATATAGTCCCAATGTAACCGATTATGCTTCATTCTGCCATTCAACTTTGGATTTATCTCGTGAGAATCTTAAGTTCTCTTTGTGAACTTGTATAATATTGTAGAAATAATCCAACTAAGCGTGTAACTTTTAGCTCCCGTCATTCATTGAAAGCTTGCTGCATGTAGTGTATTGTATATCTTAGGATTAAGATAGATTTCTCAACATTTATCCAGTGTGATTGATGTGATGAGAGTTGTGTCAAGTTTAGTTTAAAAATACTTGCCTAACTGTTCTGTTTATCTCCAAATGCTTTTTAACAGACAAGCCTCCGGTGCATATCACATGTTATTCACCAATAAATATTTCTAGATCATTCAAAGTGTGATTAAGCTAACAAATCAATTTACTTGACACAAATCTGGATAAGTTTTAGTTGTTTGACCGTTATCCATCGTTAAAAGAAAAGCATTGATTCACACTCAACTATTTGTTTGGCATCTGATTGTTTATGAATGAATTTAACTTGAGAAACTTTAGTATTACAAATAAATAACCGTTCTAAGTCGTTGATCTGAAAGTCATGTATAGCTGATCATAGTAAACTCATATAATTAGGATAGAACACATGCTATTTTATCCCCAAGGGTTTCATAACGGTATAGCGTTCTTGCCTCGTATTAGTTTGATTCATAACTGAATTATTGTCTATTGCTTTTGACATATATGTTAACCTAAACAACATTGAGAAATATTACATATTAATACAATTGTAGCAGCGATATTCCATTTATAAGCCCCCAGATGCCCTGGTACGGCCGACAGTGGGGAGAATTCGCTCTCCTCGAAATGCTCTCGCATGGCCACGTGTATATAGCCTCTGCTAGGGAAGTCCTACTCACTGCCTTCTCGTGACATTACTGTTGTTTACGAAATTGGGAGGATGAAAAGCGAATGTACGACGCTGTAACCGGGTTGGTGGACACAGAGGGTACACCTAGAGGAGTTGGAAAACCCTCATTCCAAACCAATGGTGCACATGGGCTGGCTCCAGTATCTTGAGGGAAAAAATGGCGTATGAATCAATCGTCGGTCACCGGCTACCATGGGACTGTATCTCCTTAAGATGCTCCACTGGCTTGTGGATCATATCTTTAGGTCAAAGGCTCGTGGTGTGGCCCTCCTGAGAAAACCATCTGCTTCAGTTTGGGCACCTGGGCAGTATCACAGCTCTCACACAAATCAAATGATATTTGTGCGGCGCATGTATATCTGGTGCCCCTTTGTACCAGTATTTATGTGTTTAAATAAATAAATACGGAAAATATATTATCCGATATCATTAAAATATAACAGCGATTTCGAAATTCATTTCTAATGTGTTGTAACAGTTAAAATACATAACTGACAGTTTTAATTAATTATTGTAAACCTGTTTTCATGTACTTATTTTCAGTAAATTATGTCTTATGAAATTACCCTACTTCCATGATATATACGTCACTTTTATGTAAGTTATAATACAGTATTCATTCGTTATTTAATGCATTACAAGTTTCTTAAATGTTTTCCATTCTTCATTGTTAAATATCATGTAGTATGTATTAAGGTTGTTGTTGTTGAGTTTATCGAAGCGTCTAAATCATCCAATTGAGATACGCGTAAAATCGAAGTTCACAAAGCAACGATTTGTCTAAAATAGCGGTTCTTTATTGTATAAGATACAAAATTTAGTTATAAACCTCAACTTGTCAGGTGTCTGTGGCGTTTACCGCGTCTTTTTGTTTGAAATATAAAGGTTTCTTGCATTAGTAACATAACAAATGCCCTGGTACGGCCGAGAGTGGGGAGAGTCTGCTCTCCCTCTCGAAATGCTCTCACATGGTCACGCGTATATAGCCTCTGTCAGGAAAGTCCTACTCACTTCCTTCTCGTGGCGGGAGTGTTGTTCACGAAATTGGAAGGACGAAAAGCAAATGCCTGGCGCTTTAACCAGTTTGGTGGACATGGAGGGTTCACCTAGGGGAGTTGAAAAACCCTGATTCCAAATCAATGGTGCACATGGGCTCCAGTATCCTGAGGGAACAAATGGCGAATGAACCAATTGTTGGTCACTGGCTACCATGGGACTGCATCTCCTTACGATGCTCCACTGGCTTGTGGATCATATCTTTAGGTCAAAGGCTCCTAAGTGTAGCTCCCTAAGAAAACCACCTGTTTCGGTTTGGGCACCTGGTCAGTATCACAGCCGTCACACAAATCAAATGATATTTGTGTGGCGCATATTTATCTGGTGCTTCCTTGCACCAATATTTATGTTTAAATAAATAACAATAATAACATACGATAATGCAAAATGACAGTCGTCGGTTGTGTCTAAACTTGATAACAGTTTATCAACATGCAAAACCTGAACTAATAGCAAACAATATAGAAACATTTGCGTTTAAGCAAGGGTTAAACGATTGCACCAAAGTACGAATAGCTGTTACAATGATTGAGATAAAGTAATTATGATGATAAATACAATAAATGTTATAAGTATATATAAATGTTTCAGAATATTACCCGACAAACTTGTGTTAAAATATAAGCGTAGAAATTGCTAGGAATACAACTATTTACTGAATATTAATAAGTAGCATAAACAATACACAAAGGAGTCGAATGGAAGAGAATAAGGACAGAGAACGTAAAATAGACTTAACAGTTATTGTATTGTCTTTGCATTGAGAATGAATTACCTATTTAAGAAATTATTTTTTAGATATATTATTTAGAAGCACCGATCCCTAAAGTACTGAAATAATCTATGCAACTCTACAAAGACTTTTAGTGACATATAGTACTAGAATCCCTCATCAATCCATATACTCATCAATAAAAAGATAGAAGAGACTACTGATTCATGTTTGTGTCCAAATATCTATTTCAGTCAGCATCATTTACCTTCCTTTGTTCCTCGTTCAGTTGGTTTTCTTCGTTATTGTTTTAATATGAATCAATACACATTCATGTAGGGTCCCCTATGCTAACTAAATAATCAATCAGTCATTCATAATAAACTTGGAGCTCGGGGTTAACCCAAGGTACTATACTGCTTTAGCATGATGAGGTTATGTTAATAAGAGAAAAAGCAAAGGATTGCCGTACTAATGGTAGCACGAAAGACCAAATATTAAGAATATAGTTCTAAGAGACAGAACGAATAGCCATGTTCAGAGTGATATTGGAACTCAAAATTCATAGGAAGTTAAAGAGCGAATTCGTTGACACTGCTGCGACTGATTCTGTGATTTGTCACCCAATGTCTCCAACTACCCGAATTATGACTGGCTGTCACTTCATCTCTGCATAATAGTCAACAATTCGTTAGACGAAAATTCTTTATTTAATGCTCTAGTGTTTTAATTAATGATACATATGAGAAAGATTTATACAATAAATGAGTAATACTTAGAACAATCAATAAGTCCATAAAGCAAGCGTGGGTAATGACTTTTTGTATCGATATATATACGGGAAAAGCGTAGTATGACTATAGAAACTAGAGTTGTGATGAATATCTTAGTTCACTTCAAAATGGTGTTTATTATTATAACATGCATGTAATGTCTCATCGTATGTAACTTTTGAGTTAATTGTATTTGAGATTTTAGGGTATTTGATCACAGATGTCTTATAAATATTGCTCACATCTGTTGGGATCACCGGATAAGTAATAGTGAAGTTTAGATGCAGTGTATTAGGGAATGATGGTAAATCAATTGATGAGGTTATAAATCTTCATTGACTGAGATGGTTTGGTCACTTGTTACGTATGCTTGAACACCGATTACCACGACGCGCAATGCTGACTAGTATTGGGGATGGTTGGAAGAGAGTTAGGGGCGGGCAAACCAAAAGGTGGCATCAGTGCTTGAAATTAATAGCTTGTGGTGTGAGCCATGTTGGTAGATGCAGACCACTTGGTTGGGTCCGCGCCACTATCGTAACCAGTGGTTGATGATTGTGGGTGACATGACTCAGAATCGATCACAATGGCATAAGTGTATACACACTTTGTTTTCCCTTAAACCATGAGATTAAAATGAATGTGGGTTAATATTTGACAAAATCAAAAAAACTACACTTTACAGAACAATATTGGTTAATTTTATCAGTTTATACTATGTCTCCTTTTGGCTACACTTATTTCTTTCTCAAAATACAATTAGATGAAATCAGAGTTCTGTAACATATTTTAAAACCACATTATTCAGTGGAGGTTTATCAATGCACCGACTAATTTTTTTCATGTGGAACTCAAAGCCCCTCATCCAATGATTTGTCTACACACAAATTCAGTTAATAATTATTAGGATTGTAATAATGACAAAACCCTAGTGCAGTTGTGCACCAATAAGTGTTCCATGAGAAAAACGGTATAACATTTTTGTGAGAAAATAAACCGAATAATAATAATAATACCTATAGGAAAGGGTATTGTTTTCATACTCTCTGTTCAAATGCGTATAATCGTTTTATGTTGTTAACTTTCAGTGGTCTTAATTCATAGCTCGTTCTTAATTCAAACCACGCTCTGCTAATGGATTTCCCCAAATGCCCTGGTACGGCAGAGAGTGGGGAGAGTCCGCTCACCCTCTCCAAATGCTCTCACATGACCACGTGTTTATAGCCTCTGCCAGGGAAGTCCTACTCACTGCATTCTCGTGGCCGGTGTGTTCTCAACGGAATTGAGACATCGAAAAGTGAATGTCCGGTGCCTTAACCAGATTGGTGGACACGGAAGGTTCACCCAGGGGAGTTAGAAAACTCTGATTCCAAACCAATGGTGCACATGGGCTCCAGGATCCTAAGGGAACAAATGACGTATGAGTCAATCGTTGATCATCGGCTACCATGAGACTACATCTCCTTACGATGCTTCACTGCCTCGTGGATCAGACCTTTAGGTCAAAGGCTCCGGATGTAGTCCCCTAAGAAAACCACCTGCTTCGGTCTTGGCAGCCGGGCAGTATAAATATGGATTATACTAGTAATCACTATCGATAGTCTGTTTCTCTTGATATGAAGTTTCATTAACTAATCATATGAGTAAATTAATTTTCTTTAAAACAATGAACTTGATTTTACTTAGAAACTATTTATCTATTCTCTCTTTTTTTTCTTATTAGCTTTCATATTACTTATACGTTATTATGGCAAAATTTTGATGCATATCTTACAATTATGCCATTAGTTGATTGTTATCCAACGAATATGAATTCATCTTATATATAAAAAAAAAACATTGAATTAAAATGCTTTCATTACATATCCAATGAAGTTCCAGTATAGTTTAAATAGTTTACCTTTTATAAGTATCATTGTCAAAGTTTGATTTGATATATTTCAAATCTATTGAATAATTGAATAGATTATTATAAAGAAATTAATGTATTTGTAGATATCTCAAATCAATAGAAGAAAACTAAGTGTAAGTTATTTATTGATTCTCTGAAGAAGTGGGTTACATTAAGTTACGAAACGTCGGAAGAATCTAAAACCTACATTTTATTTATTTCTATATTTTTATGATTTTTTAAATTTTTCTTAACTCAATCCAATTGTATCATGATCATCCTTCTTGTTTTTTACTTCATTTAAATTCTATTTATTTTAAGTTAGATGTGAATATATTCAACATTGATGAATTAACTTAATTATTCAGATTGATCTTATTAAAATGCTTATTACTACTATTAATAATAATAATAATAAAGATAAAAGTAATTCATTAATATATTTCACCATGTTTTTACTTACGCCTGTTACTTCCAATGGAGCGTAGGCCGCCGACCAACATTCTCCAACCCACCCTGTTCTGGGCCTTCTTTTCTAGTTCTATCCGATTTTTGTTCATTTTCTCATGCCTGTCTCTATTTCTCGGTGTAATGTGTTCTTTGGTCTTCCTATACTCCTTTGACCTTCAGGATTCCATGTGAGGGCTTGTCTTGTGACGCAGTTGGGTGATTTCCTCAAAGTGTGCCTAATCCACTTCCAGCGCTTCTTCGTGATTTCTTACTCCACTGTAATCTGGTTTGTTCTCTCTCACAGTAGAGTGTTGTTGATAATGTCTGGTCAACGGATCCGAAGTATTTTGCATAGACAACGGTTAATAAACACTTGTATCTTCTGGATGATGGCTTTCGTTGTTCTCCAGGTTTCCGTCCCGTACAGTAGAACTGTCTTGATGTTTGTATTGAAAATTCAGATTTTGGTGTTGGTTGACAGACAATTGTTTTGAGTTCCAGATGTTCTTGAGTTCTAAATATGCTGCTCTTACGTTGCCGATCCTCGCCCTCACATCTGCATCTGATCCATCCGGAGGAGCTACAGACGGAGTTATTTCATCATGTTAGTTCACCAAAATTAGTTACTTCAACTAGAAAATTTAGAAGGGATTTTTTCATATGAATTATTATCTATGTTAGATGTTTCGATAAAATAGTAGTAGTATGGTGTATGCTACTTATGTTTGCAGATCTAAGTAGTATATAACACCAGTCAGAAGGTTGAAAGAAAGAGAAGAGAGATGGAAACTCAAATAAATCAAGATAACAATAGGAATGAAAGAATAATAAAGTTTTTAAGAGACAACTGATGGGACATGTGGAAATGATGTATTTGAAGTATGATTTTCACATTTTACTTAAACCACTGTGATTATGTATTAAACAATAAATTAGTTTACCTCACTTGGTGTTCCTGTGAGAGGAGAAGCGGAGAGGGTGAAGTTATGCGGACGTCGTTGAGGGGCCGAGAGAGGAGGCACTAGTTGGGGCGGTCTGGTAATTTCGAGTGGAGTATTCTGCCGGTAGTGTTGTCTGTAGCAGTCGTTGTCGACGGAGAAAGGGGATGAGACGTCCAGTCGCTGGGCAGGCATCGGATGTAGATAGCTTGGCATGTCTCTGGAGGATAGATAATGGATGTCCTGGGTTCTGGGTGGACATCGGATTTGGATGGCCCGGTAGGTCGACATTGCTACGAAGGTTAGTGCACCGATGGACTCGAAATTTCGACGAGTAGCGTAGCACAGAATGTAACAAAATGGGAGTAGCATGGTGAGCAGGGCAACTGCTAGAGCGACCATTTAAAGGGGGACTAGTGTGATGTATGCCACTTATATCGACAGACATAAGTGGTAGTGGAATTTCTGGCAGTAGAAAGTTGAGAAGATCGAATTGAAGAGAACAGGAATGTGGATAAAGATTAATTGTAATAACAGGAATAATGGATTTTGTTAGAGACAATTGATGAAAGATATGCAAATGAAGTATTTAATGTATAATTTTCATATTTTAAGAAGACATTCTCTAATTTTGCATTTAACAGTCAATTGATCATCCCCATCTAGGTGTTTGTTCACTACAGTAATATTAAATGTAATATGGAATTTAGTAGTTCTCAGTGATAACTGTTATGCATTCTAATATGTTAGGACTGAGAAGAGAGAACACAGCAAACTTATGTCAATGTATTGTATTGCAATTAGAATTGCACAGTCAAGTATATACAAAACATTTATTTTACACAAACACTACACTATGTTAATCTTCCTGTGTTTTAGTTGTGGTCGATTTTTAAAAAATGGACAGTATGTAGATTGGGATTATTGAATTTGTGCAAATGTTTACTGTTTAAATGTGTGTAATTTTAGTAGAGCACTAAATGGCTATCGAGTCCAATTCTAATTAAATTCCTATTAGAGAGTTTTTGTTCAGTGTACTTACTTACTTACGCCTGTTACCCTTCGTCGAGGAGCATAGGCCGCTCACCAGCATTCTCCATCCAACTCTGTCCTGGGCAATCCTTCCCAGTGCTTTCCAGTTGTTATTCATCCTTTTTATATCCGCTTCCCTTCCGGATTCCAAGTTAGGGATTGCCTCGTGTTGCAGTTTGGTGATTTCCTTAATGTATGTCCGATCCACTTCCAACGTCTTTTCTTAATTTCCTCTTCAGCTGGAAGCTGGTTTGTCCTCTTCCATAAAACGCTGTTGCTGATAGTATCCGGCCAGTGAATGTTGAGTATTTTGCGTAAACAACTGTTTATAAATACTTGTACCTTCTTGTTTCTTCAGTGTAACCTGAAATAATTGTGGATATTTAAATAGAATTATGACTAACTGATGATTTTTGTGGTATGGTATCATAGACTTCTTTACTAGATATGAGTGTTTAATTATCATTTTCCTTAAAGAACTTCGTTTCTAGTAGTAACCCCGTATAGGTAAAGTTCAAATGCCTCACACAAATTGTAATCCAAACTATGCTAAATTTTCAAGACATCAAAATTGCTAGTTTAGACGTAATTAGTCTTAACAGTGATTTTCTTATCTGATACCATTAGTTTATGATCGGTAGACTCAGAAAATTCCTCAAAAAAACCCAAAGAGGCCATAAAAACTCTGGGAAACATCTTGTCCAGTCAGTATTCAATAGCAGTTTCTCAGAAACACCTAGAAAGTGGGAAGTCACACTTCTGATTGGGTGATTGCCTATTCTGTTACTACGTTTAAATGGTTTCCAGAAGCTCAGGGTCACCTGAAATGCTATATATACCCTAGATTCCCTGTACATAAACTAACCTTGGAGTAAAGCGTTCTTTCCGTATTTGGTGCCTTTTCTCTCGTGTTCAAGTTGCCGTGCAAATTTAGCCTAGAGGTTACTACAAGAACTGAGGAAACCTAATCAAGCGTACATTTGAAAGACTTTTCAGTTTACACTGAGTCAAGTTAACTAAACCAAAGTGACTATTACTTTATGACATGATGCTGAAAACTAAAGTATAATTGATTAGCATTGTCATCCACTGGCTCATTACAACTTTCTAGATGAACTCCTAGTAATTGTAGGACTCTACAGCATGACACTTTCCGAGCAATGACTTTTAAGTTGAAAATAATAACAATTCTGTTGCAGCGTGGTATATTACTGATGAATTAATTTAACATATATGTGAATCACGATAAAAAGAACTTTAATAATATTGATTTAATGGTTATTTATGAATCTTTAATTGATGAACTTTTTAATGAAATCCACTTTATCTCTTCTTGAACATTAGATAGTGATTAACAGTAAAGATCTTTGATCAATACAATATTCTTCCACATAGAATCAATAAGTTAAATGGTGTGTATGGTTTTCACCAAGATCGTTTATTAACCGAATAAGTATTGAAGACTACAGAAAATAATTGGTACCGATTTCATCTTAATTTGATACTCTTCAACAATGTGATTGGCTGCTCATTATAGGATCTGAAATTTCTGGGTTAAATGCCGTGTACAGTTGTAGATATAGAGAAATATACTGTCAGTCAGTTATGTACAACTTGGTGTCGGGCGGCTATGTCTTTACTTACTTACACCTGATACTCCCAAAGGAGCAAAGGCCTCCGACCAACATTCTCCAACCCACCCTGTTCTGGGCCTTCTTTTCTAGTTCTATCCGATTTTTGTTCATTTTCTCATGCCTGTCTCTATTTCTCGGTGTAATGTGTTCTTTGGTCTTCCTATACTCCTTTGACCTTCAGGATTCCATGTGAGGGCTTGTTTGTGACGCAGTTGGGTGGTTTCCTCAATGTATGTCCTATCCACTTCCAGCGCTATATGCACTTGTTTGAATTGTCACAACACAATCCTAGATGAAATTATCAAGACTAATCTCAGATTAATAGAGGTAATAACAGTGTCACTAGTATTAGAAAAGATTAGAGAAGAAAGAATGAATAGTTCTATAACTGAAGATCTAAGGGAAGACAAAAAGCGTATGCATCTGTGATATTGTTAGTTTGACCCATGTCATCCTACATCTCCAAGCCTTAGTTGCTATGATCGCGCGGGCACCAATCAATTAGTCTACGTTTATCAATACGACCCAGCCTAGTAATCAATGAATTTATGGACTGTTGGCATGGTGTGGTTCGATCAGCCCCAACTTTCAACCTACTCCCTACACTATCAAGCATCGCGTGCGTTTAAATAGGTGGTGGTTGGAAACACGCAATTCATCCCCTAGCCACCTCAGTCGACGAATATTCAATAGGTAATTGAGTGATTCACCGTATTTACTTAGCTGTCTGTATCTAACCTGAGCACTACTCACTTGGTAGTTCCAACTTACTCGAGCAATGCTTCGAAGGCAACCCATAATCAAACGCTTGTAACCTACGAATATCTTTATATGGATACCAAACTAGAGTGAAAAGCTTGCCCACTTCTTTCTGATATTCATTTATTCTTTGGTCGGTCTCAATTCATATTAATAATATTTCAAAAATACAAAATGGTATATTCTGATAAGTTATGAGAGAATATTTAATCTGATAACCTTGTATTTATTTATCTGTTTTCTTTTAAAAACACAAACGTTGGTACAAGGAGGCCCCAAATAGATATGCGCCACAAAAATCATTTGATTTGTGTGAGGGATGGGATACTGCACGGGCGCAAAAACTGAAGCGGATGGTTTTATTAGAAGGCCACTCACTGAGCCTTTGACCTAAAGGTCTAATCCATAAGGTAGTGGGACAACGTTATGAGGTGCAGTCCGATGGTAGTCTGTGACCAACAATAAGTTCATACGCCTTTTGTTCCCTCAGAATCCTGGAGCCCATGTACACAATTGGTTTGAAATCCAGGTTTTCCAAATCTCCTACGTGGATCCTAAGTATCCACCAACCCGGACATTCGCTTTTCGCCCTCTCAATTTCATAAAAAATAACCTCATCCCGAGAAGGCAGTAAGTAAGACTTCTGTGGTAGTTACTGTATATACGTGACTATATGAGAGCATTTGGAGAGGAAGAGCTAACTCTTCTCACTTTCCGCCATACCAAAGTATTTAGGGTCATTTATAAAAACAATCACTACTTGAGTAGCTATACACTTAGATAAATTCAATCATAAATTGTCGATTATATATTTTGTACTTTGGTTAAATTATCAGAAGAGCTTAGTTCAAAGATTTCTGTCTTATTATTGTATATTATCTGATTAAAAATGGTAATCTATCTATCTATCTATCTATCTATCTATCTATCTATATATATATATATATATATTCAATATAGTAAATGATCATTTGTTAATTCATGAAAGATACTAACGAGAAAATCTGTCTGTTGTAATAATTTTTCAATAATAAGTAGAATAATTCTATATAGTTGAGATCATGAGTCAATTGAAGCCAGACCACCATCGAAAACCTGGGAGCACTGGACAGTCATTTCGTCCTATTATGGGACTCCTCAGCAGTGCGCACCTCGCGAGATTCGAACCGAAAACCTACCAATCTTGCGCCAGAGCACCTAACCGATAGGCGACTGTGCCGGCATCCAACTTCAATCAATCCACGATATTGAGCAATCATTCACCAATGTCTTCAGTGAGTTGATATCTCCCAATAGACCTGGTTGAACTCCACTGGTTACTGCTTCTCACTAGAACTACAAGAAGTAACTCATGAAGCCAGTCACTAGTGAGCATATGATCATTATCAGAAGGGGGGTTTTGTGGAGATTTTAGTAATTTTTTATATAGTTAAGATCATGAATCAATAATAAGTAGAATAAATTGATAATACAGTTTGATAGCCAAGTCGTAACAATGTTATGAAATTAAACTTAATTTTACAACTGTTATAATTGTATTTTTGCTATATAAACGACCCAGCTATTCCTATTGCTTAGTATTCTTATACGATGACACTCGACAAGACCCCAAAATCAGAACACGTTGAACTGGAATGAAATTGTATTCAAAATAACAATGGTATGTGAACAGCAATCACTAGTTTAAATAACGTTCATATACTTATAGTATATACATAAGAAGCTTCTAGATTTTTCTCCAATAATATGCCCGGGCTGATCGGTTTAGAACTAGCCAATCAGCGCGCAGCAACACCATCATGCATGAAACATGCATACATGCATACATGAAACATCCAATCTATGTCCCACTAACAACAACGTGACAAGATTGATTTGTCGAGTTGAAGTTAAAGATGTTCTGAATATGAATATTCAATTTGTTAAGGAACAGCATTTCTAATTGACCTATGGATGCTCATTTTGATATTTAACAGTATTTCAAAACAACGGAGAGGTAGACACTGATGGTATTATTCAGAACGTTAATGAAATAAAGGAAATTAACAGAAAGTCTCGAACATAGGATTCTTAATAGTGGGTTTTCGCCACCGATCTAAATGTTCGCCATTGTATCTTCGAGTACCATCCTTCAGCTAGTTTAACCATGATTAACCTCCTATGTACCACTCATATGTTTACACGGAGTAGTCATGTAGTGAAAAATAGAAAAGTGGGGTATTCGAATAGCGCGTTGAACAGTAGTTATGCAATATTGTGTTAGAGTCCCCTTTCTCTACCGCATGGCGGGAAGCAGTTGTGAGTGTTTATAGTCATGTGTTGTTTACACTCTTCTGCTATTGTGATCTGATAAGTCTAACTTTGCTAAGTACTTTCACCCATTCCAAATCACGAACAAGTCTTCTGGTAAGGGTAGTGAATGGCTTTTAGTGCGCCATTTAGTCTGGTCGAGTAATCTGTACATAGGCAGATAATTCAATTAAGCTTGTTGACAATTACAATCGGTGCTTCCTATTCCGAAAAGTGTGCTGGTTCAATAACTGCTTTCTTTCCAGGACAGTCTAATTTTCGTTCAACAATAGACAAGGCTGCATAGGGTGTTGGTCGTTTAGATCGATAAGCAGGAGTAGCTCCAGTTCTGAGAATTAGTAGTGGATTGGGATCCGTGCATTCTCTCAATTTTTCTGTCGACACGTGGCGTTGTCTTTGTAACAATATTCTTCAGGCTTCTTTCCTGTGACTCAGCGGTTCTGACTCGGTTGCAAGTATCATCAGTCGAATGGTATGCTAGTTGTAGTGTTCCTATTAGATCTAGCCCCAATAAATCGAGTGCTGGATTATGTGTAGGGTACTCTGTTACATTTATTGTTGCGTCACTCTTGAACACAATTCAGGGTATTTCTCCGACAATATTTAAACTTGCACCGGAAGCACTGTTGGCTGACTGTATCGTTAGGTTCACCAAAGGTTTACCAATGTCCTTCCATGTTTCTGGACTGATGAGAGTAATGTCAAATGTTGTATCAATTTGAAGGCGAATTTGATGTTTATTAACATCAAAATGTGCATATTTTCTTCGGGAGTAACTTTATGTCCGGTTATGACCTACTAGTATTTTGTTAAATAAAGCACCAGATCTGTAATTCTTGAAACAGCATTTAGATAGATGACGTTGATTTATTGTTCCTCTGAAGACGGGTGACAGCTGGTTGTTCATGCTTTGTGGCTTTTGTTAGTGGGAACATCTATTTGCTTGCTGTGTGAACGTATGGTGGCTGGCCATTGAATTCGATTATGGAGGTATTGTGTTTTAAGTTCACCGATTACTACATGGTCATGTTTGGACACTAATCAATTTCATTTAGAATCCTGGTTTAGATATCAGCTTTAACAGAAGATTGGAGGCTGGATACAAACACAGGACACTTAAAATGATCTTCTGTCATTCTCGATCATTTGAAAAGCTCACGTTCGTAATTCACTAGACTTTCATCTTTCTCCCAGTCATCATCACTGGCTTATGTTATCTTGAAGCACTAATAGCTAATATTGAAAAAATATGACATTTCACTATGGATATGCAACAGGAAATCAGTTTTTGCATTAAAAGAAAACTCCCTTCGGTTCTTCGGAAGAATGATACATTTGATTGTTCCCACTTGTGTTCTCCTTCACTATAATACAACCGGTTATTCCGTGAAAGTCAATAACGAGAGCTAGTGTATAACACCATAACACAGAGAGAAGACAAATCATGGGAAAACTTTATATTCATTATAGAACAAGCAGAATAAATCGAAATAGTTCAACGTCCTATATGCAGCAATAGAAACATCACTTACAGAAGTTTCGGAAAAATCCATTTAGTGAATCACATAGGAAGAAAGCAATTTTGGTTACAATTTTTAGTATTGCAAATCAAATGTGAATGATCTTGTGATCCCAATAACAGTTTCACATAACAAAAGATAACACTCATGGACAATCATCAATGAATGTGTATAGACAACTACATATCCATTTGTTCCTCTCAAATACATTGGCTTGTTTTATTAAATACATTGCATATAAGTGAGATTTCACTTGAAATGATCATATTCATCCAAATAATTATTGTTGCAAGTACTAATCCAAATAGAAAATATTGATCATCTCGAAAACCGAATCGTTTATCACCTGAAAAAATTGCTTGAGTTGCAATTGCCAATTCCTGAAATCAATGTACATATTGATCAGTATCATGCTTTTACTTCAATCATCTAAACCCATGTGTATAACCATAGTTCAACTTATGTATGTTACTGTCAATTTCAATGACGGCTAGGACTAAACACAAAATATTATAATTAGAAGGGTGAATTATGGAGATTTTAGTAATTTAATGATTGAATTCATTTTATGGCTAGGAAACATGGAAGCATTGGATCGAACAGTTATGGGTTCGAATCTCGTGGGTGAGATCGTGGATGTACATTGTCAAGTAGTCCCATACTAGGACAAAATATTATAGTTTATGTCAGCGTTTACCTTAATGCTATTTTTCTCTATTATTTAGTTTGCTAACTTGATCATCTGAAAATGATTAATGCAAAAGCATTCTGTGAAATTGTAGTGAGTTATTTAAGAATGGATGTGTGTGTTCTTAATAGCCCACCTACTTCACCATTGTATTTGTCAACTGGTCAATATCCATTCCCTAAATCTTCCTTCAGTACATCACAATACCAGATAACAGTACACAAGTACTTTCTACTCATCATGACATAGTTCACATAATAATTGTGTAATTCATGTAAAAGTATTCTGTAGGTGAGAGTTCTCACGTATACTCATCAGTCGATGTAACACTGATCATAATGAAATAGTGAACAGTGAATTGTTTCTTTTATATGGTTTTTCAGAAGCACATATCCATTAACATTTCACAAATGGAATACTGCAGCTTTGAGTTTCGTGAATAGTCCTCAACCAGAATAAACATCTAGTTAACGTTCGTTCGTACACATCTCCCAATTCGACCGTTTCGCCATTTAACAATCCATTAGTTTATAATTTTCAATGTTAATCCAATTGAGATCACTCGATTGTGAATAGCATATACAGAGTATAATTTAAAAAACGCCCTCATCTAATTACATTTGCACATTTACCCAGAACCTTGAACAAATATGCGTTTCAACATTACAACATTAATCATCTGTCATTAATTAAAGTGTAATACAGTGTTAAGTTCCATGTAACTGGAGACCTTGAAAACTTGACCCTGACGATACGGTGACTAAGTTCCGGTCACTCTACTGTAACTGATTAGTGTATCTTCAAACAAACAACTGCTCAAAACAGTGGTGATATTTAATTAGAAATACTAGGAATAGAATTTACAATGCTACGTAATAAATCTTCGACGAGGAACAAAGGTATAAAGAATATCTAAACCCTTGATGAATTTCAGATACAAGCTGGTAGTGAAATCTCGGGCACATATTTCATCTTAACGGAACTCAGACTCAAACTGATCATGACTTCTAGAAAGAAAAAAACACTGGTAGACAGTATATTCTAAATGCAATTAACTTGTCATAACATAGGGAGTGAAGACAATCGTTCAGTGGGTCCATATTTAGAGGTAAACAATTTTCAATTGATCATATCAACGACACTACAATTATCAACCAGAAAACGTGATAGCAAGTATTTGAGTTATACTTCTGAATCACTTACATAGATGATTGTCAGTAGCATTCCAAATCCAGAAATAATCAAGATTACCTATTCAAAAATGATAATAATAATAATAATTATTATTATTATACAAATTGAAATTTATCGGGATGAATGATTGTAGATTTACTCTTACTATTCAGTGACAATCAGAGGCATCATTCTTCTCTCAGTACCAGGAAGCGTTTTCAACAGGGTGTTGTTAAACAGAGTGAGAGACTCCGTAGATGCCCAACGTCGAGACCATCAGGATAGATTCCGTGAGGATCGATAGTGTACACACAAAATCGCAACTGTACAGATTATTGTGGAAAAATCAATTGAATGGAATTCATCACTCTACACCAACTTCATTGACTACGAGAAGGCATTTGATAGCGTAGACAGGAAAATACTACTCAGGCTACTTTGACACTACGGCGTGCCTGAGAAGATAGTCAATATCATAAGGAATTCCTATGATGGATTATATTGCAAATTCGTGCATGGAGGACAGCTGAAGGACTCGTTCGAGGTAAAGGCCGGTGTCATGCAAGGTTGCTCACTCTCACCTCTCCTCTTTTTCCTGGTGGTCGATTGGATTGTGAAGACGTGAACATCTGGGGGAGAGCATGGGACATAGTGGACAGCTAGGATGAAGTTGAACGATCTGGACCTCACAGATAATCCGGCTCTTCTATGACACGCGCACCAACAAATGCAGGAGAAGACGATCAGTGTGGTAGCAACCTCAACAGGAGTAGGCCTCAACATACACAAAAGGAAAAGCAAGAATCTCCGATGCAACAGCATACACCAATCAAATCACACTTAATGGAGAGGCTTTGTAGGATATGAAAACCTTCACATATCTGGGCAGCATCATTGATGAAGGAATCGGATCTGATGCAGATCAACAGCAGCATATTTACAACTGACAAGCATCTGGAACTCAAAACCATCGTCTGTCAAACAACACCGAAGTCAGAAATTTCAATACAAATATCAAGACAGTTCTAGTGTGCTGGGCCGAGACCTGGAGAACAATGAAAGCCATCATCCAGAAGGTACAACTGTTTATTAACAGTTGTCCATGCAAAATGCTTCGAAGCTTTTGACCAGACACTATCAGCAACAACTTACTGTGGGAGAGAACAAACCAGATTCTAGTGGAGGAAGAAATCAGGGAGAAGTGCTGGAAGTGGATAGGACACACATTGAGGAAATCACCTAACTGCGTCACAAGGCAAGCTTTCACATGTAACCCTGAGGGTCAACTTAGAAGAGGAAGACCAAAGAACACATTACTGTGAGAAATGGAGACAGACATTGGAAGAATGAACAACAATTGGAAAGGAATATAAAGGAAGGCACAGGACAGAGTGTGTTGGAGAATGCTAGGTGGCGACCTACGCTTCTTTTCGAGAAACAGGAGTAAGTAAGTAAAATAAATTCAGTGACAATAAATGTTAATGACTAACATTAACTGAATATTCACTGCAAATCTGAGAGCATCTAACTAGTGATCCAGGACAACAGTCAACAAATTTATGTGTTGATATGGTATTTTGATTCGGTCAACATTAATTGTATTGATTCTACCGCTTCAATATCAGTCGTATTAACAAACATAAATTGGTGGTAGCTAGAAAATATCATAAGGATGTTCGTGTATTCAGAACGGCTAGCTTACCAATAAACAATTGTGAAGGGATGACATTGATGTTTGTTATGAATAGGAAAGAAAGAAATGAACATGAACTATTGAGTGTATTGTTTTTAACATCTAATTGTTAGATATCAAACTCCATAACACAATATCTTACTGATTTATCCCCAATAAGACAAATACCAAATAACATTGTTCAAACTATAAAATTATTCAATAATCAAAATCTCACTTACATTATAGCAACTAAAATGATTCAATACAATGAGAACGATATAAACTACTGCTTGTAAAGTGAATATAACAGTAAAGAATGTATAGAAAGATCTTTGTATATCGAATCGTTTTAATCCGCCGAATAATAAAGTCAGTAACGTGATTCCTAATGTAATAATCCAACTACTTGGAATCCATAAAATTTCCAATCCAGAAAGTGGCCTTGAAGCTGGGATCGAGAGAATCATCGACTATCAAATAAAAATGAACAAATTAAATGAGAATCAACGTGACAGATGATCTATCATCCAAATAATCATTAATTATTTGGTTGAATGTAACAGATATGTAGTAATATTCGACAGAATGGTGTAGATCATGAAGGTAGATGATCTCTATCGAATGACTCAGGGCCTACTCGAGTTAGACGGGAATGGTGTGACGAACCACTTTACGTCGAAGACACACCTCACAGTCCACACCTTATGCGGATTGCCCCTTCGATATATCAAATTACTATGGACGCTTTGAAGACTGTAAAACACTAAGGACGTTATTATTGAAATATATTAGTTAGGGTAGGTACAAGCGACACTGTGACCACCACCATCACATGAACCAGTCCATGCTGTACGATTAACTGATGAGCGTCGGCTGTCCGTGACTTTGATAGGGATCGACGATCTGTTCGATATGCGGTGATTCAACTGCCGTATGATTTGGCTAGAGCTCAGTGACATTTAACTGGCCCGACAATGGGAATCAACAATAAAGTGGAAAATGTAACTTTGAAATCCCCCACTGTGTTGTTTGTTACTCCACATTTATTTGAATGTTAGTAATTGAGAAATATATTGAACCAAGATATGAGTGAGCATTGGTTGACAAATTACTATATCGGCTTATCTCACTGAATCACGATAATCAATTATAGATGTATGAAGAGTCAATTCGAAGATGGCTGACTGATACATTTTATCCAACTAAAATATGTCTACTAATCTAAATGACTAATCATTGCGTTGCATTCAGTATGCTTTGATGGTTGTATGCGATTAACAGGAAGGTCTAGAACTAAGTGTCGTACTACCAGATAGTCGTCAATATAATGAATGTGGTGTATTGACTAGTATCAACTATTAAAAACACGTATGTTCAAGGTTTCCTTCTGAATGTATTCAACTACCGAACATCAGCTACAAAGTCAATTTCGGAATGAGATATCAACTTTACATAATTCATCATGGAAAATTCTAGAACCTAATGAAAAGGATAACCTAAGCACTCTTCACTCACTCAACTAATTGGGATGAAATGTAACCGTGTGGTTAATCAACCAGTCATTTGGTCTGTATTAAAAGAGAATTAACCTAAATATATACTATCGAAATAGATATTGTGACATCAAATCATATAATGGTGATAATGATCAATATTCTCAAGTATCGTTCTTAGCTACTTACACTAAATACCAATAGTATGTAGTTCCATGGAAATTTAAATTGTAGTTGTGGTACGAGACCCATCTCCAAATCAATGAAGAGTCCTAAAAAGCTGTAGTAATACACAGTAAATACAGATTGAAATACACTAATGTGAAAAATTAAAACGATAAGCAGCATAAAGTTCAGACTGATGGAGAAATAATGACTGATATTTTAAAGATGGAACGATATATTGATAGATATGAGTAAATCATGTACAGATTATGATAGTTATCCATTGAATGAAATGGATAATGGTTATCTTATATCACGGATTCACCAGTCTCAAATGTGAACAACCTGATTTTGACTAAATTGTGTTAGGGTGAATTGATGACTATGAAGCAGGGGTTACAATTTGATACTGTTATATCCTTTCACCAAGCCAACCTAAACAATCATAATTTCGGCAACATTGAAATCCCAGTCTTAATAGAATACACTCAGGTGTTAAGTTCGCTTGTATTTTCTGTCCTTATTCTCTCCTAATTCAACTTATCATAACGTAAATAAATAAACCATACAATTAATAACTTACAAACATAGCCCAACAAACCAGTTTTGGGATTGTAACCATTTCTTGAATGCATCACTTAATGTAAATAGAATCAAATGTTCGGATGATTCCAAATGAATAAAATGAACTTACGATAATAATAAAGGAAAATGCATTACCCATATGATTAGTAGTTGTAGCAAAGCTATAGCACTTGCCTTACAAATTAAGTATCATACTTTTTCGGGTTTTGTTTTAATAAATTACCTTATTATAAAAATCGATACTGGTTACTTGTTGATTTGGTTCTATTCTAATCTAGATATTCATATTATGATGTAATTGAATAAATAAACAAATCAATCAATAACCTACTTGGTTACTATTCAATTCTGTTAAATAATTTTCTTTATGTTTTTCAACTGGATCTAAAAAGAATATGAAAGTAAAACTAATGAAATTGATTTTATGAACAAAGATGGATAGTTGAACATTAACTCTGAGATGCGTGGATATCCATCTGACGAGTCACAAATAGGATGAAACGCACATCAAATTGGATTTCACTATTAACCACGATCCATCTTTACTTATAGTTTCTGTGAAAAAGGCAACATCGAAGCAAACCATACACTATGTACATATGTCAATAAGAGATAGACTGATCCATTATAGTCCTAAGCAACAATGAGAAGATACATGTTAATAACACCAAATGCCTCCAAGTTAATAATTCTTTCTATTCAATCAATATTATTCACTTACATTTCATTGTAACAATCAAATTATTTCTGATTGACAATTTTGAATAATGGTAAGAGTACTACTTATAGTGATATGATTAACAGTAGTATTTTGATAAGTGTTGAAACTGTATAGATAATAGAGAATGAATGTTGATTTGCAATTGCAATTTATTTATTAATATAAAAGGAGATATAATGATCTTTGTACTATAATACAATTAGTCGATCAGATGAATTCTTTGAAAGATTAGACTAAGGTTTAACAGATAATCAGGGTATAGATATTGTTGAGAAATAATTCAACTAATACTGATATGAAGGTACAAAGTTAATGGTTGTAATATGATTGACATGGCGGCGTTTTAGGTAAGTTATATACTTACTTACTAACGCCTATTGCCCCTAGTAAAGGAGCACGGACCGCGCACCAGTTCTGGTTAGCGTTTTCTCAGCGAGTTAGTTTTCAACAGGATGGAGTCGCCAACCCCATGCACAACCCTCCTCCTTTACCCGGGCTCGGGTCCGGCAGTAACTCTATAAGAGCTACAGGCAGAGTTAGACATCATATAAACTAAACTATAATTTACGAGAGAATTCTTTGACACAATAGAGAGAAAACAATAAAATAAAATGAAGAGAAGATAAACTGAAGACGATTCAACAATACAATTGAAAACATATGGAAGATATTTAAAAAGATGATGTGAGAATATGTGACCATTTTTATTGAGTTTGTTTAATTCAATGAGATCGATAATGAATAGAAGACATAGTGTTTAATTGTGTTGAAAAATTACCTAGAATGGAATTCACAGTGATTATGATGTTTATTTCCTTCTTCCCCTACTATATGATGTTACAAATATATAAATAGGTTATATTAGTTGATTGCTGAGTCGTGACCACTGTTGTGTTTGTCTAATCTGTTGAATGTTGATCAAATCTTACCAATCAACTTGTAGTGCACCTACTAATCTAAGCAACTTGATGTCGAGTGGATTATTTGTAATATAAGTTGATTGGAAGAGATTGGCAAGAAATTCTGGACTCAAGTTTCAAGCTAGTTGACACTCGTTAACAAGGAGTACTTAAAATGTTCATTTATAGAATTCGTTTATCACTGAGAAATAGTCAACTATGGCAGTCGTCACCATTCAATGATCGACAATGAAACATTTCAGTTCGATGACTAGTTAATCGTTACCAGAATAGTTTAGTAGTAATGCCGCGAATGTTGTAACTGGATAACGCTGGTTCAAGCCCACTAGAGATTGCTAGTGTGATAAGATCATAAAAAGCCCTCTCGGCCTCCACCACAGCTTCAATATTATTTCTGTACTCGGGTTGTGTAAATTTATCATTTTTATTATGGATGTGTCCCTACAATACTCATACCACTGAACAGCCGAAGTTTCAGTAACATCTGCGATTATTGCAGCCAATGTTACTAGTGCTCTCGTGGTCGAGAGACAGACAACCCCGACTGGTGCTGGTATCACAACCAGTACGGTAAATCCTCTAGAAATTGCAGGAAGCCCTGCAATTATCCGACCCCAAAATCGAGTGACACGAAAAACAGTTCGGGAAACTTCTCAGCCGGCACGCGTTAACGGCAACCGTAGCCGGCGAACACAGCCGTCTGTTATACGTCACGGATGTGACTACGAGAGTTCGCTACCTCGTCGACACTGGCGCAGAAGTTAGCGTTCTTCCAGCAAATCCCGACGACAGACTTCGCGAGTCTGTTTTAAGTTTACAGGCGGCAAACGGAAAGCCGATCGCTACTTACGGTAAAAGGTACGTCTACCTTAACGTGGGTTTACGCAAACCCATACACTGGATTTTCGTGGTTGCAGATGTCTCTATGCCAATCATTGGTATAGACCTGTTACAACACCACAATCTACTCATCGACACACGCTCACGAAGGTTAATAGACGGAAACACTAAGTTATCCGTTTGCGTAACTCCTTGTTCCGGTTGCAGGTTATCCCCAGTCACGATTAAACACACCATAGACCCCTCGTACCAATCAGTACTCGACAAATACCCCGGGATATACCAATCGCCATCGAAATTACCTTGTGTAACCAGCAATGTTACACATCACATCTCTACTACAGGACCACCTGTATTCTCGAAAGCCCGAAGACTCGCTCCCGAGAAGCTTAGGTTAGCTAAAAACGAATTCGACCATCGAATAGTCCATGGGCATCCCCATTGCACATGGTCCCTAAAAAGGACAGCAATGATTGGCGTCCAACTGGTGATTATCGGCGTCTGAATGCTAAAACCATTCCCGATCGTTACCCGCTGCCTCATATTCACGATTTGACAGCTACCTTGAAAGGTACAACTGTCTTTTCGAAAATCGACCTGGTTAAAGCTTATAACCAAATACCGATGGCACCTGACGACATTCCTAAAACCTCCATCATCACTCCTTTCGGTCTTTACGAATTTCTACGAATGCCTTTTGGTTTAAGAAATGCGGCTCAAACCTTCCAAAGGTTTATCGACGATGTCTTCCGAGGTCTCAACTTCGTACATGCGTATGTTGATGACTGTCTAATAGCAAGTCCGGACAGAGAATCGCATCTCAAGCATCTGTACATTGTTTTCGATCGACTCCAAAGGCATGGCATTACTGTCAACATTCAGAAATGCCAAATCGGGACTAACTCCTTAGACTTCTTAGGACACACTATTGATGCTCAAGGCATCCGACCCCTTAGGAGCAAAGTGGCGGCCATTCTGGATTACCCAGAACCGACCACGATCAAGCACTTACGAACTTTTAACGGACTCGTAAGTTTCTATAGACGGTTCATACCCAAATGCGCATCCCTTATGAAACCATTAACCGATCAGCTTCGTGGAAATGCGAAATCAATTAGTTTAGACGACACCGCATGAAAAGCATTCTCCACAGTTAAGGAACACATCGCTAAAGCAACCCTGCTTGCTCATCAGGACACTCGAGCGCCCATTAGTATCGCCGTAGACGCATCCGACTCAGCAATCGGAGGAGTCTTACAACAATGGGTTAACAACTCGTGGCAACCTTTAGGATTTTTCTCGAGACGGTTGTTAGACGCGGAATCTAGGTACAGCACGTTCGGTAGGGAACTCCTAGCTATGTATTGTGCTGTACGGCATTTTCAACATTCCATCGAAGGAAGAGAATTCACGCTTTTTACCGATCACAAACCTCCTACCTTCTCTTTAAGTTCATCTTCAGACAAGTACTCACCGCGAGAGTCTCGACAACTCGACTACATTTCGCAGTTTACTTCAGACATACAACACATTTCTGGAGCTAACAATGTAGTCGCGGACGCTTTGTCTCGAATAAGTTCTTTGAACAGTTTCCAAGGAATCGACCTTCTTCAACTCGCTCAGCTTCAAAAAGAAGACATTGATCTTCAGCATGAGTTATCCTCGACAACTCTTAAACTAAGTATTAAGCAGATGGGAACAGGTAAGGAAACCTTACTCTGTGACACATCTACAGGTAGGGATCGTCCAATAGTACCAAAACATTATCGACGCAACGTCTTCAATACGTTGCACAATCTTTCTCATCCAGGTGCTCGTGCAACAGTCAAACTTATAGCCGAACGCTTTTGTTGGCCTGGCATGAATGAAGACGTGAGGGAGTGGGCACGCTCCTGTGTAAGCTGTCAGAAATCTAAGGTCGTAAGACACAACAAATGTCCCTTAGGCTCTTTCAAAACCCCTGACGCTCGTTTCGACCACGTCCATCTAGATTTGGTAGGACCCTTACCCGACTCGAACGGATACTCATATCTCTTAACATGCGTAGACCGTTTCGCTCGATGGTCAGAAGCAGTACCGATTAAGGACATTACTGCTGAAACCGTGGCCCGCGCTTTCGTCGAACGATGGGTAGCAAATTTCGGCTGCCCTTCCACAATCACTACAGACCTCGGACGCCAGTTCGAATCTGGACTTTTCCGTTGTCTAACCTCACTTTTAGGAATCACGCGCTTCCGAACGACCGCCTACCACCCACAAGCAAACGGGTTGGTAGAACGTTTTCATCGACAACTAAAAGCCTCATTATCAGCTTCAAACGTTTCACAGTCAATCGACGCTCTTCCACTCGTCTTGCTAGGTATCCGCAATGCAGTGAAAGCTGACATTGGATACACGGCATCTCAACTCGTTTACGGAACGACACTCCGACTCCCAGGAGAATTCGTGGATCCTTCAGCTTCTTCATTGAACATGGATCTAAACTCTTACACGAGTAGGCTTTCAAACGCTATGCGTTCAGTTAAACCTGCTCACACTCGACCTCAATCAACTGACGTTTTCGTTCAACCCGAATTACGACATAGTACACACGTCTTCATTCGTCGAGACTCACATCGACGACCCCTCGAATCCGCATACGAAGGACCCTTCAAAGTTCTTCAATGCGAACCTAAGTACTATGTAGTCGATAAGAACGGTACGAACGATAGCATCAGTATCGATCGACTCAAAGCAGCGTACTTAGAAGGAAACCCTAGTTACGTCGATTTTCCTTCGGTACAAGCAAACGACACAGCTACTACACTCGTAGTACCCTACACGACAACCAACACACAACTTGATACCTCGTCAACGACGATAGATAAACCTAAAACAACGCGTTCTGGAAGACGAGTAAGATTTCCAGAACATCTTAACGAATATTGCACGTAGGACACAGGTTTTATCTTGAATTACCCTTTCATTGTTTATTATAAATTTTTTTTAATATGCTCATTTTTTTATTTATATAAAACAAAACCAAAAAAACTAAACATTTTATTTTTTTGAGCGTATTTATATTTTTATATATATTTATAAAAAAATAACCATTTTTTTTCCGATCGCTTTTACGCTGTTTGTAAGTGTATTAGTTTATTCATTTTTCCCCCTCTCATCTTGTGTCCTTACGCAAGTACGAGTGTATTTTCGACATGCACTCACACGTTTTATTTTTCCTCTTTTCCAGGACGTCTGGAAAAGAACGACGAAGTTTCGCAAGGAACCGAAATTTTCATTGTACTATATTTCTTTGTTGCTATGTTGTACATTTTGGTCCCATAGTTTAAGGAAAGACGACCAGACGCTGCTAAACGAAGCAAGCTATCAGAAGAGTGTTTACTAACGACAAACTCGTTGGGTTTAAACTTCTGGCTGGTCACGTCTTAGGGGCATCACTACCTCATTAGGGGAGGGAGTGATCTGTAGCTGTAAATAATTCCCCAAAATCAATAGCTCATTAAGTGTTCGACATTGGATGCTGACCACGTTGTTTAAGTGGACTTGTTTAGCTGAAGGCTTTCGGTCATGCATCCGTACCAGATCACGTTGCAACACGGCGTGGGACACAGCTCCTACGTTTCATTAGCCAGCTTATAGAAAAGGTCCTCGATATATTGGTAACGAATCAAATATATCTTTCCTGCCTCTTCTCGTCTGACTTCTGATTTCTATCTGACTGGGAACGATCGAATATAGAAGGTGCTACTGGTAGCTAGTTGTAAAGCTAGAACATCCGTTGCATCCTCAGTGCCAAAGACTGGTAAACTTGAGACACGATCCTTCCATGGTTGAAAATAATGGCCGGTTGCCACACGTTCATGCTGTAAGCGAAAAGAAAGATTTCTGCCCAGGAAAAGTATTGCTCACAGACAACTAGCCCCCATCTCCATGCTGGTCATGTGGAGGTTGTCACTATCTGAGTTTGTGTCCGTATAAAAAACGTTGTTACAGAAAATGTCATCACAAGGGACATAAAGAAACAAACTGCAGAAGAAGAAACCATAAACGGCATTCTTCGAAGTTATACTTCAAGAAATACCGGTCTGGTGCATTAACTAACAAAATATTGATATCACATAACCGTGCGCGAATATACCGTCGAAGAAAGTATGTAACCTTGGATAGTAATAAACAGCGTGCTCGCCTTCAACTTGATACAACATCTGATATTACTTTAATCTGCCCAGAAACGTGGAGGAAGATTGGGAGACACACAGTGCATCGGGTGGGACGTTAAATATTGTTTGATCGGGTGGGACGTTAAATATTGTTGGAGAAGTACCATGCATTGTTTCTAAATGTGTTGTAACGAAAAATGCAACAATACACCCTATGAAGAACCAAGCGCTCGACTTATTGGTATTGGATCATATAAAGACACTTGGACTAGCAGACCATTTTATTAACAGACGAATTACAACTGACAACTCCTTAGAGTGTAACCAGAAAAATGCCTTGCTGCAAAGACACCACAACGAATCGGGAGAATGTACGAAGGCCAAAGCATTGTTAACCCTCAAATCTGGCTCTACTCCCATCTTCCGGCCTAAAAGACCTGTACCTTACACAGCGCTACCCATTGTTGAACAAGAATTATAGCGACTGCAATGAAGTGGAATTATAGAGCAAGTGAATTTTTCTGATTGGACAGCACCGATAGTAATTGTTAAAAATCCTAATGGAAGTATCCGACTATGCGCAGATTGTTCGAGTGGATTAAATGAAGCACTTGAAGCTCATCAGTATCTCTTGCCGTTGCCAGAAGAATTATTTGCGAAGCCGAATGTGGGGAAGTATTTTGCAAAACTGGACCTATCAGAAGCTTATTTACAGATTCCAGTAGCGGAAGGGTGTAAACATTATTTGACAATAAACACTCATAAAGGGTTATTCCGATATAACAGACTTGCATTTTGAGTAAAGACCGCCCCTCTAATCTTCCAACAAGTTATGGATACTATGCTACATGATTTTCCTGGTACTGCGGCCTATCTCGACGACATACCACTCGTGGGTACAGACTATGCTGACTTAGAGAAGAAGGTGGATACAATTCTCAGACGCATAGCAGTTTATGGGTTCTATATGGAGCTAGTCCGCTAATTGGGATTCATAATCGTTAGAAAAGGGAAGAAAACCTGATCCTGAAAACGTCGAGGCTATCAAGTCCATTCCTTCACCGACTAATGTATCAACTTTACGTTCTTTCTTGGGAATGGTTAGTCATTATGGCGTTTTCCTTACAGATCTGCATCGACTCCGTACTCCTGTTAACGGGTTACTAATAAAAGATACCAAATGGTTCTGCTCAGCCGAATGCCAAGAAGCATTCCTAAAACTAAAACAGCTCCTATCATCAAACAATCTGCTCACACACTATGATCCAGATCTTCCAATTAAAGTCGCAGCAGATGCGTCAAACCATGGAATCGGAGCAGCAATTTCACATACCTACCCAGACGGATCTGAGAAGGCAATCGCCCACCATGCACGGTCGCTCACTAAGACAGAAAGGAACTACAGTCAGAGAGAAAAAAGCGGCCCTCTCTATTATATTCGCTGTAAAAAATTTCAACAAGATGCTATTTAGCAGCCAGTTTACCTTATTAACCGACCATAAACCGCTACTGACAGTTTTTAGATCCAAGAAAGGTATCAGTGTATATACAGCACTCCGTCTACAGGGATGGGCAACTACACTTCTGGGCTATGATTTGAAGGTAAATATCAACTAACAACGGAATTTGGGCAGGGAGATGCCCTCTCAAGATTAATTAGTTCCTATACAAAACAAGAAGAGGAGGTGCTTGTAGCTGCCCTAGATGTTGAGGCTGAGGTTCATACAGCATTGGCAGAAGCAGTTTAAGTAAATGAAGTAAAATGAAGTCATTAACTCGGAGCTATGCATACTGGCCTTTAATGGACCATGATATAGAACAAAGATTTTGCAGCTGTTCGTTCTGTTTAGAGGCTGCAAAGAACCCAACTAAAGCAGAACCACAACCATGACCAAGACCGGACGGTTGTTGGCAAAGAATACAAACTGATTTTGCCTGTCCAATGCAAGGCAGAAATTACTTGGTTGTTATCGACGCATTCACAAAATGACGAAAATGACCATAGAGAGTGCAATAAGAAAATTGTCAGGATTGTTTGCTTGTTTTGTGGTTCCAGAGTTCTTAGTGACTGACAACGGCATTCAGTTCATGTCACCTGTTTTTAAACGGTTTTGCAATGAAAATGGGATATCGCAACTACAGTCTCCTCCGTACCATCTTCAGTCGAATGGCCAAGTAGAAAGATTCGTGGATACAATAAAAAGAGCTCTGGTCAAAGGAGAAGGATAGGGTGCTCAAGAACAAGTAATCATCAAGTTCCTAATGTGTTAAAGAGTTACCCCTATTCCGGTGGTACCAGGAGGAAAGTCACCAGCCGAATATATGTTCGGAAGGAAAATCCGGACAGTCTTTAGCAGTATGTTGCCACACAGAAAGACAAATAAACCCACTAATGAGTATCGTATGGTCACTTCCAGGTGGGTGAAAGGGTACTTGTGAAATCGTAGCAAGGTGAAAGGAAGTAAGAACCAGGTGTAATAGAACGTCAGATCGGAAGTGTACTGTACCTAATCCGGAGAAATTTCAGAACATGTATAAGGCACATAAACCAAATGCGAAGGTACTGCAGAACACTGATCACACAAAGCCGACTCCCGTTTCAATTACTCGTCGATTCATCTCGGAAAAGCCCTCAGGGGTGCGAATGTTGAAGAGGTAAACGACGCAAGGGAAAAGCGGTACAACCTTCGAGAGTGTTGGGCCGCGTGAGCACTGCGGTAACACAGTTTCAGGTGGACTTTCGAGTCTCAACTGGGTGGCCTTATACTGTTGTGCTCATCTAGGAAATCTTGAAGACTTCGGTCACCATGGGATCAATAAGATGAAAACGTTTGATCGAAGTTACGTGTATTGGCCCTCAATGTACAGAAATACCGAGAATAAATGTCGTGACTGTTGATCATGTCTGCAGGCTATTAAAAGCCCTTCGAAGTGCGAACCGCAGCAGTGGCCTAAGCCTGCTGGACTCCAGTAGAGACGTCGCACAGATTTCGCTAATCCAACATCAAATGTTTCTAGCTATTGTGGATGCATTTATGAAGTGGTCGGAAGCATATAGTAATTCTAGCTGCACAGCCTGAGAAACAGTCAACAAGTTTTTTTAATTTGTTTAGTTGTTTAGGAGTCCCATAGACCTTAGTGCTCACAAATGGTTCACAATTCATTTCCGACTTATTCAACCACTTTTGTAGTATAAATGGAATAACGCATCTACGTTCTCCACCCTATCATTCCCAATCGAACAGACAGAGAGAACGCTTTGTCGACACCTTTAAAAGAGCATTACTAAAATGATAGGACAAACATTCAGGCAATCGTGAAATTCTTAACGACAAAAATACTCCAAACCCTATTGTCCCAGGTGGGAATTCTCCACCCCAAGTCATGTTTGGAAAACGTATTCAGACTATTTTCAACATTATGTTGCCATCCAATGCAGTTGGTGGGTACAGAAAAGATCCGGATATCCGAAGTTTTAATGTTAGCGATAAAGTGTTCGTCAAGTCATACCTCGGGAAGAATTGATGAGAAGCGGGAACAATTGTACAAATATTGTGAAAAGTTTTGTACAGAATCCGAGGAACTTCTGAGATATGTATCAGACGTACGAACCAAATCCACAAAGATGAAAGAATGATGGATGTCAGAGATAACCAGGTGAGTCCTTCATGATAGTTAATCACAAATACAATGAACAATGAAGTCTGAGGTGATTGACTGATATTTTGCAAATCAATTATTTACTATATGGTTCTCGGATTCTAGTAAGATTTTCTGTAATTTTGTATTCTAGTACGTTTGATTGTTTCCGCCTGTGTTCTTGTTCACTATAATACAACCGGTTCTCCCGTGTAACGAGAACTAGTATTTAACACCATAACACAGAGAGAAGACAAATTATGGGAAAACAAGCAGAATAAATCGAAATTACCTGATTGAAATATTGAAGAAGTACAAACTTGGTTGATCAGTTTCCTTTTGGAAATAAAAGCAACACAACAAGTAACTAATTTAAGCATATAGAAGTGGTATAGTTTCTGTCAAGTTTTAATACTTCGAGTTCTAATACTGGCAAAATTACTGTGGTGTATTCTACTGATGTCGATAGATATAAGTAGTATGTATCACCAGTCGAATGTGAAAAACCTGGTGTCAGAAGGTGAATAAGATGGAAGAAATGAGAACGAGAACAGAGAAGGATTGGTGTGGAGACGGAGGAACAATGAAGTCTGAGGTGATTGACTGATATTTCGCAAATCAATTATTTACTATATGGTCCCAGATTCTACTAAAATGTTCTATAATTTTGTATTATAATGTATTTCATTGTTCCCACTTTTGTTCTTGTTCATTATAATACAACCGGTTATTCCGTGTATACCAATAACGAGAGCTAGTGTATAACACCATAACACAGAGAGAAGATAAATTATGAGAAATCTTTATATTCATGATGGAACAAACAGAATAAATCGAAATAGTTCAACGTCGTATATGCAGCAATAGAAACATCACTTACAGGTGTATAGGAGAAAATTCATTTGATGAATCACATAGGAAGAAAGCAATTTTGGTTACAATTTTTAGTATTGCAAATCAAATGTGAATGATCTTGTGATCCCAATAACAGTTTCACATAACAAAAGATAACACTCATGGACAATCATCAATGAATGTGTATAGACAAGTGCATATCCATTTGTTCCTCTCAAATACATTGGCTTGTTTTATTAAATACATTGCATATAAGTGAGATTTCACTTGAAATGATCATATTCATCCAAATAATTATTGTTGCAAGTACTAATCCAAATAGAAAATATTGATCATCTCGAAAACCGAATCGTTTATCACCTGAAAAAATTGCTTGAGTTGCAATTGCCAATTCCTGAAATCAATGTACATATTGATCAGTATCATGCTTTTACTTCAATCATCTAAACCCATGTGTATAACCATAGTTCAACTTATGTATGTTACTGTCAATTTCAATGACGGCTAGGACTAAACACAAAATATTATAATTAGAAGGGTGAATTATGGAGATTTTAGTAATTTAATGATTGAATTCATTTTATGGCTAGGAAACATGGAAGCATTGGATCGAACAGTTATGGGTTCGAATCTCGTGGGTGAGATCGTGGATGTACATTGTCAAGTAGTCCCATACTAGGACAAAATATTATAGTTTATGTCAGCGTTTACCTTAATGCTATTTTTCTCTATTATTTAGTTTGCTAACTTGATCATCTGAAAATGATTAATGCAAAAGCATTCTGTGAAATTGTAGTGAGTTATTTAAGAATGGATGTGTGTGTTCTTAATAGCCCACCTACTTCACCATTGTATTTGTCAACTGGTCAATATCTCACATCAATTTTCCATCCCCTTAACCTTCCTTCAGTACATCAGAATACCAGATGACAGTACACAAGTACTTTCTACTCATCATGACATAGTTCACATAATAATTGTGTAATTCATGTAAAAGTATTCTGTAGGTGAGAGTTCTCACGTATACTCATCAGTCGATGTAACACTGATCATAATGAAATAGTGAACAGTGAATTGTTTCTTTTATATGGTTTTTCAGAAGCACATATCCATTAACATTTCACAAATGGAATACTGCAGCTTTGAGTTTCGTGAATAGTCCTCAACCAGAATAAACATCTAGTTAACGTTCGTTCGTACACATCTCCCAATTCGACCGTTTCGCCATTTAACAATCCATTAGTTTATAATTTTCAATGTTAATCCAATTGAGATCACTCGATTGTGAATAGCATATACAGAGTATAATTTAAAAAACGCCCTCATCTAATTACATTTGCACATTTACCCAGAACCTTGAACAAATATGCGTTTCAACATTACAACATTAATCATCTGTCATTAATTAAAGTGTAATACAGTGTTAAGTTCCATGTAACTGGAGACCTTGAAAACTTGACCCTGACGATACGGTGACTAAGTTCCGGTCACTCTACTGTAACTGATTAGTGTATCTTCAAACAAACAACTGCTCAAAACAGTGGTGATATTTAATTAGAAATACTAGGAATAGAATTTACAATGCTACGTAATAAATCTTCGACGAGGAACAAAGGTATAAAGAATATCTAAACCCTTGATGAATTTCAGATACAAGCTGGTAGTGAAATCTCGGGCACATATTTCATCTTAACGGAACTCAGACTCAAACTGATCATGACTTCTAGAAAGAAAAAAACACTGGTAGACAGTATATTCTAAATGCAATTAACTTGTCATAACATAGGGAGTGAAGACAATCGTTCAGTGGGTCCATATTTAGAGGTAAACAATTTTCAATTGATCATATCAACGACACTACAATTATCAACCAGAAAACGTGATAGCAAGTATTTGAGTTATACTTCTGAATCACTTACATAGATGATTGTCAGTAGCATTCCAAATCCAGAAATAATCAAGATTACCTATTCAAAAATGATAATAATAACAATAATTATTATTATTATACAAATTGAAATTTATCGGGATGAATGATTGTAGATTTACTCTTACTATTCAGTGACAATCAGAGGCATCATTCTTCTCTCAGTACCAGGAAACGTTTTCAACAGGGTGTTGTTAAACAGAGTGAGAGACTCCGTAGATGCCCAACGTCGAGACCATCAGGATAGATTCCGTGAGGATCGATAGTGTACACACAAAATCGCAACTGTACAGATTATTGTGGAAAAATCAATTGAATGGAATTCATCACTCTACACCAACTTCATTGACTACGAGAAGGCATTTGATAGCGTAGACAGGAAAATACTACTCAGGCTACTTTGACACTACGGCGTGCCTGAGAAGATAGTCAATATCATAAGGAATTCCTATGATGGATTATATTGCAAATTCGTGCATGGAGGACAGCTGAAGGACTCGTTCGAGGTAAAGGCCGATGTCATGCAAGGTTGCTCACTCTCACCTCTCCTCTTTTTCCTGGTGGTCGATTGGATTGTGAAGACGTGAACATCTGGGGGAGAGCATGGGACATAGTGGACAGCTAGGATGAAGTTGAACGATCTGGACCTCACAGATAATCCGGCTCATCTATGACACGCGCACCAACAAATGCAGGAGAAGACGATCAGTGTGGTAGCAACCTCAACAGGAGTAGGCCTCAACATACACAAAGGGAAAAGCAAGAATCTCCGATGCAACAGCATACACCAATCAAATCACACTTAATGGAGAGGCTTTGTAGGATATGAAAACCTTCACATATCTGGGCAGCATCATTGATGAAGGCATCGGATCTGATGCAGATCAACAGCAGCATATTTACAACTGACAAGCATCTGGAACTCAAAACCATCGTCTGTCAAACAACACCGAAGTCAGAAATTTCAATACAAATATCAAGACAGTTCTAGTGTGCTGGGCCGAGACCTGGAGAACAATGAAAGCCATCATCCAGAAGGTACAACTGTTTATTAACAGTTGTCCATGCAAAATGCTTCGAAGCTTTTGACCAGACACTATCAGCAACAACTTACTGTGGGAGAGAACAAACCAGATTCTAGTGGAGGAAGAAATCAGGGAGAAGTGCTGGAAGTGGATAGGACACACATTGAGGAAATCACCTAACTGCGTCACAAGGCAAGCTTTCACATGTAACCCTGAGGGTCAACTTAGAAGAGGAAGACCAAAGAACACATTACTGTGAGAAATGGAGACAGACATTGGAAGAATGAACAACAATTGGAAAGGAATATAAAGGAAGGCACAGGACAGAGTGTGTTGGAGAATGCTAGGTGGCGACCTACGCTTCTTTTCGAGAAACAGGAGTAAGTAAGTAAAATAAATTCAGTGACAATAAATGTTAATGACTAACATTAACTGAATATTCACTGCAAATCTGAGAGCATCTAACTAGTGATCCAGGACAACAGTCAACAAATTTATGTGTTGATATGGTGTTTTGATTTGGTCAACATTAATTGTATTGATTCTACCGCTTCAATATCAGTCGTATTAACAAACATAAATTGGTGGTAGCTAGAAAATATCATAAGGATGTTCGTGTATTCAGAACGGCTAGCTTACCAATAAACAATTGTGAAGGGATGACATTGATGTTTGTTATGAATAGGAAAGAAAGAAATGAACCTTGAACTATTGAGTGTATTGTTTTTAACATCTAATTGTTAGATATCAAGCTCCATAACACAATATCTTACTGATTTATCCACAATCAGATAAATACCAAATAACATTGTTCAAACTATAAAATTATTCAATAATCAAAATCTCACTTACATTATAGCAACTAAAATGATTCAATACAATGAGAACGATATAAACTACTGCTTGTAAAGTGAATATAACAGTAAAGAATGTATAGAAAGATCTTTGTATATCGAATCGTTTTAATCCGCCGAATAATAAAGTCAGTAACGTGATTCCTAATGTAATAATCCAACTACTTGGAATCCATAAAATTTCCAATCCAGAAAGTGGCCTTGAAGCTGGGATCGAGAGAATCATCGACTATCAAATAAAAATGAACAAATTAAATGAGAATCAACGTGACAGATGATCTATCATCCAAATAATCATTAATTATCTGATTACATGTAACAAATATGTAGTAATATTTGACAGAATGGTGTAGATCATGAACTTAGATGATCTCTGTCAAATGGTTCAGGGCCTAATCGAGTTAGACGGGAATTGTGTGACGAACCAGTTAACATCGAATACACACCCCACAGTCACCAAATCCATTGGTACGGCCGACGGTAGTGTGCGTCCGCTCTCCATCTCGAAATGCTCTCACATTGCCACGAGTATATAGCCTCTGCCAGGGTAGCCCTACTCACTGCCTTCTCGTGGCGGGGTTGTTCTCTATGAAATTGAGAGGATGAAAAGTGAACGTCCGGTGTTTTAACCGGGTTGGTGGACACAATGTGTCTAACTAGGGGAGTTGGAAAACTCCGATTCCAAACCAATGGTGCACATGGGCTCCAGTATCCTGAGGTAACATATGTATCTGGTTCCCCTTTGTACTAATATTTATGTGTTCAAATAAATAAATATATAAATGCGGACAGCCCCTTCGACTTATCAAAGTATTATGCTTGCTTCGAAGACTGCATAACACTGAGGACGTTTTTATTGAAATATATCAGTTAGAGTAGGTACAGGCGACATTGTGACCACCACCACCACATGAATCAGTCCATGCCGTACGATTAACTTATGTACGTTGGTTATCCGTGACTTTGATAGGGATCAATGATCTGTTCGATATTCAATTATTCAACTGCCAAATGATTTGGCTAGAGATCAGTGACATTTCACTGACCCGACAATGGTAATCGACAATAAAGTGGAAAATGTAACTTTCAAATCTTTTACTGTGTTGTTTGCTACTCTACATTTATTTGAATGTTAGTAATTGAGAAATATATTGAATCAAGCTATGAATGAGCATTGGTTGACAAATTACTATTGACATTAAAACTTCACGATCAACGGAGTCAAATGCCGCCTTAAGGTCGAGAAATACTACGATTGTGGGACGTCTGAATGTATGTCTATGTTCTAGGACCTGACGTAGAGTGAATATCTGGTCTATAAAACCACATCCAGGTGGGAAGCCAGCCCGGTTTTCTCTAGTCTGCTCTTCACGAGCTTTGGTTAGTCGTCAAAGTATTACTGAAGCTAATATTTTAGACACTATATTAGTCAAACTGATCCCTCTGTGATTGTCACAAGAGGACTTTTGTCCTTCTTTATAGACTGGCACAATCAGTGATTGGGACCAGTCAGATGGAATTACGTCCAGTTCCCAGATTCTACCTAAGACCTCGGTCAATCTCGCTACTAGTACTGGACCACCATCCTTAAAAATCTCAGGAGTAAACCTGTCTGGGCCTGCTGCTCTCCCTATAGCTTTTTCAACCTCGTAGAGAGTTGGAGGACTTACCTCAATTTGCCATTCAGGACGACTGGGGATCGTGGGTAACTGAAGTGTGGCTGAAGGCCAGTTGAACTGATCCCTAAAGTGTTCTGCCCATCGATCCAATCTCCTGGATTGAGAATGAATGATATGTCCATCTTTATCTGAGATTGTTTCACTGACAGTTGGGTTCCTAATACCGGTTTCTTTAACAAGTCTGAATAGCTTTCTACTGTTACCTATTGCCGCTGCCTTTTCCATCTCTTCTTCTTTCGCTACCCACCACTGTTCACGATCATTGGGTAGGCTTCTTATTAGCCTGCGCTTAAGCTGACTCCGCTCTTCGTTATGTTCAGAGCCAGGTGGGATGAGTTTTCGAGCATCTATCAGTGCTGTAGGTGCTGCCGAGATCCATTGTTTCTCCCTAACCTTATGGTTTACCTTACTAGCGGATATCACTGCTGTTTCCACAGCTTTACGGATGTCATTCCACGCTGCCTCGGGGTGAACACAACTTACATGGTTGCCCAACTGTTTTTTTAGTTGTTCCTGAAATATCTTCTTAGCTTGCTTATCGGTAAGTAAAACCCTAAGAGGTTTCCTCGCAGTGTCTTTCCTACGTCCAGTAAGACGCAGACAGATACGTGCTCGCATTAGAGCATGAACTGAATCTAAACATGTGCTCCAGAATGAGCGACAGTCTTCTATCGAGCCCCTCCATCGGTGGCTGATAGCGATGTGATCTGATTGCGTCCAACGTTAGGATGAATTCGGGGTGGCCATGTCAAAAGATGTTTTTTCCTTATGCTTAAAGTTAGTATTTGTAGGAGATAGGCGGTTATCTGAGCACAGCTGCAACAGATGATCGTCATTATCTGTTCTTTTAGCCACGACACCATAAGATCTACCCAGATGTCTTTCCCTTTCACTTAATTTGTCTACTTGAGCAATAAAGTCACCTGCCACTATTACTACATCAGAACGCCTAGCTCTTCGTAGGTCGGAAAGTTTCCTGTAGAACTCATCTTTTATATCATCTGAGCTGCAGTCAGTGGGAGAGTAGGCAGAGACGACGAAGAGGCAACGACGAGTTTCTCTATCTTTCCGAGTCCTTACTGATCCGTTTAATCGGACAGCGCATAGACGACTGTCTACTGGGATCCAGTCTAAAAGAGCTAGTTCTGCCCTAGGACTTAATGCTATACCTACTCCAGCGAGGCCACGAGAAGCAGCATCAGGACTTCCAGATACACGAAGCGTGTATCGAGATGGTTCTTTATTTTGATATGGTGAGGTCAAATGAATGACTCTACTCGGATCATGTGTGCGCGTTTCTGAGACGCAGCACACATCAATGGTGTGAGGTTCTAAAGTCCTAGCTAATGAGGCACGTTGTCCTATTTGGCACAATGTTCGAACATTAAAAGTTCCTGCATGTAGTTTAGAGCGTGGTTTCAGGAGACCAGGAATAACGTTCCGTGTACTCGAATCGCTTGCCCTAGCGGTGCGAGGTGATAAAAGGACGTGGGAAGGGTTAGTCGTGGAGATAAGAGAGTTATTAAGGGTAGGAAGGATTTGAAAGTGACCAACTTGGTCTCGTATGTTGTTACGAGTATGAGGGCTAATATCACTTCCCAGCTGCCCACACCGTGGAAGGGTATTTCTTGAGGGACCTGAAAAGGAAGTTCGATTAGTGTTGGTCTTAACGACCTGGGAGCGTGACCGCAGTGCCCAAGAGACAACTGTTTGAGGTCGGTCACGCACGGCCTTTACTGGGAGATTTTTGACATGTTAGCTCCGTTCTTCGAAGGGCCTTACCGCCGGAGACGGAAATCTGTGGGATAAGGCGAAGTGTGCATTTTTAGGGTCGACTTTTATAATCCCACCCCTCCTTGTGGGAAGACAGCATCGCTGTTATGCTAGTTGTCTGAAGGAAACACCTTACTGCTGTCACACCTCTGTATAGTCAGCAGTACAACTTCGCCTTCGGACCTTGTGATTGCTGCTTGTAGTCTTACCGCTCTTCAACTGACCTGTCTGGCATGGTAGGACCTTGAGGAACGATTGTTCCAGCCAGTATAGCTCGATTGGTTCATCACGATAGGCAACCTCTACCACCACGTCAAGGTAGCAGCAACGGTCGGGATCGAACCTACAATGTGTCTACTAATCTAAATGACTAATCATTGTGTTGCAGTCAGTATATTTTGATGGCTGTATGCGATTAACAGGAAGTTCTAGAACCAAGTTTCGTACTGCCAGATAGTCGTCAACATGATGAATGTGGTGTATTGACTAGTGTCAACTATTAAAAAACGTATGGTCAAGGTTTTCTTATGAATCTATCCAACTACCCAACATCAGCTACAAAGTCAATTTCATGAAGCCATTTAAGTTCTCGGAATGAGATATCAACTTTATATAATTCATCATGGAAAATTCTAGAACCTAATGAAAAGGATAACCTAAACATTCTTCACTCACTCAACTAATTAGGATGAAATGAAATTGTGTAGTTAGTTAACCAGTCATTTGGTCTGTATTAAAAGAGAATTAACCCAAATATATACTATCGAAATAGATATTGTGACATCAAATCATATAATGGTGATAATGATCAATATTCTCAAGTATCATTCTTAGCTACTTACACTAAATACCAATAGTATGTAGTTCCATGGAAATTTAAATTGTAGTTGTGGTACGAGACCCATCTCCAAATCAATGAAGAGTCCTAAAAAGCTGTAGTAATACACAGTAAATATAGATTGAAATACACTAATGTGAAAAATTAAAACGATAAGCAGCATAAAGTTCAGACTGATGGAGAAATAATGACTGATATTTTAAAGATCGAAAGATAGTTGGATAGATATGAGTAAATCATGTACAGATTATGATAGTTATCCATTGAATGAAATGGATAATGGTTATCTTATATCACGGATTCACCAGTCTCGAATGTGAACAACCTGATTTTGACTAAATTGTGTTAGGGTGAATTGATGACTATGAAGCAGGGGTTACAATTTGATCCTGTTATATCCTCCCACCAAATTGAAATTCGTGTTTGCCACACTTTTTATGAGTCATTCATACTACTTACTGATACAAAGTAGTTTGAAGTGTATCCAATCGTATTCATAATCTGTTTATCTTAAAACCTAGTTTTAAATTGATGAAACTAATCAGTGAAACACATCCGTTTATAATCCTATCACTCTAATTCTATTATTAGTTTCCCCATGTATTAACGTTTAATATCCTTACGTTTCTTACTATTCTAGCTTTTTATACGTTGAACAATCTGAATAAATAATGAAAAGCTGATCGAAACAATGTTAATTTTGGGTAGTATGACGATTACTCAGAAAGTGCGGTTAATAAAGAAGTGAGTTTAGGAAGTAATACAAACATTTAACTGTTATGTTAGACATTTGAAGATGTAGGACCAGTGAAATGTCACTAAGCTCTAGTCAAATCATCCGCTAGTTGAATCATCACATATCGAATAGATCATCGATCCCTGTCAAAGTCACCGACAACCAACGCACATCAGTTAATCATAAGGCATGGACTGGTTCACTTGGTGGTAGTGGTGGTGGTCACAGTGACGCTTGTACTCATTCTACCTAATATATTTCTATTATAACGTCCTTAGTGTTATACAATCTTCGAAGCAAGCATAATACTATGATACGTCGAAGGGGTAATCCACGTTAGATGCTGACTGTGAGGTATGTCTTCGACGTTAACTGGTTTATCACATCATTCCTATCTCACTCGAGTAGTCCCTGAATCATTCGACAAAGATCATCAACGGTGATGAACAACAAACTATTTACACAGTCTTCTTTCAATTTTAATAACTTACATGTGTCTGCTCATTAATTCAATAGTTACTACTTAATACACACCTTTATCATAACGGAAATAGATAAACCAAACAATTAATAACTTACAAACATAGACCAACAAACCAGTTTTGGGATTGTAACCATTTCTTGAATTCATCACTTAATATAAATAGAATCAAATGTTCAGATGATTCCAAATGAATGAAATGAACTTACATTAGTATAACAAGAAGATTCATTCCCCATATGATTAATAGTTGTAGAAAAATTATAGCATCTGCCTTACAAATTAGGTACCATTTTGTTTTGGTTTAATAAATTACCTTCAGATAAAAATCACCACTGGTTACTTGTTGATTTGGTTCTATTCTAATCTAGATATTTATGTTGTGATGTAATTGAATAAATAAACAAACAAACAAACAAATCAATAACCTACTTGGTTACTGTTCAATTCTGTTAAATAATTTTTTTTATGTTTTTCAACTGGATCTAAAAAGAATATGAAAGTAAAACTGATGAAACGAATTTGATAAGCAAAGATGGATAGTTGAACATTAACTCTGAGACGTGTCGTTCCATAAACGAGTTGAGATGCAGTGTATCCAATGTCAGCCTTCACTGCATTGCAGATACCTAGTAAGACCAGTGGAAGAGCGTCGATCGACTGTGAAACGTTTGTAGCTGATACAGAAGCTTTAAGTTGTCGATGAAAACGTTCCACCAAACCGGTTGCCTGTAGGTGGTAGGCGGTCGTTCGGAAGCGAGTGATTCCTAATAGTGTGGTCAGACAACAGAAAAGTCGAAATTCGAACTGGAGTCCGCGGTCTGTAGTGATGGTTGAAGGGCAGCCGAAATTTGCTACACATCGTTCGACGAAGGCGCGAGCCACTGTTTCAGCAGTAATGTCCTTAATCGGTACTGCTTCTGGCGATCTAGTGAAACGGTCCACGCAGGTTAAGAGATAAGAGTATCCATTTGAATCGGGTAAGGGTCCTACCAAATCCAGATGAAGATGGTCGAAACGAGCATCGGGGGTTTTGAAAGAGCGTAAGGGACATTTGTTGTGTCTAATGACCTTAGATTTCTGGCAGCTTACGCAGTAGTGTGCCCACTCCCTCACGTCTTTAATCATACCAGGCCAGCAAAACCGTTCTGCTATGAGCTTGATGGATGCACAAACACCTGGATGAGAAAGATTGTGCAACGTATTGAAGACGTTTTGTCGAAAATGTTTTGGTAGGATTGGACGATCCCTACCTGTATATGTGTCACAGAGTAAGGTTTCCTTACCTGTTTTTATCTGTTTAACATGCAGTTTTAGAGTGGTTGAGGATAACTCATGCTGAAGATCAGTGTCTTCTTTTTGAAGCTGGGTGAGTTTAAGAAGGTCGATCCCTTGGAAACTGTTCAAGGAAGTTATACAAGACAAGGCGTCTGCAACTACATTGTTTGCTCCAGAAATGTGTTGTATGTCTGAAGTAAACTGCGAAATGTAATCGAGTTGTCGAGACTCTCGAGGTGAGTACTTGTCTGAAGATGAACTTAAAGAGAAGGTAGGAGGTTTGTGATCGGTAAAAAGCGTGAATTCTCTTCCTTCGATGGAATGTTGGGAATGCCGTACAGCACAATACATAGCTAGGAGTTCCCTACCGAACGTGCTGTACCTCTTTCAGTGCCTAGCAACCGTCTCGAGAAAAATCCTAAAGGTTGCCAAAATGGTTAACCCATTGCTGAGTCAGATGCGTCTACGGCGATACTGATGGGCTCTTGAGTGTCCTGACGTGCTAACAGGGTTGCCTTGACGATGAGTTCCTTAACTGTGGAGATGCTTTTCGCGCGGTGTCGTCTAGATTAATTAATTTCGCATTCCCACGAAGTTAGTCGGTTAACGGTTTCATTTAGGTATGAACCGTCTATAGAAACTTACAAGGCCGTTAAAAGTGCGCAACTGCTTAATCGTTGTCGGTTCTGGGTAATCCAGAATGGCCGCCACTTTGCTTCGTCGAATGCCTTGAGCATCAATAGTGTGTCCCAAGAAGTTTAAGGAGTTGGTTCCGATTTGCATTTTTGAATCTTGACAGTAATGCCATGCCTTCGGAGTCGTTCGGAAACAATGTCCAGATGCTGGAGATGTGATTCTCTGTCCCGACTTGCTATTAAACAGTCATCAACATAGGCATGTACAAAGTTGTGGCCTCGGAAGACGTCATCTAGGAACCTTTAGAAGGTTTGAGCAGCATTTCTTAGACCGAAAAGCATTCGCGAAAATTCGTAGAGGCCGAAGGGAGTGATGATAGCGGTTTTTGTAATGTCGTCAGTAGCCATAGATATTTAGTTGTAAGCTTTAACTAAGTCGATTTTCGAAAAGACAGTTGTACCTTTCAAGGTAGCTGTCAAATCGTGAATGTGAGGCAACGAGTAACGATCGGGAATGGTTTTAGCATTCAGACGCCGATAATCACTAGTTGGACGCTAATCATTGCTGTCTTTTTTAGGGACCATGGGCAAGGGAGATGACCATGGGCTATTTGACGATTCAATTATTCCTAAATCTATCAAGTGGTCGAATTCGTTTTTAGCCAACCTAAGCTTTTCGGGAGCTGGTCGGCGTATTTTCGGGAATACAGGTGGTCTTGTAGTCGAGATGTGATGTGTAACATTGCTGGTTACACACGGTAATTTCGGTTGTGATCGATATATTCCGGAGTATTTGTCGAGTAACGGTTGATATAAGGGGTCAATGGTGTGCTTAATTGTGACGGGGGATAATCTGAAACCAGAAGGAGGAGTTACACAAACAGATAACTTAGTGTTACCATCTACTAACCTTCGTTTGCGTGTGTCGATGAGTAGATTGTGGTATTGTAACAGGTCTATACCAATGATTGGCATGGAAATATCTGCGACCACGAAAAGCCAGTGAATGGGTTTGCGTAAACCCACGTTAAGGTAGACGTAACTTTTACCATACGTAGCAATCGGTTTTCCGTTTGCCGCCTGTGAGCTTAAAACAGGCTCGTGGGGCCTGTCGTTAGAATTCGCGGGAAGAACGCTAACTTCTGCGCCAGTGTCGACGAGGTAGCGAACTTTCGTTGTCACATCCGTGACATATAAGAGGCGGCTATGTTCGCCGGCTACGGTCACCGTTGACGCGTGCCGACTAGGAAGTTTCCCGAGCTTATATTCGTGTCGGTCGACTTGGAGTTCGGGTAATCGCAGGGCTTCCTGCAATTTCTGGAAGACTTGCCATACTGGTTATGATACCAGCACCAGTTGGGGTTATCCGTCTCTCGTGGTCTAGAGACAGATCGCCTACGTGAAACACTTCTCCGCGGTGTTCTTGACCGTCTACGGTCATTACGAAATCGAAGATATCATGTGAGTGTATGAGATAATTCGGTGATTTCACTCTTGGTTGTTTGAGGTTTTTCTTTGACTGAAAAGACCCCGGCGTTAGTAGATTTCTTTATTTCTAAGATGCGGTCAGCAGATGCAGCCAGTTCGTCTACGGCGTTGTTTTGAGTCGAGACGAGAACTGCTTGCACCTGCTGAGGAAGTTTAGACAAGAAAACTTATCTGAATAGGCTATCATCGAAAGTTCGTTGGCCGATAACTTCTCTCATCCTTAGCAACATGTCTGTCGCAGAGCCATTTTGGAGGTCGATGTTATTGAGGAGTTGATCCAACCTTTGCCGATGGGTTGGATTTCCGCGTTTAAGAATCGATCGTTTTAGAGTTTCGTAAGATTCCGAAACATCACTAGTAAACATACTAGTTGTGACGTACCTGTTGAATTCGCGTGGCAGTGTCTTAACGACCGCGAGGAACTGTTTGAGTGAGTCCGTAATGCCGTGTCCGAAAAGTCAGTTTCTGAGTAGCAGAATCAGGCTACGATATTTTCCGGCCGAAAAAGCATTAGCTGAATCGAGAGTGGGGGGATAGTCTTTAACTTAAATACTTTGGATGTCTGTTCCTTCATTGTGAAAAATCAAGTATTATAATGAACGGAAAATAAATAATTCAAATATATCCGAAAACTCAAAAAAAGAATATATCACAATATATAAAAGTCAACTAAAGCAAAACAATGATTTATGAAGTTCCAAGAAGGAACAGACTCACAGTTTATTGTTTGGTGTACCAGATCACATCGGTCTCACCACTGAAGATACTACCAGTAATGTAGTTTGACAACTATTGACCAGTAACACCTATAATCGAATCGTCCCCCACTCGGTTAAAATCAGAAGTCAGAAACGAAGAGGTTGGAAAGATATATTTGATGAGTTATCGATATATCGAGAAGCGATTGATCTAATCTGGCTAATGATCGTAGGAGATGTTTCCAACGCTGTGCTGTTACGTGATCTGATGCGGATGCATGACCGAACACCTTCAGCTAAACAAGTCCGCTAAAACTAATGTGGTCAGCATCCAATGTCGAACACTTAATGAGCTATTGATTTTGGGGATTCATTTACAGTTACACAACAATAGGAAGATATGTGTGTAAATAACATCAAATGCCACTAACTTAATAATTCTTTCTATTCAATCAATATTATTCACTTACATTTCATTGTAACAATCAATAGGAGTAATAATACTACTTATAATGATAACAACAGTAGTATTTGGATTAGTATTAAAACTGTATAGATAATAGAGAATGAATGTTGGTTTACAATTAGAATTTGCTTTATTAATATAAAACAAGATGATCTTTGTACTGTAATACAATCAATAGATCAGATGAATTCTTTCAAAGCTAAGACTAGTATTTAACAGATAATTAAACCAATACTGATATATACACATATGAAGGTACAAAGTTAATGGTTGTAATATGATTGACATGGCGGCATTTTAATGAAGAAATACCTCACCTTCTATCAAAGGAGATCCAGTTAACATTGAATGATGATATAATCAGATGAATGGTCTTGAAATTTGCATAGATTATATAATTTATTTACTTATGTACTTACGTAGCTGAGTGGATAATGCGATGGCGTTTGAAGCAAAAGTTACTGGGTTCGAGTTCCAGGGTGAATATCAACTCTGAGATGTAGGTACATCCAGCTGACCAGTCACAAATACAATGAAACACGCGTCCTAGATTCCAATGCTAGCCACTATCCATCTTTGCTTACAATGATTGTGAATTTAGGCTATATCGAGGCAATACGCACAGTATGCACATATGCCAATTAGAGACTGACCAGTTGCAGTCCTAAACATCAATGGGAAGATTCAAACAAACAATATTAATTGTACTGTTTGATTACTGAGCTGTATCTAATGTTATGTTACAACCCCATTAGTACTAATCGAATCGCGTCGACTAATGTGTAATGTGACCATTAATTTTTAAACTTCCTTATATTAGGATGGTTGGAAGCAATCAACAGGAAGTCTCGAACATCGGATATGTGATAATGGGTTTTCGTCACCAATGTACATGTTCTCCATTGTATCCTTGACTTCCATCCTTCAGCTAGTTGGATCATGATTGACCTCCAATGTACTACTCAAATGTTTACATGGAGTAGTCATATGATAAGAAATAAAAAAGTTGAGTATTGGAATAGCGCGTTGAACAGTAATTATGCAACAGTATTTTAAAGTTTCCTTTTTTTACCACATGATAGAAAACAGTTAAATTCACAGACTGTTTTTTCCTATCATTATTATTGTGATAAATTATTAAATTGTAGAGATCTTAGTAAATCTGTATGAACGTCCACAAGCTATTTGAAATCATCATTATGTATCAGCAGTGCGCATCCACGATCCCGACTCGCAAGATTCGAACCCAGGACCTACTAGTCTCGGGCGCGAGCACTTAACCGACAGACCACTGAACTGGCCAGCATTCAACGGTGTTAATGTCTAACCTCAATCATTTAGAAAATAAGATAGTTGTCATGGATATGAATAGTTGACAGTTATGTTATATCAGTAAGGAAAATTCTATTGTTGGATATATCAATCAGTAGAATCACACAGAAATCTATGTAAGTAGTCAAGCGGTTACAAATTATCACAGTAATTACATTAATAGATAATGAATAAATGTGAAATATCAACTTCTTAACCAGTAGAAATAAATTCAGTGTAATTTACGTCACAATAACCTCCAAATATTTTAAATGAGATTTAATAGATGGGTTACAATGGAATGAACTGGTACTTTAAGCGACCAAAAGTTTCAAGTCTTTATTACCAAAAAGGTAATGGATGTGAACATTTGAAGACCATTAAACTTAGATACGACGATCTTCAGTGTTCAATTGAGCGAGCTTAACTTAGATTTTCAAAATTAGTTAAGTAAAAGAGTGAATTAATTTTCTTAAGAACTACATTGAACCTATTTTACTGTTCATCATCTTCGACTAAGTTTACATAGGATCGAAGATTATTCAGTTACTCTTTCATGTTTTTTAGAGTACTACAAAAAATCAATGTGTTCTTTCGATTATGATTTCAGACTAATGATGTCAATAAAATGGAG